>NC_088797.1:100891822-101210155 GCF_011386835.1 Chrysemys picta bellii
AGGAACGTGCACATATGCTTTACAGAGCTCTAAAGAAGTAGCAGGACTTCAGTGAAGAGGCGAGCAATCATTACGAATGCCCTCAGTTAATAAGCTCATGTGGACATTCCAGTAGGGTCCCCCAAGCAGCAAGGAGAGGACTTTAATTGAACAAGCCTGCCCAGCCACTACACAGCACAGAGGGGTATTTTCCAATGTACCCTCAATAAGCACTATTAGAGCTAAGGTTAGCGCTGCTCAGTTTCAGTACCCTACCTACGATTCTCTCCCAGAACTACCACAGAGAGAACACTCTTTTTGGTCCTTTCCACTAGTTTTGCAGTCAAGCTTTCTACAGTATATATTGTAGGGTTACCATATTTTGTGCCTCCAAATGGAGGACACTCCACGGGGGCCCCGGCCCCGCCCCCCAGCCCGCCCCCCAACTCCGCCCCCCCCCAAAGTCTCCGCCCCCTCCCCTGCTTCCCGCGAACATTTGATTCGCGGGAAGCCTGAAGCAGGTAAGGGGGGGGAGGCGCGACCCCGGCCGACCACCCCCGGCCCCGCCCAGCACTGCCGGCCCCCGGCGGCCCAGCGCACCCCCGCTATCCCGGATCGGCTCCCGGCCCCGCGGCCCAGCGCACCCCCCGGCGGCCCGGCCCCGCGACCCCGGACCGGCACCCGGCTCCGCGACCCAGCGCACCCCTCCCCGCTACCCCGGACTCGCTCGCGGCCCCGCGGGCCCAGCGCACCCCCCCCGCTACCCCGGACCGGCCCGCGGCCCCGCGCGACCCCCGGCTCCCCGCCCGGCCCCGCCCGGCGCATCCCCCCCGCTACCCCGACCGGCTCCCCGCTCCGGCCCCGCGGCCCGGCGCACCCCCCCCCCCCCAGCTAAACCGGCCCCGGCTCGCGGCCCCGCAGCCCGGCGCACCCCCCCCCCCCCCCCCCCCAGCTAAAACCGGCCCGGCTCGCGGCCCCGCAGCCCGGCGCACACCCCCCCCACCCCCAGCTAAACCGGCCCGGCTCGCGGCCCCGCAGCCCGGCGCACCCCCCACCCCCCCCCAGCTAAACCGGCCCGGCTCGCGGCCCCGCAGCCCGGCGCACCCCCCCCCCCCCCCCCAGCTAAACCGGCCCGGCTCGCGGCCCCGCAGCCCCGGCGCACCCACCCCCCCAGCTAAACCGGCCCGGCTCGCGGCCCCGCAGCCCGGCGCAACCCCCCCCCCCCCCAGCTAAACCGGCCCGGCTCGCGGCCCCGCAGCCCGGCGCACCCCCCCCCCCCAGCTAAACCGGCCCGGCTCGCGGCCCCGCAGCCCGGCGCACCCCCGCTACCCCGGCCCATGGCCCGGCTCCCGGCCCCGCGCCCCCGGCTCCCCGCCCGGCCCCCGCGCCCAGCCCGGCACCATGCCCGCGACCCCGGCCCCGGCCAAAGAGGCCCCGGCCGAGCCCTCCATCCCTCCCTCCCGATTTTCCCGGACATGCCCGGCTTTTGGGGATTTCCCCCCGGACGGGATTTGAACCCCCAAAAGCCGGACATGTCCGGGAAAATCCGGACGTATGGTAACCCTAATATATTGTGAAAAACCTTCCCTGAAGCATCCGCAGCACCCTAACGAAAGCCATACATTCAGAAAGGTCTAGGTTGCAAAAAGTTACTTTGGTGTAACACATGTAACTCCCTTGGGGTAAAGAGAACAGAGCCCCTTTAAAACCTTGTCCTGAGGCAGAGGAATGCTGGTTGTTGGGAGGTCTGGGGGGGAGGCGGGGAGAGGGGAATAGAGAAAGGGAGAGGAGGGTATGTGTGTCCGTAGCTCCAGACAAGAGGGCCTACAATGAGCAGACCCATACCCTCATGTAGTGAAGCAACCGAGAACCAGCCCAAAGCCCAGGAGGGACAGAATGACGACTGGGGATGTCCCAGGATTGGAGCCAGGAGGAGCACCATGCCAGGAAGGAATCACCTGAGAAGGATAAAGCAGAACTGGACCCAGTATCACGGTCACCCAGAAGTGCGTGGGACAGAGTGCTGAAGCTTGTAACTTTGCATTGGGAACAAAGAGGAAGGCTGGAGCTAGTTATGTGGGAGACGGTTGCTCTGTGTGCATTGACAGACAGTGACAGAAGCGGTTACCAGAGGGGTTTAGATGCATTGCTTGGCGTCTATCCTTTTATATTGTGGTACTACAGAGCCCTTGGGTCCTCGTGTTGGACCAAATCTGTTTTACCATTCCCCCAATCTTCTCCCCTTTTGTTGTTTTTCTCCATCCATCCCTCTGTAAATAAGTATCTCCTCTTCCTAGATTTGTTGTACTATTCCAGCGTGTCTCTCTTTACTCCGAGGTTTTGGAACAGGTACCCTGGGGGTGGAAGGCACTTTCCCTGCTGTATTCCTATACGTGCATTTTCATGGCCAGAGCGGCTTGATAAGAACAGATTAAAAATTTTGTTAAGATGATGTTAAAAAAAAAAAAATAGTGAACAGAGTTTGAACATAGACGTTTCTGGTTATCAGGGAATAACCTACAGATTATCGAGGGTGCAAAGTTTGGTTTAAGATAAAGTGCATGAGGAATACATAATCTGCAATATCCCCGATTGGGGGTAAAGGGTTGATGAGTAAACTCCATCTTAGCCACAAGGGTGCTATAGTTACACACAAGTATACAGGCCACACAAGGAACTCCAGGACAAGCCAGTTATTGTCAGAAAATAAATTAGCAATACATTTTTATTGACGTTTCAAGCAGTGCTAAACAATACCATGTGATAACTGTGGCTACATTTGGTTCCAGAGAGCCTACAGTATTTCAGCAACAGAGGGTCCTGTGGCACCTTTGAGACTAACAGAAGTACTGGGAGCATAAGCTTTCGTGGGTAAGAACCTCACTTCTTCAGATGCAGTATTTCAGTTTCTCAGTGCCTTAGTGTAAAGTGAGAGGTCAGCTCCACATTTTAATCTCCTAATTCGATGTCTCTGATGCCGCATAATGTAAAATAATTTGAATCTAAATAAGTGAATTTGCTACTTATTGTTTTAGTTATCTCTAAGCGAATCTTAAATGTAAATGCATTCTAGCAAAAATACTGCTCAGTGGGTATTTTACTAGGACCATGGTACATAGATTCCAGTAAGAGGGGGGAAAAAAAGAACAGTTTTTTTATGTTGTTGTTGTTACTTTGACTTTTTTTTAAAATAAAAAGATCAAAAGTCATTCCACTGATCATTCCAAGCTCCTTTCAAACTCACTTTTCATCCTCTCTGCAGCATTACACTGTTGGTGCTCTCGTATGTCTCCAGGAAGTGTGTTTTGTCACACCAAGTGTAAATAAAATGGTAAATTGGGAAAACTGCTAAAAATGAGGAAATATTTGCTTCTCCCTTAGAATCTCTCATTGAGCATTAGCGCCAAACAGCAGATATGTACAAAGTGAAGCAGCAAATACACGCAGTCTTCTAGGTCACACCAGGCTGGGGAGGGCACATAAACTGGCCAGAACAGCGGCCTACAACATTGCATCAAGTGGCAGGTAAGCCTGCTACCATGCAAGATGGTATCAAATGGTGGTTGAGGAGAAGGGCGGGAGAGTAACCACAGCCTGACGCCAGGGGTTTCAGAACCAATTATCTGGCTCTTTGGGTACATCTACACTGCAATAAGATACCCACGGCAGGGGCTGTGGGTGGCCTAGGCCAGATTATTCAGCTTGTGAGGTTCAGGCTGCAGGAGCTAAAAATTGCAGTGTAGACATTTGGGCTTGGGTTGGAACTCAGGCTCTGAGACACCACAAGGGGGTGGGTTTCAGAGCCGAACGCCTACAGTGCAATTTTTAGCCCTTGCAACCTGAGCCTGAGTCAGCTAACCCGGGCCAGGCATGGGTCTTATTTAAGTATAGACATATCCTTTGCCTCCTTTAACTTCCTATCCAGGGCAGAATCCATTTAGCTTTTATCCCTTCACAAACCACACAGCATGCCCAAGTCTGCAGCAACTCCCCTATGCACCACCACAAAACAAAATGCAATGTCCCAAGTCTTCTTTGAACTTAGTACAGGGGACCTCTCCTATCCTGGGTCCCATTAATAAAGAGGGACAGTTCTGCCTTTATAGTTTGAGAAGGTGAACATTACTTTCACTGGCACTATAAGGATGGTTCCTCCACCACGCCCTCCCACTTCCTCATCCTTACAAATAAGGGGGGGAAAAATAAGGGAAAAATCTTTGGCCCACTGGTTTTCTCACATCTTTCAGAACATTTGAGAACTGTCAGCCATGGGGACTTCCTCTCTGGATGTCATTGCACTGACTAATACATTTTGTTTCCTAGGAATAACTCACTCCTGTGTCCATTCCAGTCATTCCCACAAGCCTTACGCCATATGGCAAAAAAAGATGCATGCAGTCAGACTCCCACAGGGAAGGAGGAAGGCTTAATTACAGGAAAGATGAAAATGTATATGCAAACTTTCCTGAGCTCCTGTACCTTAAACACACAGACTGACTGATTTGTTTTAAGAGACATTTCCTAATCAAAGCCACGATAGAGAATACACATAGCTTCATATTTTTGGAAATCTATACAACAGCAATTACAATTTCTTTCCTACGCAGATTTGTATCTTATTGCAATGTCTTCTTTTTTGTTCGTACTCCTACATACAAAATATATTTTAAAATTTCTGCGCCGTTTTCTTTTGGTCTGAAAACCAGTCTGTTTTTATAGCTTTTAAGAAAGAAAGCAAAACATTTAAGCTGTGTTAAATAAGTAGTATTGCTATATAGCAATCTCTTTAAGAGACCTGTTTCTTTCAGTACTTGTCCTAATTGTTACTGGTCCTTTTTTTTTTTATTTAAGTCTTCTAAAATATAAAGTCATTTGCCCACCTTTAAATTAAAGGCAGTTAAAGGATCCCATTAAACAGGTGCTGTATTTTGGCCCCATCTTCTAGGATGAAGATTTATTCTTCTTATTAGTTCTTCCAGATTTTATAATACCCAGAGGTCAGGCAGGTCAAAAGACAGTCCAGATCAAGGGTCAGAGTTCACACAAGAGGTCCAATAGGCAGGAGATCCAGTCCAAGGGGCATGTACAGCAAGGTAGTTGGCAGGGTCAGACAGGGTCTGACTAGCAACTAGAGGGCAATGGCTTATTCCTCAGTTAAAGTCAGAAAGAAATTTATATATGGTCACCAGCCAATCAGGGTCAAGATCATGTGGCCAATCAGGAAGCAGGTCACAGAACCATGGAGGCTGGCCCACCCAAGTCTGTGAATTCCTTGGTCATTGGATGAGTTGGCATGGCGTGACAGCCAAGGCTGCTTCCCAGTTGGCCTGGGTTCAAGACTAGGATTTGAGACCAGGTCCTGAGAGATGATCTCAATCTCTCAGCTACCTGAACTTCCAGCATTTTGCTGAAATATAGGTAAGCTTTACATACACCAGACAACAAAGTGTACTATATTTTAGAGTGAAAATATAATTGTTCAATAAAGGGGATATGACCAGGGCAGCTGCAGGTGGTGTGTGGGTGTATTTTTAAAATGAGCAGTATTATATATTGATTTTACTTAGTGCTGAAAAGGTTGGGACTGCATTTACCTTTTCTCACTGATGTGCAAGGGGCTGGCGACCCCCTCTTGCCCTGGTATAATGTAGTATTAATATGACCCTGAAAGATATTTGATAAGGTAAATATATTTAGTGCTTGCAAAGACTGACACTTCCTTTCCTATCCTTCTCCCTTCCTCCAGCAGCCCACCCAGGTATTGAAGCAAAATACTAATTAGCTTTAAATACCAATTTCAAAACACAGAAACTTCAGGGCCATATGGATTTTAAACACAGTTCCTTGATGCTAACTGCACTGTACAACCAGCGATCAACCACTCTACTGGTTAGCAATACAAACTGTTTGGACTTTTTTAAAAAAGTGTCAGTTTTATGAAGCTGTAGTTACAAGCATGGTCTAAAGCAGTCATTTCATCTTTTCCAAAACTATTTCATACTAGCTATATTAATCATGTAGAAAGCAATAAACATAATATTGGGATGGGGGGGGGGGGGGGGAGGGGGAGAAATCTGTCCTTTATAAATGTAATACAAACTATCCATATTTTTCGTTTAATAATGTTTATTGCCACTACATTCAAAGTAACAGTCTACTTTCATGCATATGAGTTTCCACAGGAAATCCTGCCCTTCGTTCACTCTTATCCCTACAGAAAGCTATTTCCTTTAATTAGAAAGGAAACTGTGTTTAGTCCTATGCAGCAGTGAATATACTGAAACACTAAATATAGATTCTCAAGGAATGAAACATTAGGCAGAAAGCATAAGCTAGAAACATTAGTATGCACTATGTCAGATGGTGCGTACTATGTGGAAAATTGCAGTGAATATGAGAACACAGATGCTATGTTAACAGAACAGAAACTGCAGATTAATTAACTCTAGTGGAGATCATACAGATTTTCCTCACTGCTGAGTGCTTGATGAAATTAGTGTCTTACTACAGATGGCCACTTAAAAAAGGTTTGCATCCCCTGCACATGTTACTTTTCAGTTTATTTGTTGCTTTCCACAGTCATGGAAATACAGCTTAGCTAATACATGAGGTTGCATTAAAAAAAAACAACAACCACAACATGCACAGTGGGCCTATTTCTGTCCTCCAAAATGCAAACCCAACTATTAAATTATATGAGAGCTGCATGGATGTATAGCCTACTGAATACAGAACTGTTCCTGTATAGTTGCCTCATACATCTATATGTGTACTGCAGAATTATTTTATCCTGACTTTAGCTGTAGATAGTTAATGGTGCATGTTTTTATACAATGCCATTAAAAATAACTCTCTCACACCAAATAAAATTATCTGCCAACCACAGAACACAGTGAATAATTACCTAATATAGCTTCTTTTAAACAGTCTTTGCATGACCCATTTGTGCCTGTTACATTTTTGAGTTTTGGAACTCCCACACACTATATCAAAACAAATCCTTGACACAGAATCATTGGTGCCCATCTCCTTCCCTCCAATCCACTTAACATGGATCTGTTTGCTGTGCTATTTGGGACAAATATGGCAATTTCCTGCAATATCCTTGGGAGATCTTATTGAATTAGGTTTAAGTATCTTTGGGGTCCATTGTATTAAATGAATGGTTTATGTATTACAGATGTGAGACCTGGAGGTTCAAAGGAGTATACTGAACAATGTGCCCCACACAAGAATGGACTCTTGAACAAAGAGTGTTAAGTCGTTTTCCTGGGCAATATCCAGGCAGAGGTGAATGCAAGTTTCACATCTCCAGTTATACAAAAATCTATCTTTTTGAAGCTATACCTTGAGGAGGGGGCCACTGTCTGCTAATCACTTGTTATATGAGCCCAAGATCAAAGGCACAAGCTGTGTAAAAGAAAGACTGAACTATTCATGGTACTTCTGGTTCTGAATCTAAGGATAAGTCTACACTACCCGCCGGATCGGCAGGTAGTGATCGATCTATCGGGGATCGATTTATCACATCTAGTGTAGACGAGATAAATCGATCCCCAATCGGTCTGCCGTCAACTCCTGTACTCCACTGCGGCAAGAGACGGAAGTGGAGTCGACGGGGGAGTGGCGGCAGTCAACCCCACGCCGTGAGGACGCGAGGTAAGTCGACCTAAGATACGTCGACTTCAGCTACGCTATTCTCGTCGCTGAAATTACATATCTTAGGTCGATTCCCCCGCTCCCCCCCAAGGCCTTAGAGCAGGGGTCTCAAACTCAAATGACCACAAGGGCCGCATGAGGACTAGAGCATTGGCCCGAGGGCCGCATCACTGACACCCCCCACTTGCTGCCCCTGGCTCTGCCCCCACTCTACCCCTTCCATGAGGCCCCGCCCCTGCCCCACCTCTTCCTGCCCCTTCCCTGCCCCCATTCCAACCCCTTCCCCAAAGTCCGCACTCCAACTCTGCCCCCTCCCTGCCCCACAGGGGCCCCCATGAGAATATAGTATTCTATAGTATTGCAACTTTTTTTTACGGAAGGGCCCCCAAAATAGCTTTGCCCCAGGCCCCCTGAATCCTCTGGGCAGCCCTGAGGAGGGGTGCGGGGTGTGGGCTCCGGCCCGGCACCGCTTACCTAGAGCGGATACGAGGTGACAGCGCCGTGCACCGTGGCCAGGGCAGGTTCCCTGCCTGCCTGTCCTGGCCCCGCTCTGCTCCGCTCCAGGAAGCAGCCGGAGACCCTGGGGGTGGGGTGGGGGTGGGGGGGAAAAACGGCGCCATGTGCTGCTCTTGCTGCTCCTCCAGGTACCTCCCCCAAAGCTCCCATTGGCCGTGGTTCCCTGTTCCCGGCCAACGTGGTTCCCTGTTCTCCATGCTCTCGCAGCTCCTATTGGCCGTGGTTCCCCGTTCCCAGCCAATAGGAGCTGCGAGAGCACGGAGCCCTCTACTCTCTGCCCGGGGCTGCAGGGACATACAGTAGTTCCAGCCGCTTCAGGGAGCGGCGCAGGGCTTGCGGCGGCACGGGGTAGGGGGCCTGCAGGCGGGGGGGCTTGGGGAGTTTGGTGGGCCGCAGGAAAGAACCCCACGGGCCGCGTGTTTGAGACTCCTACGTTAGAGTTATGAAGTTGTAACCACAGGGAAAACCCAGTTGTGGGTCCCTGAAGGACTGACACTTACCAGAGCCCAAGATTGGAGTTGGGGTAACCTCTAGAAAGCTCTTTACCATGTGTGTAGGTTCTTTTATTGTTTTAATATGTTTTCTCTGTAATGCTTTCACCGTAAGAATACATATGCTAGTTTATAAAGAGCTGTGAAGTAACTTATAACTGCAGGCCATTATGCTGTTTATAGCCTCTGGAGAGAAAGCTAAATGCAGATGCTGGCCTGTTTAGGTAGTCTGGCTTGCTGGAAATATCACAGTGGAGGCAGGAGACTACGCAGCCTGGAAAAACAACAGTCAGGACAAAAAGATAAACAGGTCTTTACCCAGCACAGGAGCCGGGAGTTTAGAGTGAGTGCCATGAGTGAACCACAAGGGGGAAATACAGGTGTAGTTGCACTGAACTGTGATGCTATAGCTTTGGTCTATTATAAATTGGCGGTGTGACACCTGTGTAGAACTGGGAGAAATGAGAATACAAAGTTGTATATGTAACAAACATTAAATAAAAGACAAATTTAATTTAAGCAATTTTCTTAACTGAATCAATAAGAGGAATTCTGCAAGGTAATATAGGCTGAGCATTCAGACTTATGATTTGTTACAAAATTTAAATTGACAAAAATGTTAATTAAATGGACAGTTTTTCTAATTTAATCATTACCCTCATGTACCCTAAAGTAAAAACATTACAGCACTGTTCTAAAGCAGGAGGCTGGAACTTGAATTTTAGTTATGTGCCAGCAACTCCCCACCTAGATTGGAAGCACTTGTAATAGCAGCACTACCGCTGATACCTGGACATATCAGTGACCTCCTGGTTAGAGTTTCATGTTCCCCAAACCACTCCTTTCTCCAGCTATAGAGTGGGAACATCCCTGACTTCCTTAGCCCTCTGATCTCTTAACACAAGAACAGAGCCATCTTCCCAAGCTGCAACTGTATCCGAACACACACATGCAGACATCCCTGCCCCCAAGAAAAACAAGTTTAAAAACAAACAAACAAACAAAACAGGAATTGAAATTGGGGCCTGGTGCTCCAAACAACCCAGCTCTGCAGTGACATAGGCCTTGCTGGGATCATCCCTTTCCTCAAGCTCTGAATAGTAATGTCAGCATCTGCAGTGCTTGTCTTGCTGGTAGCTTAATGTATGAGTGAAGATGTCTGTGCTAGTAGATCTTGCTGCTGGTAACAACTTCTGTGAAGATAGCTACTTTCAGAAAGTGAAACTAATTTTTCTGCATTCATAGTTCAAGGTGAGTGAAATGGAGAAAGTAAATAATTAGCATTCAAAATCAAAACTATCCCTTCCACTATTAAAATTCTGTCAGTTTTAATCTCATGTTACTAGTAGCATAAAGGAAGATACTGTTTAATTAATTATAATTTAAATAGATATTTTTCTTTTGAACAACAAAGTAAAGGCCCAGTCCAGCAACTTTTACTCATGCAAAGTGATCCAATAAAGAAGTCCTGAGTTAGAACTATTACGATACACCTGAGTTACAGGATAAGGCCTTATTTGTTCCATAATCCTTCCAAACATATTTAAATGAGACATTCACTGATTGGTAAATTTAAAGAAATAGATGAGAAATGATTCCCAGAACAAACTTCATTGTATTTAGAAATACAGAAGTTTCTACACATACTTGTAAGAAAGATAGAAAACAACCTTTCAATTTGACTATTATACTATATTTTAAACAGGTGTGTTATTTCTACCATGTTGGATAATTAATTAATTATTTTTAAAACCTTTCCTAGTCTCATTTAAAAACTTAAAATTTTCCACAAGTAGTCCATGTAAATTCAATACCCATTTCCCTTTGGAAACTATGAACATGTATTTTAAATTCTAACATTAATACAATTGGAAGTAACATGGTGCATTACATAAAAATTGAGGGATTTGATCAGATGATTGGATTATACCTATGGCCACCGGGGGGGGGTGTATTAAAGCTTTCATGGCACACAGTAACAATCTATAATATCAACACTATCTGAATAATAATTTTGTTTTAATACTCTTTTGATTGCTATGCATTTTTCTTGGAATTTTCTCTCTTTTGGTCTTTCAGCTTATCTTTTGAAACAGCATCTATTCTTCTGAATCACAAAGCAAAATCTAGTGGGAAACACTATTAATCAAATGACAATTTCAGTGACAGTGATCAAATCATTAAACCAGCAACATAAATCCTTGAAGTTGTATTACTTACAATATAAGGTTTCAACCCAGCAAAAAAAAAAAAAAAAAAAAAAAAAAAAAAAAAAAAAAAAAAAAACATACGCATGAGTTCAATGGGACTGCTCACTTGCTTAAAGTTATGCTTATTCTTGTGTCTCTGCAGAACTGGGACCTAAATTATTTAGTTCCTTAGATTTATACCAAATAAAGATGGCAGATAATGTTACTTAGTAATCAGAGCACATGGAAATATATTTGTTAGCTTGAATTGAATGCCTTCAAATGCAATTGTTTACTTGAAAAACTAAGACTAGTGCCATTTAACACACACAAAATGTTAGTAGCAAATATTTTGCAGGCTTTTGTTGATGCAAAGTATTACCTTCAGGGCTGTCAGCTCAATTTATTCAGTGTTTTACAATATTTGGATACTTTTTCAGAAAGCCATGCTCCTCGAGACAAGTGATTCAGTGAGAACATGGTTTTCAATATTCGGGAAATAAAGTTATTTTCTCTCTCTCATATTTGTAGAGAAAAAGCTTGAAAACGTGACTCAAGTGCACCCTAAAAGTATGATAGGTAGAGATATCAGAGGAACAGCAGGCTAGTCAGTCTTAATTTTTTTTTCTAGACATTACAGAAAAAGTGAGTTTTGAGGAGGAGTTTTAAGTAGGACACTGAAGGAGCAGACCCCAAGTCTGAGGGTCAACATGGGAGAAAACATGAAGATGCTTGTTTCAAAAATAAATGGGTGATGGAAGATGGCATCATGGGCCAATCAGAGGCAGAAGTTGACTTTTCGATAGTGAAAAAGATGGTAGGTAAGGTGGGAATAGACTGTGAAAGGCTTTGAAAGTGAAGACGAGTAGCTTAAGTTTGATATGATAGAGAAGGGAAACACCGTGGTGGAGGGACACAAAGAGGAGCGACACAATCAAAGTGATGGTCAAGGAAAATGATCTTTGCAGCAAGATTCTGAATGGATTATGAGAGAGGTGAGATTGCATTTGTCAAGGCCAAAGAAAAGGATCTTGCAGTAACTGAGATGTCAACTAACCGCAGCCTTGGCTCACCCCCACTATCGACTTCCTCTGCACTGCCCTTATGAAACAAGTATCAGAGGGGTAGCCGTGTTAGTCTGAATCTGTAAAAAGCAACAGAGGGTCCTGTGGCACCTTTGAGACTAACAGAAGTACTGGGAGCATAAGCTTTCGTGGGTAAGAACCTCACTTCTTCAGATGCAAGAAGTGAGGTTGCATCTGAAGAAGTGAGGTTCTTACCCACGAAAGCTTATGCTCCCAGTACTTCTGTTAGTCTCAAAGGTGCCACAGGACCCTCTGTTGCTTCTTATGAAACAAGGTGCTTCTGGTGGAAGATATATGACCAGGTAGATTTACTGCACTACAAATTCATTCTTTCCTCTTACAGTTCTTTCATCTCCCAAGCCAAGTACCAACTTTTCTGCCCTCTAATTCAGATCCATACTTACAAACCCTGTTGCCTTTTTCTCACCTTCATCTCTCTCCTTAATCCCGCTCCCCCTTCCTTGCCCCTTCTACCCACTCAGCTCAAGATTTCTTCAAAGGAAAAATTGTCAAGCTCTGATGTAGCCTCCCAGCCTCTGTCTTCACCCCTCATTTCCTTCCTCCATGGCTGAAACTGAGATTTTCCACCTGCGCCCCTCCACTGACTCCAGGGTCCCCATATCAAGTATCAGGGGGTAGCCGTGTTAGTCTGTATCTACAAAAACAACAAGGAGTCTGGTGGCACCTTAAAGACTAACAGATTTATTTGGGCATAAGCTTTCGTGAGTAAAACCCCCATCACATCCCATTTCCTGATCTCCTTTGCTTCCACTCTCACCTCCCACCTTTATCCTCAACCTTTCCCTCATGCATACTTGTTTTGAGAGGGGCATAACTCTCTGCCATATTAATAAAAATAAAAATCCTTGACCCCTCTTGTTTCTCCAGCTAGCACCCCCACTTAGCCCTTCATTTCTCAACTCATAGAACACAGCCTTTAACTGCTGTCTCAAGTCCTTCTCTAATTCCATTTTAGACCCTCTCCAGTGTGGGTGCCACCTTCTGCACTTCACTGGAATGGCTCTTCGTTATATACCTCTTCCTGGCCAAATCTCAGGGCCTGTACTCCAACCTGCTCATCCTCCTTATCCTGCTTCAAATCTCTTTTTAATAATCATTTCTGTTGCAAAGTCTAAAATTTGACAGTGGTTAGATAGCTGGTGTGTTGTAATTGTTGCTTATTACTCTAATCACACTTGTGTCACTTTTA
Source organism: Chrysemys picta bellii (assembly GCF_011386835.1). Taxonomy (NCBI): domain Eukaryota; kingdom Metazoa; phylum Chordata; order Testudines; family Emydidae; genus Chrysemys; species Chrysemys picta. The sequence continues at coordinate 100,904,952 of NC_088797.1, forward strand.
CCTTGTTCTACTTCTCTGTTATAGCCACAGTTTTCTCTTGCACTTAGAGCACAAGCTCTCTACGGTAAGGAGTGTATGTAGGTAGATACGTGCGCATGCACACACACACACACACAGTGTCTAACACAATGGGGCCCAAATCCCTGATCGGGGTCTCTTGGTGCTACTGCAGTAGCAAACAAATGAAACAGAAGAAATTATAATATTGGCAAGTCAGTAGGGCTGTCTATTGTAGCAGTTTAAAAAAAAAAAATCATCCTCTATTGCCCCACAATCACCTCCACCAGTGGTAGCAGCAGTGGAATCACTAGTGTAGACAAGATATAGGCATTTGCACCAATATGTCATCTAAACCTGTACTTTGTATAAGTGAGCAGTGTTTTGTGTTAATAAATGTAACATCACAAGACCTAAGTACTATCAAATACTCATTTTGCAAAGAGGGGAACTAAAACAAACTAATTAAAATGACTTGACCAAATCACAGTGAGACAAATTTATGAGTAAAGTACAGCACTCCTACCTCCCAGTTCTATGCTATATAAATTAGGCAGTGCTCCTGCTTAGATAGAAATAAATCACTATGCTCACATTAACACTTGAAACGGAGCAGGAACTAGCACAGATAACACTCTGGTACTAGCAATGTTGAAGTCTTAACATGAGTAATTTTCCAGCACATCAACATTTCTTTTCATCAATTCAAAGAGAAAAGTGAACACCCATTACCTATCAAACACTGGCTTGCCTGTACCTTTCCATAACCTCTCATCTCAAATCACAGGGAAACTGCACATCAGCACAAAGGAAAATAGTGCTATTACCGGACTACACTAAAAACATGCCAGTCTGAATGACTAAAAATTTAGACCTGGTGTGGCCATGCTGATTCAGCGGCGGCTCCAGGCACCAGCGCTCCAAGCACGTACCTGGGGCGGCAAGCTGCGGGGGTGGGGGGGGCACCCTGCCAGTTCCTGCGAGGGCGGCAGTCAGGCAGCCTTCGGACCTCCCGCAGGCATGCCACTGAATCCGTGGGACCGGGGACCTCCCGCAGGCATGCCACCGAAGGCAGCCTGCCTGCCGTGCTTGGGGAGGCAAAAAAGCTAGAGCCGCCCCTGGCTGATTCAAGACAGCGTATCCTGATGCCATTCTTTGTAAAGGTTCATCAGCTGCCATTTTAGATGTTCGTATTCCAATGGGCAAAGATCTGGTCATTTTATAGGAAAAGAGCCATTTCTGTCTTCCATTTCCACAATAAAAAAACAAAACATAACACCACAAAATGTAAGGAACAAATCCCTCTCTTACATCCCCCTGTATTAATTTAATTGGGGATGCATGGAGGTAACCAAGAGCAGAATGTGGCACCGAGCATGTCATTTTTTTTTAACTTTCTTAGAGCAGATGTACAAAGTCTCGGGTTTCTCAGGACCAGTGCCTCAATTCAGCACTCTTCACCTTGTAAACTCTGTTCTTATTCTAAATGCTCTCATAAAAGAATCTGACCCAAACATTGTGACGTAGTTGCTTGGCTCAGTTTGAGCATGCAAGGCCAAAATCTTTTTAATCAGAAAGGTTCAGCATGTGTTTCATTTAGTGTAAGTGCCTGATTCTTTGTTTGATCCTTAAGTCTTACAAACAAAATGAAGCTTTTCCCCCACTAAAACTAATTGGTGGGTTTAAGTTATACTGTGTTACATTTGTATAATACAGAGACGACACATACAGTGCAGCTTGATCAATTATACAATTGCCATTTTCATACTATATTTATAAGCATGTTACCATGAAAGAATACATTACACTATATTTCAATACTATTTACCGAGTTTTGGACTGGCACAGTATTAAAAGACACCATGCAATGTACGTTATTTTTAAGATGATAAATCCAGACATGAACAGGGACACAAAAGCTTAGTGAGGTGCAGTGATGGGTAATGACCTTTAGAGCATTAAGGCAAATTTATACACTGCCCATCATCCATGAAAATAAAAATATGGAGGGGGGGGGGGGGGGGGGGAAAAGGCCATTCCTCTCCTCAGCCTCTGGATGAAGTTCCCACAGAAATCCTGGCAGCTTTTACTGACCAGACAAGGATAGTCAAATGAACAACGGGTTTAAGTAGGAGTCTGAGTCCTGTAAAAAAGGCTGTGGATGAACCTCAGCCAAATACTTTTAAAAGATAAGGAAAGAAAGGCTAGTGTATGAAGACTGTATTGTGATCACTGATGTGTGAGGGGATATGCGAGTCTGCAGACCAGAATAGCCCTTGGAGACCAGACAAAAAAACATCTTGCCTGATGTATTTTGGTTGGGGGCAGGTGGGAGGGAGACAAAAGGGGGAGGGAAAGAAAGAGAGAGTCTTCATCCTGAGAGGAGAGGATCAATTACCAAGAAAAAAAAAAATATATCGGTAGCTGAGTAAGTCTAGGAACAATGGTGACCCAAATGAGTAAGAACAAATTCAAGGCACAGGATGCAGATAGTGGAAAAAGGTCACAGCAGAGAGGACAAAAATAAAAAATGTCAGTGATATACAACAGCTGCACAGGTCGAAGGAGATGTACACCAGATACATTTTATTTTTTAAAAGAGTGCAGTTGTCCGTAGTAGCACTATAGATACATTTAACTGACACAAACTACTCTATGTGGCTCATAAAACCCACTGGAATTCCTGCAACAGACCCTCAGTGGGGAGGCTCTAGCAGCCAAGACAGGGGGACTTAGTTGTCAGCCACATGGACCCCAGGGATCTATGAGCAATCTGGCCCTAACTCCATGGATTCCTGGCCATCCCTGCAGAGGCATCTAACCTAAATACTGGCCCTCCCTGTCCTGTCCAGACATTCGAATGGTAATAGAAACCAAATATCATGGTTACAGAGAGAGCTGCACTTTAGAACCTTTTCAATCCCTCCCAAGTGCACTCCTCAATGTGACAAGCCTCACTTCCTGCATCTCTCCCAAGGGTGGAACAAGGCAGTTCACCCACTCTTGGACTGCATCCCTGGATGGCAGCCTTCTTTTTCCCAACAATGTGAGCAATGACAGGCCCAACTCTGTTTGGCACCTGAAAGCTGTTTTCCTTTGGGGGACCTGCTACCAGCAAGCTGATCTAGTGGCTCAAAAACTGCTTCTTCAAATCAAAACATTATGTATTCACTCAAACAGTAAATAGTATGCATTGTAAAAAGCTAAAAGCAATAAAGGTCTATATCCGAATTTCCCCTTATTTAATCCTTCCTTGCAAACTTTGGTAAATGTCATTCCGCTCAGTTATCTTTATCTCTGGGTGGGAAAAAGTAGACTTGCAGTGCTGTAGCATGTTACCAGTGTCTATAGCAGGGGTCTCAAAGTCCCAGCCCGCGGGCCATCTGCGGCCCAAGAACCTCCCCACTGAGATGAGACAAAGGCAGACACACTGCCCCCTGCAGCTCCCATTGGCTGGGGCAGAGTCAGCCACAGAGGCAGCAGCATTAGTTGCCGGGCAGAGTCAGCCATGGAGATGGCATCACTTTTTTCCACAATGAATACAAACAAGTCAAAATACCAAACTCAACTATCTGATGCACACCTTGCTGCAATCCTGAAGGTTTCAACTGCTCAGTCACTGAGGCTAAATATCAACAAACTGACAGAACTGAAGCGTTGCCAGGCGAAGAATTGTATAAAGTTGTATGACAATTTTATTATTTAGAACTTCGAAATAAAAAAATACAATATAAACGTTTTCTTTTCTGAACACCATCTTCAGTCACATTATTGGCCCACTGGGAGGATTTGAGGACTAGCACTGGCCCTAAGGTAAATTGAGTTTGAGACCCCTGGTCTAGAGACTGACCTCTAACCACTGCTGACAACCCCTAACCTCCATTTCTGCCTACACTAGCATCCGCTTCCATCCTAGGTTCAGTCTGAAAAAATTAACTGCACCAACCTCTTTGGAAATGGGCCAGGGATATTCCTCAATTAATAGCTTCTGCATTGTTTCCCTCCCCCTCCCCCCACCCAAGGACTCTTGGTAAAGATAAGGCACGCTCACAGAGAATACCATTGTGTCATTTCCTGTTAGCATCTCCCTTACAGCCTCCTTTGATTTAATTCTATGTAATCAAGTAGGATAATATTTCACAGGTAAACTGAGGATCACATGATATTTTTAAGAAAGATAGAAAATTCCCTCATTTTCCCTACCAAGTACTGAAACTCTGAGTAGCACTAATTACCGCCAATCTTTTTTTTTCTTCAGAAAAACATTGTGAATTTTCAAGAGCTCAGATGCCTGAAAGAGGTGCTTCATCTCCTTTTGTCAATTACTTTCCCTCAAATTCCAACAAAGCCCCCACATTGCACAGGAGATATGAGTTGGGCAGGAATAAAACACATAGCTACTACTTCCATAAAAATGCAGTTCCTGCCCCCTTAACACATGATTGATGTACATTTGTTTTTTGTTACATGAGCTCAACACACTTTGAAATATGGCACATTTTGATATTAAGCAATACTGTCCATGCAAATAGTTAGGAAAGTCCAACAGTTCTCCTTTGCACAATTTTTAAAGCGTTGAAAGTACAAAAATATAAAATAAATGGAAGTTACATGATTATGTTCCCTGGGCAAGGAATGTTTCTAGAAATCAAAGGCAGGCAGCGGAAAGTGTGTGGAACTGTATTTCCTGTATATAAAAAGCAGCTTTTCTAATATACAAGAACCAGGGGCCAAGAGACATTGTAGCTTTATCAGAATCCCTAGAGAGTTTTGCTTCTAAATGACATCATGAATTGAATATTCTTTAGTGCTGAAGTTTGGCTCATGAGGTCAGCAAGATATTTTGCAATGAGGGGAAGTTTACTTAAGATCTGTACAAAAAACCAACAAACAAAAAACCCACAAACACCCAAATACATGAAGGTTTAACTGGAAAGATTTTTTTTTTAATTTTTTTTTTTTTAATAAAAAGCAGGGGGGGAGGGGGGGGAGTCATCTGTCAGTATGGAAACCAACATTCAATAGGGGAAGAATTTCTACTTTCACAACAACCCATACTGCTCAATTACTTTTGTAACAATATTAAAAAGGGTGTTTTCCAAATGGTATTCCTGAAGCAAACAGAGCTGATTTTTAACAAGCTACTCAAAAAGAGCAGTATCACTCTCATGCAGTTTAGGGTGCAACCCAGAGCACTTGTCACCTCTTACCCTGTAACCAGAAGTGCCTCTCAATGCTTTGCTACTGTAGCTGCCAGCATAGGATTCACACAGTCAGTAGCCGGCATGAAGATCACACCATGAGTGACTGTGCTGTGCAACCAGCCCTGGTTCAGCATTTCTGACTCCAGCGGTCTGTCTACAGCCCCACTCTGGTTTCCACCAGCCTTGGTTACAACCAGCAAAGTGACCCCAAGGCATACCCAGTCCCAAATTTCCCCAAAACGGCATGCTCTGCAATGTCCAGCCCTCTGTCTGTTCAGAGAAATAATGTTTGTTTCTTCCTTTAAAGAGAAAAAAAGTACATCACAGCTTATTTTAGCTGGGGTAAATATGCAAACACAGCACTGAGTTGGTTTATAGTAAAAATAAAACAAAATGTATTAACTACACGACTTAGGATAAGTGATGCCAAGTAAAAGGAATAAAGTTAGAAAGGGTTAAATCAAATAAAAGTGAAACACACACACATCTAAAGTCTAAAACTTAATCTAGCAAGGTACAGGCTTTGTTCAAGATGGTTCACCAGAATTTCTTCTTCCCAGCCATGGCTGACTTTCCCTCAGTCAGAATCTTACATAAAATACAAGATGTTGGCTTCACTAGTTTTCTAAGATGAAAGATCTTTGCCTAAAGCATATATATTCATGTTTCCAAATACTTCAGGTCCCCCTTGGTTGAAGGGCCCATCTTTCTCAGCTTGCAAGATCGCAGTTCCCTGTTGTCAGTCTAGTGATGGATGCCAAAGATGCTTATAACTTCCAAAGTTCAGTGACTGTTTCAAGAGGCAGGATGATCTCACACTATTCTTCCCTTCCTGTGTATTTCACATCCTCCTGTATATAAATGGGACTTCCATTCCACCATGCTTAAATATATGCGAGACAGGTAAATAGATGCTCTCTCTCCTGTCTGTGAGGGAACCAATTTCTCCTAGTGTAGCCACATACTTTAAAGCATAATATCAGTAAGTATCCATATTTCCTCATATAGTGGTAATACATTAAAATTCACAATATTATTAAATCACCAGTTGTCATTTGCTTTCAGAAAAGACCTCTTTTACACGTTTATAATACAGGAATATATTACACAATCAGCTGATTCAATTGCTTACCACTGGAGGATCAGATCCAGTCTTTATTGTCCAGTGAACCTTTGAAATGGATTCTTTGGAAGGTTACCCCACAAAGTAAAGTTTATTCAAGCTGTGAGGAAGGCGACATAGTGGTAAAGGAAGTCTGCATTCTCCCCCTCCCACACCCCACCCCCTAAGCAGATGCTTGCTAAAATGTAAGTGTTTGGTTTCCTGCAATCTTCTCCACTACTCTCTTGATGCTGCTTATATGTAAACTGAAGTAAACCCACATTCCTTTGTTTTGGACATACCTGTTTACCAACTTTCCCTGACATATCTGGTTTAAAACACACGTTAGTCATAATTTCAGCATGTCTCCATAACTCTTAATACACACCATGTACATATATCACACAAGAATAGTAATGATCAGTGGGTTATCAGTTTTCAAAGGATACCTCACAAGGCATATTTTGTACAAAGATTATTACAATAGCACATGGAGTATGAATACAGGGGTGCATAGGGTCACAACCATCGATCCCCTTCTACTCCATCCTTTGTCAATTAAGTGGGTCAATTTATCTATTTCTGGCTCTGTGTCCCAGTCACCAACTGTCTCAATAAGAATTATGACTTTAGAAGCAAAAGGGATATGACCAAGTTCCTGGATCTTAGCAACACTGATTCATGGGGATTTTGAGCTAGTGAGTAATCCAGAGAATCAGTAAATTGTAATATCACATTCCTGGCCTTCCATCACATATTATTTCGTCAAGTATCTTAAAAGAAATGTCCAGTTCTATTTATATACTACTTCCACTTTCTCCAATCAGAAATGTTTTCTAAATTCATATAAGAATTCATATACATTTGTTTTTAGTTCTTATATTGAAGATCTTAAAATGAGTGTTAGAGAGAAGTATTCCTTACTTGCCTGAACTATGGAATTCCTCCCCACAAACGTACGACAATTTAGTTGATTTAAGAAGAAAAAATAGGTTCTTTTAGTCAACTAAAATGTACTGTACTATATTTTTCTATAGAAATCTAAACCTATTTACACTTGTTCAATTAGTAAAACAGTTTTCTGAGAAAGAGTGGAGAATTTTCATTTTAAAGGGAGACAACTAGCAAAGGCTATTTAAAAATTCTTGTTAAATACAGTTCTTTCTCTGAAATAAGAGACTACAGCCAGTACTAACAGTGCTAATTTTAGAAACCAATCTAATAACTTGTCACTAATATTGAACTCACCATGACCCATAGTAAAACAATAGTTTGGCATACAACACTAAAATAAGTACATGCCTGACATTTTAAGAAGAACATTTGCAGTATTTAGAGGAACATGTTTTTTGCAGGGGAGAGGGCCTGCCCATCATCAGTATTGAAAAAGATTTCTCTGGTGTTTAATACTTCTTGACCTGCCTTCTAAAATCAAAAAGCAGACAAACCTCCGTTACTTTAAAAGAGCATCATCAGCTTAAAAGTTATAAAAGTTTTCAGACAGAAATGTATCTACTATAGTTACAAATAATCTCTAAAATTACTATGATTCAAAGGAGTTAGAACAGGGGTTGGCAACGTTCGGCACGCGGCTCGCCAGGGTAAGCACCCTGGCGGGCAGGGCCAGTTTTATTTACCTGCTGACGCGGCAGGTTCGGCTGATCACGGCCCCCACTGGCTGCGGTTCGCCGTTCTGGGCCAATGGGGGCAGCGAGAAGCGGCGCGGGCGAGCGACGTGCTGGCCGCAGCTTCTCGCCGCCCCCATTGGCCCAGGACGGCGAAGTGGGGGCCGCTATCGGCCGAACCTGCCGCGTCAGCAGGTAAATAAAACTGGCCCGGCCCGCCAGGGTGCTTACCCTGGCGAGCCGCGTGCCGAACGTTGCCGACCCCTGAGTTAGAACAACAAATTCTCTTTGCAGTTTGTTGCAACTTTGCGGATTTGACAGTATTTTCTACTTAGTTTTGTTGATGGCCAACTGCACTTCCTGTCTTAGACTCTAGCATGGTGATATCAGTCTCTCTGGGAGACTTCACATCCATGATCTTCCCCAAGCATTGACACTTAGGGCTTGGCTACACTTGCGAGTTAGTGTGCAATAAAGGAGCCCCGTGCGCACTAGCTCACTCCCCTTCCACACTGGCAAGGCACGTAGAGCGCTCTGACTCCACGGCTAGAGCACTCCTGGTACTCCACCTCAGTGAGAGAAATAACGTTTGCCGTGCCTTGGCTACAACGCACAGGCATCAGTGTGAACGAGGTGTTGCATTACCGCACTCTGATCGGCCTCCGGAAACGTCCCATAATCCCCTTAAGTCAAGTGGCCACTCTTGTCATTGTTTTGAACTCCTGTAGGAATGCGGAAATGCCCTTTCAAAGCTCCATTTCTGACAGCCGGCATGCTAGCCGTTACTGAGGAATGCTGGGGGGGGGGGGAGGGGGGGAGGTCTGCTGCTGTCTGAACTTACAAGACAGCATGCTAACACACTCTCAGCCCCCCAAAAACCCACTCTCTCCCCCCCCCCACACACACAACACACTCCCTGTCACACTCCAACCCACTCCCCACCCCCATTTAAAAAGCACGTTGCAGCCACTTGCATGCTAGGATAGCTACGACAATGCACTGCTCTCTGTGGCCATTGGAAGAGCTGCTAATGTGGCCACGCCAGTGTGCTGTCAGCCGTCAGTGGGGACAGACTGCAGCGCTTTCCCTACTGTGCTCTACGAAGGCTGGTTTTAACTCAAAGCACTCTACATTTGCAAGTGTAGCCTTGCCCTCAGAGGATATTTACCAGCAATGCAACACAGCTTCTGGTGTTTCAGAGTTTGCAAGTAGGAGGATGTCTCCCCTCCCCAGGAGTTCTGCATGTAGCTGGTGAATAGGAGCCAAAAATAGTTAGAGAAATGTCTCTTTCCTTTCCTTTCCAGATTCCTGTATAGTTCACAAAAAGAGACTAGCAGAACCCCCATTAGCTCCTCAGACTCCTGCACAGGCTAGAGAAACAACAGGATCCTTATGGGGTGAGCAGTTCTTCACACCCTGGGGCTCTTGTGCAGGTCCTCAAGAAGAGTTCAGAAATTTGGAGGTGCTACTTCAGAGCTGCTGGTAGGCAAGCAATAGTGTGCATGGGGGAAAGAAGGGCAGGCCCAAATACGATTGTTAAGATGCTTATAAACCTCAGTACAGAAGCAGAAAAACTGTTTTAAATTGTTTAAAAGATTCTTTTAAGCAATTCAAGACTTACTATTGGAAGTGTCCCCTATCAAAAAACTTGAATTTTTGAAACTTACTAATTTAAAAAAAATTCAAGATGAAAGTGGCCCTTTAAGTGATCTAGTTTTTCATAACAAGCCAATTATTTAGAAGTAACTGATGATAGGAAGAGACTGTGTAAGGGTTGTCCTATATTATTTCACAGGACTGTGGCTCATCAGGTCTGTCACAGGTCAGACTACTGGAAAGCAAAAAGGGTTCACAGGGCCAGGGCCAGAGTTTCCTCTCACTTCCACCAGTTTTATTTCAGTGGAATTTCTTCTGAAACACACTGTGCAAGGGGAGGATCAGGCCCCCATTCTATCTCAGCGTGTATTATTGTAAAAACAAAGTTCAAAGGCATTCAGTAACAGACTGATAGGAATACAAAATATGAAGTGATGGAACTTAATTCTTTTTTTCAAAATGGGTTACCTCCATATCTGCCTTTTATTATCATAGAATATCAGGGTTGGAAGGGACCTCAGGAGGTCATCTAGTCCCATCTCCTGCTCAAAGCAGGACCAACACCAACTAAATCATCCCAGCCAGGGCTTTGTCAAGCCTGACCTTAAAAACATCTAAGGAAGAAGATTCCACCACCTCCCTAGATAACCCATTCCAGGGCGTCACCACCCTCCTAGTGAAAAAGTTTTTCCTAATAACCAACCTAAACCTCCCCAACTGCAACTTGCGACCATAGCTCCTTGTTCTGTCACCTGCTACCACTGAGAACAGTCTAGAACAGAGGTGGGCAAACTGCAGCCTGCAGGCCACATCCGGCCCGCGGGACCATCCTGCCCGGCCCTTGAGCTCTCGGCCGGGGAGACTAGCCCCCTGCCCCACTGCCTCACCTCGCCGTGCCGCCAGCGCTCTGACCCACCACTCCTGTCGGGCAGCGTGGCGGTGTGGCCGCAAGCTCCTGCCGCTCTGAGTGACATAGTAAGGGGGTGGGAAGGGGGTTAGATAAGTGGCAGGGTGTCCCAGGGGGCAGTCAGGGGATGGGGAGCAGGTGGTGGTTGGATAGCCTTGGGAGTCCTGGGGGGCCTGTCAGGGGGTGGGGATGTGGATGGGGGTCAGGGCAGTTAGGAGTCAGGGAGCAGAGGGGGTTGAATAGGGGGTGGGATCCCAGAGGGGTGATTAGGGGCGGGGAGTCCCGGGAGGGGGCAGTCAGGAGACAAAGAGCAGGGGGAAGGAGGGGTGGATGGCCCTCCATACAGTTTTGCAACCTGGCCCTCAATACAGTTTTCCCACCCCTGCTCTAGTTGAAAGCAGCTATCAAATCCCCCCTCATTCTTCTCTTCTGCAGACTAAACAATCCCAGTTCCCTCAGCCTTTCCTCATAAATCATGTGCTCCAGCCCCCTAATCATTTTTGTTGCCCTCCGCCGGGCAATTATTACTCCGAGGATGAAGACCCCAATGTACTTTCATCTAACTACACACTCCCTTTCCTTAAAGACAGAAGTAATTCCAGAAATACAGACATACCGTGTATTTTGTTTTCCTAATATCTCCTCACTTTCAGGGGCACACTGAAATAGTTTGTTTAGATCCAATCCTTCCCTAAAATCTGTGTGGGAGGGGGAGACTTTGGTTTACCATAGGATATTTAGAGAAGTATAATTTTAGAACAGTAATATTGAAGGGCTTGATTTACCCTCGGATACCTAAGGGATTGTAGCAGCAATAGCAGGAAGATTTCAAGCAGCCAGAGAAAATAGTCCAGGAGTCTTAAACTGGTACAAAAATAATGCATTTTAAAATGGGTAAAACTAATATAACAAAAAAGTACTTACAAAAAAGCAATACATTTACTAACCACAAAACAATTTTTAGACCATTTTTGTGGAATGATGTATTCTGTTCATTACTAAAGCCTGAATCAACAATATCATCAAATCCCAATGCACGTCTTATTCAAGGTTCCAGAGTAGCAGCCGTGTTAGTCTGTATCCGCAAAAAGAACAGGAGTACTTGTGGCACCTTAGAGACTAACAAATTTATTAGAGCATAAGCTTTCGTGGGCTACAGCCCGCTTCTTCGGATGCATAGAATGGAACATATATTGAGGAGATATATATACACACACACACATACAGAGAGCATGAACAGGTGGGAGTTGTCTTACCAACTCTGAGAGGCCAATTAAGTGGAAAAAAAAATTTTTTTTTGAAGTGATAATCAAGCTAGCCCAGTACAGACAGTTTGATAAGAAGTGTGAGAATACTTACAAGGGAAGATAGATTCAATGTTTGTAATGGCTCAGCCATTCCCAGTCCTTATTTAATCCTAAATTGATTGTATCTAGTTTGCATATCAATTCCAGCTCAGCAGTCTCTCATTGGAGTCTGTTTTTGAAGTTTTTCTGTTGTAAGATAGCCACCCGCAGGTCTGTCATTGAATGACCAGACAGATTAAAGTGTTCTCCCACTGGTTTTTGAGTATTATGATTCCTGATATCAGATTTGTGTCCATTAATTCTTTTGTGTAAAGACTGTCCGGTTTAGCCAATGTACATGGCAGAGGGGCATTGCTGGCACATGATGGCATATATCACATTGATAGATGTGCAGGTGAATGAGCCCCTGCACATGGTGTGTGTGTGTGTGTGTGTGTGTGTGTGTGTGTGTGTGTGTGTGTGTGTGTGTGTGTGTTCCATTCTATGCATCCGAAGAAGTGGGCTGTAGCCCACGAAAGCTTATGCTCTAATAAATTTGTTAGTCTCTAAGGTGCCACAAGTACTCCTGTTCTTTTTGCGTCTTATTCAAGTTGGTCAATAATAATGCAATTCAGTCTAAATTTACTCTTGTGTTTGTTGCTATACAAATTCAAAAACCATGGAAAATCCTATATATTTAAACCTAACTATTAAGAGATATCCTGTTTGAAATGAGGCAACACCTAATTTTTCTCTCCCATGAGGAAGTGCACTTCACATTGTATCAACATTTCTAAACTGCGCTGGAATCGCTCTTTTCCTGTTTAGGAAAACAGGTTCCCAAACCAAAGTTAAACTCTTCTTCTGACAACACCTCATTCCAAATTATTTTCATTATTTTTTCCCCACCCTAAAATGCTTCAAAATATTTAACCAACTTCCATATTTGTAATGGAACATAAGGGAAGAAGAACATTGCGTTTTGTAGTATGTCAGTCTTGTTCAGATAATTCAAGAGGTATTCAGTGCAGATATGCAAATGGAAAGCCAGTTATCAGATAATATGGTTTGATGAGAACTGACATGAAAAGGCAATTGTGACAATTATAAATATTTTAAAAATCTGATAGGTGTTGCTAGTAGTGCTAGTTGAGAGCAAAGTTATGGTAAGCAGGACTTCTGTGAAGTAGATAATTAACACTTTCCTCCTTATACAGATTGAGATCAGAGGCACAAAAGCTGGGACTTTCAAAGTAGCCTTAGAAAATTAGTCACTCAGCTCACACTTAATTTCCCTTGCACAAAGTCACATAGACCAAACCAGGAAATTTACCCAAATCTCTTGGGCCTCAGCCAATGTCTGAACAACAAGAATATTCTTCATAGAGCTCACTTTAAGAAAAAACTGGCTAGCCAGTAACATGGAGACTGAAAACGAAGAAGGCATCTCGAGAATTTGTCCCGTCAGTGACAATCATGTATGGCCATTATACTCTTCCTCATTTCAGTGGCAAACAGACTTATCTCTTGTATTGATCAACTCTCTGCTTGTCATAAGGGAAGACTCATATCCTTTTCTAGGGGAAAAGTGTTTTGCACATTGGCTAGCTCAAGGATATATCCATTAGGAAAAAAGAGTGGTTGCAAGGTGAATATTAAAAATAAAGAATACAGCATCTTAATACTATCAGATATTAAATTTCACTGCAGTGACATTTTGCTCAGTCTCAGTCAAAGCTGATAACATCCCTGCCTGTATGAAGTACCTTTGAAACAATTTAATCTCTCCAGGGCCACCCAGAGGATTCAGGGGGCCTGGGGCAAAGCAATTTCGGGAGCCCCTTCCATAAAAAAAAAGTTGCAATACTATAGTAACATGTATTTGGAAACGTTAAAAATAACCAGTGAAATGCATTCAAAAATTAATTTTTAATAATTTGAAAATACACAAAATACATTATTTGAGAACATTAAATGCTGTAATGGTATGTATACATTTGCAATTACATAATGGGTTGTTGCTGGGTGATAGTGATGGTTGGTGCCAATGGGCTGTCACTGCCGGGGGATGGCGCTGATGTTGCCCAAGGCTGGGAGGGGAGCTGGGCTCTGGGTCACGGGGTGTGCGGGGATGGGGTCGAGGGTTGCCTGGCTCAGAGGGGCTGGGCTTGGAACTGGGGGTTAGGGCTATGGGGGGAATGGGGTCGGGGGGTGCCCGGCTCAGAGGGGCTGGGCTCAGAGCTAAGGGTCAGGGCTGTGGGGAGGATGGGGTCAGGGAGCGCTTGGCTCAGAGGGACTGGGCTGAGAGCTGGGGGTCAGGGCTGTGGGTGATGGGGTCAGGGGGTGTCTGGCTCAGAGGGGCTTACCATGCTGCTTACCCCCGCCTCCCCCATTCCCTGGCACCTCAGCGTGTCCAGGAGTGGCCCTGGACAGCGCTGCAGTGGCATGGCTCCAGTGGGGCCTGAACTCCACCACTGGGCCGCAGCTCGCAGCCCGCCCCCTTACCACGGGGCTCCAAGCGGGAGAACCTCAGGCCCCGCCTGGGCCACGCCGCTGTGGCCCTCCCTGTCCAGGGCCGTTCCTGGACGTGGTGTGCCGAGGCGCCAGGGGATGGGGGGAGGCGGGGGGAGCCTCTGACATTCTTGTGGGGGCCCCTACGGGGCCCAGGGCAAATTGCCCCACTTGCCACCCCCGCCCTCCCGGGGCAGCCCTGAATCTCTCGAGACTTTAGTATCTTCTATATCCAAAAATGTTACATTGATAGAGAGGTGCAGGGGAGCTATAATGTAAATTTCAGTCATATTCTATATTTAAAAATGCACAATTATAAAATATTTTATGCTGTTATATGTGCAAAAAGAAAAACATTTTTTGCATTTTATTTATGATAAGCTATTTGGACAAAATTCACCCTAGGGAAGAGCATCTGTGCAAAGCCCTTCTGTTTCATTTACTCCCCTAGGGATTGATCTAAACCTTATGGAAGTGAATAGGTGTCTTCAGGAAGGGAGGGCATCTGAAGGAAACCCTGTTCCAGCCTGTGCACTTGAGAGCACCCGGGTTCCCACAGAACAGGCACAGGTCTCCATCCAGGCATTCAGTCAGTGGAGATGTGCAGGAGCCCAATTTCTAGCTTTCCCTCTGTACCATGCTGCACTCTGCATGGATGAGCAGGGGCACAAAGAGTCCCAGTACAATGGGGAGAGAGGGAATCCTCTCTCCAGACAAAGGCAGACAGACCATGGCAGCCTAGCCATTAAAAAAACAAAAACAAAAACAAAACCTGTTCCTTTGTTGGCGTTTTCAAATTTGCACTGCAGCAGGGATGAGATGGTCTGCCTGCCGGCAGCTGAAGAGGCAGACAAAAAACAGCAATTTCTGAGAGGTGGAACCAAACCTCCCCTGCCACTGATTGACAGGTATTGTCTGCATCCAAGACTACATAAAGCCGAGACCCAAATGTCGTGGATCTGTGTACCTCATTATGAATAAGAAAGACTTATGCACATGCTTAACTTTACACACTATATTTCCTACTGAACTCGATAGTATTACTCATGAAGTGTAGAATTAAACTCATGCTTAAATCTTTGTAAGATCAGGGCCTTTTAACTTATTGAGAAAGGACTGCAGGTTCAAACCTCAGTTTGCACTTAATTTTTCTCTGTATAACACTTTCTACCAGGCAAGAATGTTTACCTATAAATATTACAGCAAAAGATGAATGCTAATATTAGAATACAGGTAAATACCTTGTCTATTTGAAAAGTCACCTATGTCACACCCTATTAAGTAATTGTTTAGCCTATTTATTTCTAAAACATACAAGGGACCATTACCTGCTAATTTTAAATTTCTAGTAGTATCTAAAATTATGTCATAGACATACAGTATACATTCTGGAGGAAAAAATGTTTTGGCAAATAATCCACAAGCCAATTAACCTATTTTACACAATGACAAAAAACTAAAATCCATTTCTACCTTTAAAACAAATTTCATTCTTCATAGCAAGTTCAGCATGAAACTTGATCTCAGACCAGTTCAAATAATTCTGAAAGAGGCCAGTTGACATTTTATAAATACACCCACAGCAAAAATAACGTCAGGAGGTGCAATGTAAGAACAGTTGGGCTGCCAGCTTCTTCTGAACACACTCCAAAAGCAGCTGTGCATTTTTCAAAAGGTGTAGAAAAGAAAACTATATGAAAATTTTGTGGCAAACAATGGAAAACCCCTTACTCTCAGAAGTAATGGTCTGCAGTCCTGGGAAGTTGTTATAGACAGACAAATCTTTATGATGAGAACTGAATAGTCAAGTGTTAACTTTATATCCCGAGTAAAAAAGAGAGGGATCATCAATTTCCTCTAGATTTTCATTTTAAAAACAGAAGGTATTTATTGTTCAGATCTTTTAGGCAG
Source organism: Chrysemys picta bellii (assembly GCF_011386835.1). NCBI lineage: Eukaryota > Metazoa > Chordata > Testudines > Emydidae > Chrysemys > Chrysemys picta. The sequence continues at coordinate 100,921,091 of NC_088797.1, forward strand.
ACCAGGAATTCCACTAATATAGTAAATCATTTCCATTTCAATAAATTATGTAGTAAGATAACAGGCAGCCCCAGTGGATTCCCTAGGAAAGAGAAGTGTCCAAGATGACTTTAGCTTTAAATTTTGCCTTTGCTCCATTAGATGAAACAGCCACCCATTCCCAAATTCCATGTTAGTGTTTTGGAGAGTTAGGCTCATTCAACATGATTAAAGTCAATAACTATAAATCTGATAAAAAGGTGAATGCCCCTGCATAAACCTATATTGTCCAGGGTAATGCACAGCAGTACAATAGCCTCTCACCCCTCCTAATTAAGACTGCAAGTTTGTCACAGAGGTAACAGAAGTAATAGATTCCATGACTTTCCAGGCCCTCCAGGACTTCTACAGCAGCCAGTACGGCTGGCAGCTGGCCTAGGGGCCACCTGAGTAGGGTTACCGTTTTTTAAAATAACAAAAAAGAGGACACTCCAAGGGGCCCCGCCCCCGCCCAACTCGCCCCCTTCCCCACCCCGGCCCCACCCCAACTCCACCCCTTTCCCAAAGTCCCCACCCTAACTCCGCCCCTCCCCTGAACGCTCCGCCCCTGCTCCTCCCCCTCCCCTGCTTCCCGCGAATCAAATGTTCGCAGGAAGCCTGAAACAGGGAGGCAGGCAGCAGGTAAGCTGGGGGAGACGCGAAGAGGCGCGGCCCAGTCCGGCCCCCTGGCCGAGCGGCTCGGGCCCAGCTCGGCTCAGGCCCTGGAGCGCCAGCCCCAGTTCCAGCCAAGCATGCCAGCCCCGGTGGTTCCAGCTCGCCTGGGGCCCCGGGGCACCAGCCCCGGCCGAGCAGCTCTGGTCCCGGCGGCTCCGGCCCGGCTCAGCTCGGGCCCTGGGGCACTGGCCCCCGTTCCGGCGGAGCACGCCAGCCCCGGCGGTTCCAGCTCGACTCGGGCACTGGCCCCGGGCGAGCGGCTCCGGCCCCAGCGGCTCAGGCCCCGGGGCACCAGCCCGTCCGGCACTGGCCCCAGTACGGGCCCCAACCCCGGCCGAGCGGCGCCAGCCGGCGGCCGAGCACCGCCAGCCCCAGTGGCTCCGGCTCCAGCCCCAGTGTGGATCCAAGCCCCATGATCCCTCCCTATTTTCCCGGACATGTCCGACTTTTTGGAATTTCCCCCCGGATGGGGATTTGACGACCAAAAAGCTGGACATGTCCGGGAAAATCCAGATGTATGGTAACCCCACACCTGAGCAGCTCAGACAGTCCCTGGGCCAGCCACAGCGGCTGCTGCTGGGGCACTCTCAGGCCACCACCCCGCCACCCCTCCCCCAGCAGCAACAGGAGGCGTTTGGGCATGGGAGGGGTCTCAGGGCTGGGGTGCAGGAAGGGGTGAGGGCTCTGGATAGTGCTTAACTTGTCAGATTTGACAAAACGCCAAGAAGGTACTGATATGAGATTTCTAAAAATAGCTACAGCACTTGACCCAAGGGTTAAGAATCTGAAGAGCCATCCAAAATCTGAGGGACAAGGTGTGGAGCATGCTTTTAGAAGTCTTAAAAGAGCAACGCTCTAATGCAGACACTACAGAACCCAAACCACCAAAAAAGAAAGTCAACCTTCTGCTGGTGGTATCTGACTGATGATGAAAATGAACGTGCATCAGTCCGCACTGCTTTGGATCGTTATCAAGCAGAACCCATCATCAGCATTGAAGCATGTCCTCTGGAATGGTGATTGAAGCATGAAAAAGACATATGAATCTTTAGTGCATGTGGCACCTAAATATCTTGAAACGCCAGCTACAACAGTGCCATGCGAACGCTGTTCTTACTTTCAGGTGATGTCGTAAAGAAGAAGCAGGCAGCATTATCTCCTGCAAATTGTAACCAACCTTACAACCTTATTTGTTGGAGAGACAGGCTGACCAAGAAGTAGGACTTAGGGGACTTACATTGTTTTATTTTTGAATGCAGTTTTCCCCCCCCCCCCCACATAATTCTACATTTGCAAGTTCAACTTTCATGATAAAGAGATTAATTGAAAAATATAATTTGTTTATTACAGTGCAAATATTTGTAATAAAAAATATAAAGTGAACACTGTACACTTTGTATTCTGTTTTGTAACTGAAATTAATAATTTGAAAAAATGTAGTAAACTTCCAAAAATATTTAAAATGGCATCCTATTGTTGTTTAATTGCGCAATTAATTTATTTAAGCACGCAACGGCCCTAATTACCTGATATCCACCAGAAACCATGTAATTACAGATGTAAATACATGCATGGCCACCGTTCAATTATAGTCACAAAATGCATACAAAAATCCTGCAGAAGAAAACTGAGTCCACAAAATGCCACCCCCTCCTTGTGAAAGTTTAGCTCTAAATGCTTTAAAATGAAAGTTTAAGAGTTTTGTTTTCTGCCTTATTTATTTAACATAGGAACTTATATTCTTAAAATGTCATGTTCTCATATTTCTACCTGCTCACGAGTATTTAGGTCTCTAGTTACACTGGTCTACAATTTTTGAGAAGTCGACTGCTTCAGAGATAAAATGTGTTATTTATTATGTATTTTGATGTGCTGAATTCAAATATGACAATTAAAACAACTGATTGGCTACTGTTTCTAAGATATTTAAGTTTTTACATTTTATGTCTATGTATATTGTGTAGATAGAGTTTTAATCATAAATTGTAAACCTAGGTCTTTTCATGTATTTACGGTTGCTTTACATAATATTTCACCTGTCCTGTTTATGTAACTCTTTAAAAATCAGCAAAAGGGTTATATAAATAAAATTTATTATGAAACAAAAGGCAAAAAACTATTATGTACATAGTTTAGTCCTATTCAGTGTCTACTCGGCGCTTCTTGGCTTGTCTCTTGTATTCATTAGATGGAGCATCTCATCACTGTCCAGCAATAGTCTGCAAGCATTGATGGGCTCCATTTGCCCTGATAGCATTTCTCCATTGTTGCAATGTCCTGGTGAAATCGCTCGCCGTGCTCGTCGCTCACTGCTCCGTAGTTCGGTGGGAAAAAATCTAGATGAGTGCGCAAAAAATGGATCTTTAGTGACATGTTGCAACCAAGGCTTTTGTATGCCTTGAGGAGGTTTTCCACCAACAACCTGTAGTTGTCTGCCTTGCTGTTTCCGAGAAAATTTATTGCCACTAACTGGAAGGCTTTTCATGCTGTCTTTTCCTTGCCACGCAGTGCATGGTCAAATGCATCATCTCGAAGAAGTTCACGAATCTGAGGACCAACAAAGACGCCTTCCTTTATCTTAGCTTCACTTAACCTTGGAAATTTTCCAAGGAGGTACTTGAAAGCTGCTTCTGTTTTGTCAATGGCCTTGACAAACTTCTTCATCAGACCCAGCTTGATGTGTAAGGGTGGTAACAAAATCTTCCTTGATTCAACAAGTGGTGGATGCTGAACACTTTTCCTCCCAGGCTCCAATGACTGTCAGAGTGGCCAATCTTTCTTGATGTAGTGGGAATCTCTTGCACGACTATCCCATTCGCAGAGAAAACAGCAGTCCTTTGTGTATCCAGTCTGCAGACCAAGCAAGAGAGCAACAACCTTCAAATCACCACAAAGCTGCCACTGATGTTGTTCCTAGTTTATGCACCTCAAAAATTGTTTCATGTTGTCATAGGTTTCCTTCATATGGATTGCATGACCAACTGGAATTGATGGCAAAACATTGCCATTCTGCAGTAAAACAGCTTTAAGATTTGTCTTTGATGAATCAATGAACAGTCTCCACTCATCTGGATCGTGAACGATGTTGAGAGCTGCCATCACACCATCGATGTTGTTGCAGGCTACATAAGATCACCTTCCATGAAGAAGAATGGGACAAGATCCTTTTGACGGTCACGGAACAAGGAAACCCTAACATCACCTGCCAGGAGATTCCACTGCTGTAGTCTGGAGCCCAACAACTCTGCCCTACTCTTGGGTAGTTCCAAATCCTGACAAGGTCATTCAGTTCACCTTGTGTTATGAGGTGTGGTTCAGAGGAGGAAGATGGGAGAAAATGTGGGTCCTGTGACATTGATAGTTCAGGACCAGAAGTTTCATCCTCTTCCTCGTCTGACTCAAGTGAGAATGATTCTGGTGCATCAGGATCCTGCAGTCCTTCTCCGTGGGGTACTGGGCGTATAGCTGATGGAATGTTTGGATAATGCACAGTCCACTTTTTCTTCTTTGACACACCTTTCCCAACTGGAGGCACCATGCAGAAGTAACAATTTCTGGTATGATCTGTTGGCTCTCTCCAAATCATTGGCACTGCAAAAGGCATAGATTTCCTTTTCCTGTTCAACCACTGGCGAAGATTTGTTGCACAAGTGTTGCAGCATATGTTTGGGGCCCACCTCTTGTCCTGATCTCCAATTTTGCAGCCAAAATAAAGGTGATAGGCTTTCTTAACCATATACTGGTTATACTGCACTTTTGTGATGCAAAAGTCACTTCACCACAAACATAGCATAAGTTATCTGCACTGTTCACACAAGTACGAGGCATCTCTGCTCACTTTGGCTAAACAAAAATGTGTCCCTTTGCAAAATCAAACACTGACAAATAAGAGAGCATGACACTGTATGATTTCTAGAGCTGATATAGGGCAATTTGTTCAGCAGAGTGATGTAAGCTTCGTTATGATTGCATCATCCATGACTTCTAGGAATAACATGATGCAATTCATCTCATGTATGATGCAATACCAGCTTCAGGTTGCATCATTCATTGTTTTGCCTGAAAAGCAAGTACTGTCCAAACCCAGTCATAGATTTATTCATAGATCCAGTCAAAGATTTATTTTAGTCATTTCTGGTTTAAATTGAGATCCCTTCCCTTTATAACTCACTTATCCTCCGCCATTCCCAAGTCAAGGGTCATATATACTGACCCAATAGCATATCTTGAAAACTAGAGCCAATCAACAATTTTAAGCATCATTTTCGTTCTCAGTGACCCAGAATATTAGTAAAGTTTGACTACATTTATTTCAGAAGCATTTTGGCTGTAGAGCAGTGTTATCAACAAAAAGAAAACAAGTTTTCTCAAACTTATATATATATATATATATATATATATATATATACACACACACACACACACACACACACACCCCTCACTTAATATTCCAGTATAAAAAGGCTCCTATAAAAGTCTCTAGGTGACTTGGACATTTCTTTAAATATAAAAGTCATAAAATATGTGATCTTAATCCCTCATGGAAACCAGTTATAGAATTTAATAGGGGTGGAACCAATAGGGTCCCATTGAAAGATTAATTTCAAAACATATTATTTAATAGTGAATAATATCCTGTTCACAAAATGTTTAACCATGCTATATAAATTTAATAGAGAACTATATCTCTGCTATAGAGCTCTATAGCTGGCTTTTTAAATAATATAGAAATAGTCTTGTATGAAAGGGATACCATGCAAACAAATGCAAGCTAAAAATGTACAATGGTTGCTATTAAAAAAAAGTGAACATTTATATTGTAATTTTATACAAGAATAAATATATATATATATATATATATATTTCATATTACTATATTTTACTGTTTCCTGATTACACAGTAATGAAATTGAATACATGTGAGTAGTACTCAATTTTGTTTTAAGTTGTTCAGCTTAGTGCATGAGACTCAAGAAGTGACTAAAACAGATCAGTCTAGTTCTGCTGTTAAAGTTGAATATAATGCATAAATTAAACAGCATAAATAAATATTTCAGTAAATGTTTCCGTTAATAACCTGAGGTCAGATCCTGCCATTGGATCTGTGTGGAGCCTAAGTTGCTATATTTGCTATATTAATTTAAAAAGGTCCTTAAAGTATCTGCAATCGTATTATAAACATTTGATCTGTACAGTTTTTAAATAAATCAGTATCAATTATAGCTGTTTGCATTCTTTAAAAAAAAGCACGTGACTTTCCTGCACCTCATCACCAGCTATGGAAATTTTCTGTAAAGTATGCAGAGGTCACAGTAACTTTGTATATTTCAGTTCTAAAATGTAACAACAGCGACATACAGCCGCCAATGACTGGCAAATTGCACTTATTAATCTGAGTTTGAACTGTGAACAGTGCGACAGACTACTGAACATAAACACCATGTTTTTCTTAAATTTCAATTTTAAAAAATTTAACCCAATCATCAGTTTCTTCCACAACATCCCAGAGGCATTGCTACACCAGCCCAGGATCAGCAGAACACCATGTACTCTGCCCTGCCTCCTATTTGACACTGGGGGTAATGAAGGAAGTGGACAGCTGAAGTAGCTGGCCCAAAATATCAGGAAAAATCCTGAACTGCACGTTTCGGGCAGTTGTATTACTGCTTTGTGTTATCAGCAGAAAAGAGAGCCTAGTTAGGAGTGAAAATCTGGCCCCCAAGTGTTTAACGTCACGTTAACAGGTATTTTGGCAATTTCCCTGTATAGACAAAGTCCAAAAGAGAGCAAAAGCGTTAACACTAGTTACTGTCCGCCAGAGGCAGTACATCCTCTTAGGGCACAGGAGTCACTGTTGAAATAAGGAGGTACAGTAGCAGGCACCAAAAAAGTGAATTGAATCTGTGATGTGCACATGTGGCCAGCCCAGTAGTATGACAGCCAATCACAGCTAAGGTTGTGAATGCTCTTGACCACCAAGAGGTAGGAAGGTTTTGAATGTAGCACCACTCTTCATTCTTGAGACCATTTTTGGCTGCTACATGAAGTAGCATTAAGAGACATCTGAGGGAGTCAAATACAAGTAAGTAGTGAAGTAGTGTAGTAAGAAATTGTGTCATGATGACATGGAACTTTTGAAGGGATGGGGAAAATGAATGAGTGTCTCTTGAAAGAGCAACCCATCCCCACTAATAATTTGGAAGATTATTTTTATCTTCCCCATTTAAAAAGTGTGAGTGATCCTGCATTACAGGAGACCAAACTCAGCTTACATGCTTATAATTGAATTGAGAAATCTACTTCTCTGCTGTACTAGCGATGGTGTAAATTAAATACTCAACATATTTATTATGGCCAGCAGTGGACAAATATATTTTGCAGAGTAATTCAGGTCCAGAGCTGTGCTCCAGTTCAGAGGTTTAGGTTTCAGTTAAACAATCCTCTCCAGAGTTTATTTGAGGAGTTCTGTTTTAACTAAAATGAAAGAAACTTGAAAAGAACCTCTGGCTGCATCCCCTTCACACAACTTCGTTGGCCGTAAGGACCAAGACAAAAATATACAAGCCAAAGAAGTAGCTCTTATGTTTCCCCTGAAGCTCCTTGACCTGATTTCTGGTCAGCACAACCTTTGACTCTCTCTTCTGTGGAAATAGCCCAATCCCACTTTAAAAGTGCTGAATCTAAATAGGTTCAAATACACTTAATTAGCTCCAAGGTGGAAATGCGTTCCTGAGCTGCTGCTGGACTTTGTCTGGGAAGGAATCTATGAAACTACAGGCTGCTGTCTAGCAGCAGAGCATCCTAGCAGGGGCACTGCTGGGATGAGGTACAGCAGATCTACAAGCTTCTCTCCATGGGGCACCAAAAGACCTGCACCCTCTGTATGACATTCCAGGGTGCAATCCAGATTAGTCAAAGGGTGTGTCACCACCTGCCTTGCCACGTTGGGTGCCTCACAATGCTTTGCTACTATAGCTCCCACCTAGGTCTCTGACAAACAGCTAACTCCCAGAGCGTCGGTGTCTAGTTGCAGCCTGCCAGCCACACATCAGTCATATTCTGGCTTCCACCAGCCTTGGTTACTATTTGCAGGGTGACCCCAACACACTCACAGTCCCAGATTTCCCCAAAAAACTTGTGTTCTGCACTGTCCAGCCCTCTCCTGGACAATCCAGATATTGGAGGTCCATTGCCCTTGTAAGGGGTCAATATACAGCAGTTTGCTATTTTAAATGGAGTTACCAAACAGTTCAGTTTAACCACAACAATGGTTTAATTTTGATTAAAGAATAAAACAAGTTTATTTAACTACAAAGAGACAGCTTTTAAAGTGAGGCACAAGGCATTAAAGTCAGCAATGGTTACAAGAGAAATTAAAGATAAAATGCTTTCTAGTGCTAAAACTTAAACTAGACTTGGTTCAAAATGAAATTCTTATCACATGGTCCCAATTCTTATCACATGCTGACCAAGTTTCAGGTCAGGATTTCTCCCAAACTCAAATGGCTGCTTACTTTGGCCTGGTCTACACTACGGCGGGGGGAGATCGATCTAAGTTGCGCAACTTCAGCTACGTGAATAACGTAGCTGAAATCGACGTACTTAGATCGACTTACCGCAGTGTCTTCACTACGGTGAGTCGACTGCTGCCGCTCCCCCAGTCCGCTCTACCTGCGCTTCTCGACGAGCTGGATTACAGGAGTCAATGGGAGAGCGCTTGGGGAATCGATTTATCGCGTCTAGACAAGACACGATAAATCGATCCCCGCTGGATCAATCGCTGCCCGCCGATCTGGCCAGTAGTGAAGATGTACCCTTTGTCTTCTTAGGTGAAAGACAAAGATAGATAGGGAGAGATATCTTGGGGTGGTTTTGCCCCTCACTTTTATAGACCATTCACCCTTTGAAATGCATTTTCCCCAAGGGTTACCCTGAGATAAAGTTCTTTCCTGCTATGAGGATAAAGTCATGATTCTCATGGTGAAAGAGGTTCCATACTGCTGTTTTTGAAAATGTAGATCTCTCTCTTACCACCACCACCACCACCCATCCTTGTCAAGTTTGGGGACACCTGGCTAGACGTGTCAGCTTGTCCTTTGTCTTTAAGAAACTGGTTTATGCACTCCCCAGACTTGTCTGGCAACCACATTTCAGTCATGATTTCAGTTTATGTTCATAACTTTATATATCATGTTGCTACATACATTCCACCATGATATTACTGACCAGTGAGTTATTAATTTTCAAATGATACCCCAAAAGGCATATTTTGTATAAAGATTATCACAACAAATGGGTGTGAATAAAAGGTGCACTCAATCACACCCTGTGAAAAGTAGACAGTATGACTTCAAGTATAATGTCCTTGAAAGGTATACTCTTTTAAATGGAAGTGTGAAAACTACAGTAGTGTCCTGTACTGTTCATGGTTGTAGCTGGAAAGTATATGTATGTTCTTGTGCAATGGTATATAAAAACAATTTTTAAAAACATTTGCCATATAAATATATGGAGATTGACTAGAAATATAATTAATGGAGCAGCCTGTTTTAGAAATACTTAATTTTGTACAGATAACATTATGAATCAGCCACTATTTTTAGGTTTGGTTTTGGGGGGGGGGGTTTGGAGGGGAGAAGAAGGAATTTAACACTGAATAGGTATTTGCAAGTTGCACATATGTAAAGAAAGTTCTGTTATCAATAGTTACTCAAGGCATGAGAAGGCAAAGTAAATGTTAGCAGATCTTCAAGAAGTCGCAAACAAGACCAAGCCAGATTCATATTACACCTCTACCCCTATAACGCGACCCGATATAACACAAATTCGGATATAACGCGGTAAAGCAGCGCTCCGGGGGAGCAGGGCTGCGCACTCCAGTCGATCAAAGCAAGTTCAATATAACGTGGTTTCACCTATTACGTGGTAAGATTTTTTGGCTCCCGGGGACAGCGTTATATCGGGGTAGAGGTGTACGTGTACAGAATTAATCATGTTTACTTAGCTAAAGACTGGTAGAAACTGCCCGCAAGAGAACGAACTGCAGCTGGACTTGACTTCAGCCCAGTCTGCATTCTGATTATAGGATACAAAATCAGTTAGCTCTACAAAAGGATTGATAAGCAGCATCTCAACATAAACACTTCATGAAGAAAAAAAGTTATTGGGTGCAATTTCAGCTCTGGAACAACTTTGGCTGAAACTTACTGTTATTACTGCAAGATTAACTACAGTGCTGCCATGAATTAATTGCACAATTAAGAGACACCATGATAGTGTAGCATGTGTAATTACTATGGTTTCCAATCCATGCTGCACTTAAACTGGCATCTCTAGGGTGACAATGCCTCAGAGACATACTTTTTTTTTTTAAGTACCTCTTTCATCTGCTTGAAGAGATTGTTGGTAGTAATAATAAAATAATTTTAGCATTTTATAGCACTTTCAATGCAAGAATCTGAAAGCACTTTACAAGTGCTAACTATAGCCCAATATCCCATTAGGTAAAATTTCATACCTTTGTCATAGATAGGTAAACTGAGGCCCATAGGCATAAAAGCTAAACTAAAAAGCATAGAATGTAATTCACCTAACTATCAGCAGGCTAGCAATACAGCACAATCTACAGAAGACATTGTAAGTATTCAGGAATGTTCAGAACTCCAAAGGGTTAACATAAATCAGTACCTCATGCTACTGATATAAAAATGTTTATAAAAATATTCGAATAGAGTCTGTCTAATTTGCATTGCAAGAAGTGGATTGTTACATAGACATGAGGAGGAGAAGGGGTCAAGAGATATTCATCTAAATTTATATTAGAAAGGATTCTCTTGACATTGATTTCAGTTTTACTGAATTTTTCATGCTTCCTAATAAATTTAAAAATATTTTCGGTTTACCTTTATTTGAATTACAGGTTACCTTATTCGTAATTCAAACGTGGTCAGGGACATAATCATTCAGCTTTTGTAATCTTGAAGCCTGGTGTCAGGATTACTCATGAAAAATCCTGATTCTACAGAAGCAACTTTTGAAGCAGCTATACACTTCCAGGACATAAGGACATTGTTTAATGCAAATGTTTAAAATTCTTTAGTGGAAAATAAGCTGAATAGCTATTAATGCAATGGACTGGTTAAAAAGAAAACAATCATTCACTAATTGACACAAATCTTGTATGTATTGCAGACACTGTCAATAATATTAACATGACATAAGAGTTAAAGAATAAAAATTGTTTACTGAAATTATAGAAACACATGGATTATATTACCTCATGTGCAGATGGCTCTCTCATAGAAGAATGTATTCCTTCCAATAAATCTGCAGAGTTTTAAATACGTATCTTAAGGGAGTCTACCTAGTAAGCAGAGAAAGTGGCCACTGTATATTCTCCCCCCCCCCCCCACAAGAGAATTCTAAAGTACATGTATTGTATATAAACATTCTCAGTTTTACCTTTATGTTGTATACTTTAGCTATCGAGAAAATATTTCTAATAATAAATTTAAAAATAAGCAAATGTTTCTTTAAAACTCATTCTCAGAATACGGAAAATATTTGTGCTTTGACATTTAAGCATTCAGCACAGCATTAGATGCACTCCAGTGCAAACAAAAAAAGAAAAGGAAGAAAAACTAAGTAGCATAATATGTCTCATATTTACACAGCAAATATGTATGAATGTTAGATGTACTATCACAAGATATCTCTAAAATGTAATACATGTTGGAGAACAGCTTCCACTCTGGGAGAAATAAGGAAAATATAGTTCTTCTAGGCAGCTTAGTTGAAGAAATGCAAGACTGTAGCATTTGGCATCTTTCATCGAGGGTGACCAGACAGCAAATGTGAAAAATCTGGGGGTGGGGGGGTAATAGGAGCATATTTTATATATATTAAAAAAAAAAAAAGACCCCAAAATTGGGACTGTCCCTATGAAATCGGGACATCTGGTCACCCTACTTTCATCTGAAAACCTCAGAGCACTTAACATTAATTACGCCTTACAACATTTCTGTGAGGTGGAAAATAAGGCACATACACAGAGATTGAGGCTAAAGTTTTCAAAGGCACTGAAGTAATTTACAAGTTTAAATCCTGAACAATCAATGGGACATAGGCTTACAAGTTATTTAGGGGCTTTTGAAAATTTTATTGTGCTTTATGTATTGTGCATTAACTGAAAAGTAACAGCAAAGCAGAATGCAAAATAATGAAAAATTTAATAGCATCTAACATTAGGAGACAATGGAAAGTTAAAATTAAGAGTTAGACTTATCTTTACTTTGGGCATTGAAGATTTCAGATGAGCAGTTTAAATGTTTCTATAAATGTCTTTGGTGGGTGGAAAATTGGGGGGTAGGGAGATGCTGGGAGGGACAGGTAATGACAGAGGAAGTGGCAGAGAAGCATGAACCAAGCTATTTTAAGACCACCGAAGTTTTGCCTCTGATCCTCTATAAGGACTGCTACTCCCAAACCGCTTTCCTCTCACTCATTTGAGTCTCATCCCATGAAATATTGTTTAAACTAAATTTGCTAAAATCCAAAACATCTCCCTCCTCTCTCATTCCTCATCTCCATTACCCCTTCCCTATCCTTTCTATGTTGAGCCAGTGGACTGCAGATACAAATCTTCAAACGCACCTCAGTGACTTAGGATTCTATGTCCCATTAACTTTCAGCATTTCTGAAATTTTACCCTACATCTAAATTTTGACAACCATCCTGCTCCAGCATGTGTTCCATTTAGATGGCTTCTATTCCATTGTATTCATTTTAAAATGTTTATTAACTTTACTTCAGTTTTCAATCAACTACAAGATATTCAGCAGAAAAAGTATTCAGATTGTGAAGTGGGATGTCTATCATTTCTTTCTAACAATAACAAATCCTATTTGTCTGAACAAGAACCACAGTGAAGCCTAGTCAGAAAGAGAGTGTAAAGTCAAGCACATTTTCTAAAATCTAGTCCTTACAGATTAATGTGTCTTCCCATCTCCTCAAGTACGTTCAAGTAAGGTTCCCCTTTTTTGCTCCTTTACCTTTGCTTTAAGTCTATTTTGTGGAACCAAAACTGAAAGCTAGAATTTATACTAGTACTTTCCACACAAAATGTTACAACGTTGTTTCCTGAAGCATTTTTCTACCTCATAGTTATTTTGGGATTAATCTATGGCATGAATGCACACCAGGCACTATGCTGTGGTATCCAAGATCTACTTATTACACGATTGTGCTATCAACTTTGGGGGGGAAGGTATCATTATGGTGCACATTCAGAAATAGGAACAGGCAATATGATCTGGAGTTTTTCAATTGTTGGTCTCTGGTTCATCTTATTGTAAGCAGCAGCCTAGATTAAATAAATTGGTGGTGTGAGGCATTGTCTACACACAAAGTTACAATAGTTTAACTAAAATCAATTTTAAAAATAGTTGTTAACTGGTAAAAAAAAAAACCACCAACTCTTGTAGGGACACTTGTATCAATTTAAGACTGGCTTATGTCAATTTAGCATAAGCAGATTCCTTAAACTTAGCTAACCTGTAATACATTTTTAAATTGATACAAGTGTCCCCCCATGGGTATTTACACTTGTTTAACTACATTGGTTTTTAACCATACTGTTAGTTAAAACAGTACAAGTTCATGTGTTGCGAAAGCCTCAATCTTTTTTCAGTTTACCTCAAATACCACCATAATTGAAATCCTCCGTTAGCAGGTTTGAAAAGAAATGAAGAGTGGACTGCAATTTCCCCTTTTATAATGACCTGTTTAGTTTATGCTGGATGAGCAATATGCCTCATGCCAGAGCAGTTTGCACTTCCAGTGCCCTTGCTTTATCTGCGTTTGTGGAAAGAGGATTTTAGATTTCAGTGGGAGTTATGCATCTAAATATGTTTGTGGATCTAAATATTAGTATCTTAAATCCCGTACTCCTCTAGAGAACTAAATAGAAACAGAGTGCCAGAGCTGAAGGATTAGCAATTTATAAGGAAAACAAATGAAAAGAGAGAAACAGTAGTCAAACAAGCTTCTAAATCACAAATGTAACAACAGTGTGCATACCAAGAAAGAGACAGCGTAATCTATTAGAATTTGTCTTCCTTTAAAAAAAAAAAAAAAAAAAAAAAGTCTTACTAGTACAATCGAAAGTACTACATAGCTTGAATGCAAGACAAATTGTAACAGATTTCCCTTTGTAGGGAAACATTTCCTGTAGTGGTACTTGAAAGCAAACTAGAAATTACAGACACTCAACTGGATATTAATCAAATGTTTGTTTCCAGAGCTGCTAATGAGGCCAATGCAACAGAAGAGTCTGTCTCAAGAACTGTAAAACTGAATAAATCACAATTTTTCTTTATTAGCTATAGATATATATTTTTAAAGGTGGTGTACAGATAATCTCAGCAGAGGCTAGTTTCTCAACCCGTATGTCCTAATTTTAGATACCAGCGAAACATTTTAAGTTTCAAAGCCTATCAACTTTTCGCTTACTCTGGCCTACAAAAGTTTTATGATCCCATAAAATATTGCTTGAGCTAAGTTTTCTAAAATCTAAATACATGAAGGAATAAAAACCACCTCCAAACCACCACCACCAACTTCCTCACCCTAACCTCCACCCACCAAAAAAAATAATTCTGAAAGTATATACATATTCTAAGGTCTCAGTTCTGCAGTAAGAACTGTGCGGGCACTTCGCCCACGATCGGTCTCTTACAGAACTGTGGCCTAAGTGGGAAAGTGCAAGTAGTTATTGTCCTTCCAAAGGCATTTTTTGAGAAGTCTGGCATTAGCGGTGTCATTTTTGAGAGATATAAAAGATATTCAATTAAAGAAAATGACTCTCTCTCACCTATGCAGTTCATTCTTTCAGAGATATTACCCGTTCCACTGATTTGCTAAATACTTCATATGGGGAATACATTAGAACCCATAACATGTCTAAAAACAGAACGAAGTTTTCAAATGTGCCACTGTATATTTTATATGGATGGAATTTCCTTTGTTTTTAAAGGAAACAAGAGAGGAGAATTATTCTGTATTCCGTTTGTCCAGATACCACCAGAATTAACTATATATTGTACTTGTGAGCCTTATGAGCTGTGCAGATTTACAACATGTCTAGTGACGGAGATTAGGGTTTCTGTGGAACCGATTCATTCACTGTGTATTTTACTGCATAGCTAAGTTAGGCAGGCATGCACACTTTCCTGAGCTGTACATACTAAGAGTTTGGGAAGATGACACCACACCAAATGGACAGTCATTGCAGAATGCAATTTTGAATGGGCAATTACTCAGTCAAATGATTACTGAATTTTTACTGGAAAATTCAGACACTCCTTGATGAAGAATATTTCCATGCCAAAGTTCAACTTCTATCTCAATAATTTCAGTGCTAGATATGCCCAAAGCAGGCCTTAATGTTTTCATAATGGGACAGTGTTTTGTTTTAAACTCTTTTGCATTCCAAAACTGCTGAACCTAGTCACTTAACCAGTAGCTCAGCCCCGCTCCAGCAGGGTCAGGGGCTGCACCACATGGCTCCCAGAAGCTGCGGCATGGCCCCGCTCCGGCTCCTATTTGCTCCAATGGGAGTTTCAGGGGCGGTGCCTGTAGATGGAGCAGCGTGCAGAGCTGCCTAGCCGCACCGCCACATAGGAGCCAGAGAAGGGACATACCTCAAGTGGCTCCCGGAAGCAGTGGTAAGTGCTGCTCAGATCCTGCACCCTTGAGCCTCTCCCCATGCCTCAACCCCCTGTTCCAGCCCTGATCCCCCTCCCGCTCTCCAAACCCCTCAATCCCAGCCCAGAGCACCCTCCTGCACCCCAAACCTCTCATCCCCAGCCCCACCGCAGAGCCCGCACCCCCAGCCGGAACCTGCACCCCTTCCCACACCCCTGATCCCCCTCCTGCCCACCGAACCCCTCGGTCCCAGCCCAGAGCATCCTCCTACACCCCCAAACACCTTATCCCCAGACCCACCCCAGAGCCTGTACCCCATCCCACACCCCAACCCCAACTTTGTGAGCATTCATGGCCCGCCATACAATTTCTATTCCCCGATGTGGCCCTCAGGCCAAAAAGTTTGCCCATCCCTGTACTACAGCATGTAAAATTATAAACTGGATTGACTAAATCTCTCATAAGTAATGTTAAGTTCTAACAGTGTATAGACACACGCGACATACAAAAAAAAAACAAACCACACACCACACACTCATACTGAGCTGGCCATCTTTAAACAAGTACTAAGACTTTTCTTTTCTGCCATTTTTAAGGTGACCAGATGTCCCGATTTTATAGGGACAGTCCCGATTTTGGGGTCTTTTTCTTATATAGGCTCCTATTATCCCCCACCCCCTGTCCAGATTTTTCACACTTGCTATCTGGTCACCCTAGCCATTTTAAAATGCAAAATCCTTCACTAGTGGAGTGCAGGGGAATTATTTGGCAGAAGGGAAAGAAAGAAAGAAAGAAAGAAAGACAGAAAGAAAGACAGAAAGAAAAGGACAAATTCCATCAGACTCAATCCACACAAGTTTATACATCAAAAGGTGAAGTACAGTAGCAAAACAACATTTTAACGGAGACATTATCAGCCCTTTCTTACTATTACTGCTATCAATTCTACAAAAAAGTTTTCTGCCAAGTAGAGTTTTGGGAGAATAGGGGTTTCCAACTTTGGTCTTGGAACTTTACTGGATCACTGTTGTCACAGATTCCATTTAGGTATGTTTTATTTACGTTTTCGTACATAAAACTGTAGCTCACTGAGCTTTCATAAATTTCAGGGGCGATATAAATCATATTTAGAATTCTAGTTCAAGATTCAAAAATATATTCTCCTCTACCGTATTTTGTTCACAGGTGAGAACCATCCTTATGATGTCAACACAAAGCACATTGACTTATGCTTAAGTGTTTTCTGCCGCTACTACGTATAAACTTAAGTAATACAGTAGCTAAAAAAGCAAGTAGTTTGACTTCCTAAGAACCTGTATACTTAAAAAGAACTCTCTAAATGGAACACAAAATATAAAAACAATTAAGTTACAATGATGTCTCATCATCATCTGATTTACTAGTTTCACATAAAACTGGGGGTTGGATTTAATTTGTGGTTGTTGTACATAATGTTAGCTGTTGTGTTTAAGTTCTTTACAGCAATCTTCACTACAACAATATACAAATAAAAACAAAATCACCAGCACAATGTCTTTTTTCCACTTAAGAAAACAGAGTGATTATTGACAAATAGTTTTATCTTTTTAAAAACACTGAACACAGACCTATGCATCAATTGGAAATGTGACCCAAATTAGGAGAACTAATCTTTTTTTTAAATCCATCACAGCAACTGGAACAACTTTCACTTGTTGGGAGGGTCTTTTTTGGCTTCT
Organism: Chrysemys picta bellii; assembly: GCF_011386835.1. NCBI lineage: Eukaryota > Metazoa > Chordata > Testudines > Emydidae > Chrysemys > Chrysemys picta. Next base: position 100,938,205 of record NC_088797.1, read on the forward strand.
TAAAAACACCATACAATTCAATATTTGTGCACTATAACATGGAGGGTGACCAGACAGCAAATCTGAAAAATTGGAACAGGGGGTGGGAGATAATAGGAGCCTATATAAGAAAAAGACCCCAAAATAGGGACCATCCCTATAAAATCGGGGCATCTGGTCACCTTAATAACATGATAACCAGGATACTAACAAAAGCAAGACCATTAAGCTACAACTGACATTCTTTCACTTGTTCTGTTATGCCTAGTACTACAGGCAGCTCTCTTATCAGTTTGATGTTACTTACTACATGTACAGAGATAATGCTCCTGGTAAGCTGGAGATGAGTGTGCTGCCAAAAATTTGGGTGTACATTCCAGGATATCTTAATTTAGGTCTTAGAAAAAGGGCAAGAGAAAAATATCTAAAATTCGCCAGAATTTGAATAAAACTCTTTAGCAGCCCCCAGGATCTTTTAAAGATTTTCCCCCCCCCCTCCCTAAAAAATTAAGCAAAGCTGTTCCTTGCCCCATTTCCCCTCAAATGTCTTTTTTTTCTTTCCTTCTTTCCTTTTAGCTGTTAAGAGCAGAGATCAGGTACTCAGTGTCCTTTCTTATGCAGTAGTTGAATACATGACTAACACACAGTGCAGGGAGCTGCTCTCCTTAAACTGCATTTGATATCATGAGAGACAAGGTGTGGCAATATCTTTTATTGGACCAACTTCTGTTGGTGAGAGAGACAAGCTTGCAATGACTGGCAAGGAAATAAGAACTTTGAACTCGGAGAGATTTTGAGCTGTGCCAAGCAGGGTTTTCTAGGGTTTATGCCGCCCCCAGCAAAAACAATTTTGGCTGCCCCCTGGCCCAGCCCTGGGCTCCTCGCCGCACCCCCCTGCTGCCCCAGCCCTGGGCTCTCCCCACCCCCCTGACCCACACCCCCCTGCCGCCCCAGCCCTGGGCTCCCTCCTGCCCCCCCACCATTGCCCCACACACACACACCTCCTGCCACCCCAGTCCTGGGCTCTCCCCCCCACCTGCACCCTCCTTCCGTCGCAGCCCTGGGTTACTGGTAACTCGCTCCCAGGGCAGGTCACTCAGCAGGAATTTTAGATGTGCACAGAACACAGACAGGATTGGTTCCCATAAGATTACAGAACTGCAGTAAAATGGAACAATTTTCAGCTTGTGTGATTGGAGGATATCTGGATGCATATTATAAGACTGTCCAACATAAATGAGGAAAAGTTGAGGTGCCTTTATTATTCTTTTGTTCCACTCTTTGTTTCTATGGGGAATTTGCCAATGCAATATCACGGTCTTCCTTTTAAACAAACAAACAAAAAGCAATGGCTGTTGAAAATAGCAATTCCAGTCCTAATAACCACTGGGAAGCATTTCTTGCTCAATTTTATCCTATTTTTTCTACAGCAAGTTACAGTGGATCAGTATATTTGATTTGGGAGAAATGAAGTAACAGCTGCCCAAACTGAGCCTGAGCACTCCTGAATTTTGAGGTGTTCAAATCTGGAAGGCAGGTGGGGGGGGGCGCTGTGGCTCTGCAGGGGAGCACGGCAGCATGTATGCAGCAGCGTGTCTGGCGCGGCGCAAAGCCAGACACGCTGGTCTGAGTGGCACGGTAAGGGGGCTGGGGGGTTGGATGGGGCGAAGGTTCAAGAGGGGCAGTCAGGGGCAGGGAGAAGGGGGGTTAGATGGGTCGGGGGTTAGATGGGTCAGGGGTTTGGGGGGGGGCAGTCAGGGGACAGGCAGCAGTTGGATAGGCCTGGGAGTCCCAGGGGTTTGTCAGGGGACAGGTAGGGGGTGGGGTTCTCGGGGGGTAGTTGAGGGGGTCTCAGGAGGGGGCAGTTGGGGCCAAGGAGAAGGGAGGCTTAGATAGGGGATGGGGTCCCGGGAGGGGGCAATCAGGGAACAAACACCAGTGGGGCTTAGATAGGGGGTGGGATCCTGGGGGGCAGTTGGGGCAGGGGTCCCGGGAGGGGGAGGTCAGGGAACAGGGGGGTTGGATGGGTTGGGGTTTCTGTGGGGGGCAGTCGGAGGGGGTGGATGGTGGCAGGGTGGGGCTACCCTCCCTCCCCATGAAGTGTCCTATTTTTAGAACGTTAAAATATGGAATCCCTACCCTTCAGATTGCAGCTCTCCATTCATAGCAGGCTGCAGCATGGAGGTCTCAGCTTCCTCACTCCCTCCCCCTCTTTCCTGTTGGTAGTGGCCAAGGGAATGCTGGGAAATGTAGTTCTTTCCCTGCTCCAGGGCTGGCTCTATGGGCAGGGAGCTAACCAAAGAACTACAGCTCCCAGGGCCCCCTGTTGGTTCCAGCTCCCATGCTGGATCCCTGCCGCCCCTGCAAATGGGCTGCCCCAAGCGCGTAAGGGCAGGAGGATAGGCAAGGATCAAGCAATAAGGGAACAGGAACAGAGCTAGATACAGGAGGCAGGCACAAGCAGGATCCAATGCAATCACAACAGGAAATCAGCTTGTTGCTCATACAAACTTCCTGTTCCTCCTCCTGGCTTAAATAATGTAGTTGGACCAAACCCGTGGAGCCAGGCGATCCTCCAGTCAGAAAGAGCGCCCATGGGTGGTGCCTTGGTTAGGGTTATAGCCCTAGTAGCTTCTCAGCCCACCCAGCTTCAGTAGCCATTGGGTGGAGGCCAGGATGTGGCAAGTGTCTGGGGACTCCCAGGCCTGGGTTCAAGATCCGGAACATCACACCCAGATGAATCCAGGCATTATTTATAATCACTTACAGAGTGCTCTAATCTATATGAACTGCAGCAAATCCACAGGGACCACTGCATCAGCTGGCAATAAGTACTGTGCCCCACCTCAGATATACCACCTACACAGAGGGGGGCTAGGTCTTAATATGTCAAACCTTAGTTAAGTCCTGCTAGTTAGGGCTCATCTACACTCTACTATTTTGGGAATCTCCCATCGTTATACAAACAATGCTACAGTTCCACTGATAGCAATGACAGTGGGCACAGTAATTGGACAGAGCTACAGATATCAGGAACCCAAGGGAGGTAGCACCATTTTGATAGCAGCTCCACAGACCACAGTTTGAGATCTAATGCATTGGCACTCAAAGGTGTAAAATATATTTTAATAGTAAAAGGAAGGGGAAAATAAAGACAGTAGCACAGTAATTCTCAAAATGGCACAGCCAACTGCTTCTGGAAGTTCATGGAAAAATTTCTAGTCAGTCAATCACACCATGCTGGTCTCCTCGACCTCTCCAGCTGCCACAGCACATTAAGGGAAGCTAAAAAAACATTACTTTCTTAAAATTACTTTTCTATGCAAGGGACTGTTGTAGTTGCCACCGAGATGTTATCAGTTGCCATAATTATGAATAGGTGAGAAGGTGGTCCTTGAGATAATCTCTCTATTAAGATGTGGTCTATACTATGAAAAAGTTTGTGAACCCCCTCAGCAGTACCTTTTTGAAGCCTACTAAGTAAGTCTCACTGTACTGAAAATGGTATCTGTAGTTGTTATACTTTCAACACTAAGAAGAGGATTAAAACTTGTGACTGGGAAACAAGGGATACTTACAACACTAGACCTGACTGCCTAAGTGTGATTCCTCAAACATTCATCTAGGTACAGGTCTCAAATGAATCCTCCTTTAACTCAACCTCTTCTCCCACCACAACAATATCTCATGACTATCCCCCCCCCCCCCCTCAAGTGTGGAAATCTGATGCTAAAAATATATTCTAAACCTGAAATTAACCATTTTACTGAGTGGAGGAAAAAGGGAGGGGGGGGGGAAGAGCGGAAGGAAAGAGAGAGCGACCAGAGCGCTCTATAAAAGCAGCAAATACATTTTTTTTAACCACCACCTGTAACCCTTTCCTCTCTTTTTTGTAAATACCAAACACCCACAGAAGAGACTTCATATAAGTAAAAGACTTTGAAACTGTTCAGTGGCAAAAGTTAACTTCCACATGAACTAGCAAATAAAAGCAGCATTAAAGTTTCCAATTTGTTTTAATCACAGACGACGGAATTTATAGTGACTCTGCCCTTTAATAAGGCACATTTTTATTTAACTAAGATCATTTATGCAAGGAGCGGAACAAGCTCTTCTGTAAATCACACACCCTTTACGTTACAGCCGTATCCTCAGGGAGATATTTACATAAGTCTGATGTAAAGCTACAGATAATTATTTGATAGCCAATACTTGGCTATACTTAATATAAAATACTTCTTCCCACACTTATTTAATAGTAGTGTAGTCTAGGCTAAAAGTTCTAAGATTCAGTTCAATCTACAGCAAAATAAAAAAGTATAACTTTTCTGAGGAAGAAAAGATGCTGTCATGGGATAACTGCCTTATCTATGGGAATGGCAATTTTTAATAAAAGGAGAATTTCAAGTTGCACAAGATATGGCTAAATGAAGCAAATATGTTTTCCAAGAAATAGAGCATTTAGCAACACAGTTGAGAAATATTTCCATTGCTTTAAACAGGTCTCACCCTCAATCCCTTTCCAAAATATATTGTTCCAAATGGTTGTAACCTACCTTAAAAATTAAAATTGTCTGTCAACAAATAAATTATCCAGAGAAGCGAATCAAATATTCCATAAACCAATTTCATTTCCCAAACTACAATTATCAGATTAATTCTCCAGCATTAATTAATGCTTTTTTTTTTCCCAGAAGATGTCAGCAGATTCAGCAAGAAGAGCACAAGAGATTATATTCCTCTCAAAATAGGTGTTCCCTAATGTCAGGGATTTATGAGTGTAATAGGATTGATCTTTAAAACTAGTCATTCAAAGCTTAAGTGAAAGACTCTCTTGGCCTAGCTTTGAAAGAGAAATAGCTGTCCTATTTTACTAAACCTATGCAGATTTTCAATATTATAATGCGTTTGCTTTTCTGATACAGAAATAGCAGCAGAAATATTGACAGGGAAAAATATATCTAGTAAATAATAAGGTATTTACAATGGAGAGGCTGCCTGGACTATGAAGAGATACAAAGAAAGTATCACTGCACAGAAAGGCCACACACACACACAAAAAAAATCGTTAAGGGGGCCACCTACATAGAAAACCTCCTCCATCTCATTATTGGAAATTTCAAACACTGCATCAGAATTAGGGGGGACAGTAGCCAACACGAATTTAACAACAAAAACTACTACATTTCTTATTTCAGAATCCACAGACCTCTCCTCAAAAGCAAGGGTTAGACATTAGGTCTAATGTTGTATGGGTGGGTTAGTTATCTATTTTTAAAAATGTCTGAGTAATAGAGCAGGCTACTCATTACCATAGTCATACTCATACCACACACACACACACACACACACACACACACACACACACACACAATCAATTTATAAGAAATATTCTACGGAAAACTAAGGCCCTGAAGGCTGACTGTGTGGCTCTACCAAGTGTTGCCCTCTCCACTTCCCCCAAACCACAGAATGGGCATCACTGGTTAGGCTTTAAACTCTGAGAACAGAGGACCTGGTCTCCTTGTATAGGCTGATCCAAAGCTCACTTAAGTCAATGGAAAGAAACCCAATGGCTTCAGGGGTCTTTGGATCAGGCTAGTCCTATACAAGTAATAGCAACCACAATAAAGCAAGAATTTTAATGCAGTTTCTCAAATTGGAAAGCTTATACTCTAAAAAAATTTCTTAATCGACAGTAAATTACAAACAAATCACTTCAAAACAGTGAAACACTATGCAACAGAATATAATCATGATCTGCTACAGATTACACCACCTCCCTAAAACACTACATATCCTCTTCAGCAACATCAGTTTAAAGACTACAGTATTAGAGAGAGATGACATCAGACAAATTATTCAAGCTATCGCTTCCCAGAATAGAAAGAAGCTCTATAGTTCTCTTAAAGTCCTGAAAAAAAAAAGCTAAGACCATCAGGACTACTTATTCTATATGGAGAGGGATATTTGTCCCCGTTTAAACGCAGACACTGTTCAGTTTCACATTCATGGTACTTTACAAGTAATAAGAGTAGATACTAACAAACACTGGCAATATTTTGCTTCCCAGTTTCACATGTATTTTAATGACAATTTCACAGTTTCATACCTGCTTGAATATTTAGCAATTGAAATGTGCCAGTTCTATATAGGAAGCACACCATCAGGAAACTATTTATCACAGCATTGGAATTCACTTATACTTGACATATTTTTGTCAGTGTTCTGTTGTCTTCACTTTAAGTATGTTCCATGCATTATTCACCCAACGCTGGACTTTATAAATACCTGAAATGCTAACTAGTGGATATTCTATTTTTGTTTTTTTATTTCCCAAAGTATTAAATGGCGTTCACTAAAACGTTTAACCCACAATTGCTCCATAGACATTCAACTTATCTCATTAAAAAGCACAGAGAAGCACAAATAAAAGAGGAGCCCACACTGTTCAAACTTGACACACCTTAAAGGGGCCTGATTTTCAGAAGGCGGACGTCCCAGCATTTCTTTGAAAAAAATCTCTAAGTGTCTTAAATTGGACACCCAAAAACTAAGGCACCCAAAAAAAAAAAAAAATCACTGACTGCTTAAAAATACATACTCATGGCCAAGATCTTAAAATTATTTTAAAAATTTACATTCTGTAGTACTCACATATGGAACTGAAATGCCCTACAATATACAAAAGATCTCTTTCTAAAGCTTAAAGACTCAGGAAAAAAGTTCTGCTCACTTTGCTCAGATATTGGTGCCCCTCTAAGAACTTCTAATAACCTTACATTTCTCACAGTGATCGTTCTCACTATGGAAGAAAGTCAAGTAGGACTAGAGTAAGATGCTGATCTCAGTCACACAAATGTAAATCACAAGTAAATCCACTGTAGCTAATGGCATAACATGTACAAATTTGGAGTAAGAAGAATCTGACTATTTGGGGGCAAATGTAGTATACGTGTCATTATCAGACCAAGATTCTGAAGAACGGGAGCCTAAAGTCAGGTTCCTATTTCTATATTTAAGCACTTGAATAAGTGAAACAGTTTTCAGAGTTCCTGATCACACACAAATTCTCACTGATTTTGTTGGGAACTCAGCACTTTTTTAAAAACCAAGCAACTTAAATAGGTGCCTAAATATAGATTTAGGACCCTAATTCTAGGGTCCTGTTTTTGAAAACCTTGGCCTCACTGTCTAAAAACCTCTTGTCTAGCTACACCCTCCATATGTAGTTATACAACTTCTGTCAATATTTACATTTAACAATCAGAAAAAGAAAGAAGTTACAGTATAAGGCTGTGCTTCATATGTGAGAACAAATACTTACAAGCTATGTTTTTGGGGGGGAGAGTAAGGGTCCCATAGTGGGTGTTGATTCATTTTCAGTCTATACAAATTTGTTCTAACAAAATTAACTTTCTGCATATCCAAAACACTATCCAGGGCTAAGCAGAAGCATGGTATGCAGGCCTAATGCTAAATATCTACATAGAACCTTGTTTTCCAAACCTTCATTGAAGGTGTAACCTCTAAGGTTGAAGCCTGGCCCAGTGGTTGCAGGCAATATAAGCATCTTCCTTAGATGTCTACTAGAACCCATGATTTTAGATTAAATTCAGAATCAGAGAATCAGTCAAAGCAATGGATGCACTTTCTTATTCTACTTGCTCTGATGAGGTTGTAACTTCCATAAGTGCTAAAAAATTGTGACCAAGTTAGTTATTGGCAATGTATTTGAATACAATAGTTCTTCAGTTCAAGGTTGCAAATATGATTTAGTAACAAAAGAGGGGAATATGCAATCATTTAATAATTACTGTATATACTCATTCATAAGCCAAATATTTTTGGTAAAAAAGTGATACATCAAAGAGCGGAGGTCAGCTTATAAATGGGTCTACACCAAAATCTGATGATTTTAAACTCTATGGAATCATTGAATTGAATATCTAATACATTGTCATTTTGTTTACATGGAGCCCCTCAGCTCCCTGTGGCCGCAGTTCACCGTTCCCAGCCAATGGGAGCTACGGAAAGTGGCTCCCGCAGCTCCCATTGGCTGGGAACGGCGAACCGCGGCCACAGGGAGCTGAGGGGCTCCATGCCTGCAGATGCTCCAAGTAAACAAAACGTCCCGACCCGCCAGCGACTTACCCTGATGGGTCGGGAGCCAAGGTTTTCTAACCCCTGAAATATATGGTCGGCTTATGAAAGGATCATACAGTTTTTGCTATTTTAACCTATCCATTTTGGGGGGTCAGCTTATAAACGAATGGGCTAATGAACAAGTATATAGGGTAGTCTGTATGCTACTCCTCACTGTGTGGCATGAAGAGGAACAAAAGCAAGGCATGCACATTATAACAGGGCCAAAAATATCACAGCGGAAGGAGAGATTTAGTTTGGTTCTAATGCCAATCATTTATGCTGGTGTAAATTCATGACAGTGAATTCAATGGAGCTACACTGGTGTAAAAGAGCACACAATTAGGTCTTTTATATCTAATTGTGCGGTGTCTTTTTTTTTTTATATAGTCCACTTTTCAAGTAACTGATGCACTTTCAAGAGTTATACTGAATAGATTTTAATATCTCCCTTAAAAATACTGGTCTTTGCAAGATCTTTAAGGATTTGTTAAGCATAAGCATTAATACTAGCATATTTGCTTTTGATTATGTTCAGCATAGTTTCCATATGGAAACTTACACTAAATTTCACTGGGGCTTTACTCTGTTTAAACCAACCACCCATTTAACATGATAAATATATGTAGATATTTTCCTATATCACCTTTATAGGTCACCCTTATACAGAAGGGAAAGAACTGTAACTTTTTCTCATGCATCACCCGCTTCCCTCCCTCCAATGATGATCATCACTCCTCTTTTCCTTTGTCTCCACTCCTCAGGTCTCACTTTGAACCTTGAGTGTATCTGAGAATAACAGAATAAAAGTAAGTAAATGAAGATTTAGACCAAGGAGGTGGGGAGTTGGGAAATAAGAAAAGCTTCCAACAGTGAGAGCTATTAAACTGTGGAACACTCTCCCAATGAAAACTGTAGAAGTTTCATAATTTGTAAACTTTAAAAATACATCATTGTAAGCCCTGAAGACCGTTAGAACAATTTTACACTAACCTTCAGAGAAGTACCTAAACCCATGGTTCTCAACCTGGGGTACGCGTACCTCTGAGGGTACACAGAGGTCTTTTAGGGGGTACATCAACTCAGCTATGTACTTGTTTAGTTTTACAGCAGGCTACATAAAGGCACTAGCGAATTCAGTACCAACTTAAATTCATACAGACAATGACTTGTTTATACTCTATACACTGAAATGTAAGTACAATATTTATATTCCAATTGATTTATTTTATAATTATAATGGTAAAAATGAGCAAGTGAGCAACTTTTCAGTAATAGTGTGGCTGTGACACTTTTGTATTTTTACGTCTGATTTTGTAAGCAAGTGGTTTTTAAGTGAAATGAAACTTGGGGGTATGCAAGACAAATCAGACTCCTGAAAGGGGTACAGAGTAGTCTGGAAAGGTTGAATGCCAGTGACCTATACAACCTAATATCTTCTCTCCACTCTATCCAGCCACAATGCACACTTCAATCTTTCTGCTAAAATTATCTGCAGTAACAAAATTTTGAAATGTTGACTTTTAAATTTTTATCATTAGGTTTCAGAATCAATACACCACTAAGGTGAATGGTGCAATTCACATCTCAGAGTTATTTTTCAGTTCTGTTTGCATATTCTGAAATACAATACTACACTGGTTCATATTCAGCATGTATTATTAACAACCATAATATCTAGAAATGTAATGTTTTAAAACCTTAAAATTCCACAGGAATAGATAAGGACAAAAATACTAAAATGACATTCTGACCTATTCCAAAATATTTTGAACTCTTTTACAGAGCTGTATGATAGAACAATTAAGAATTTCAACTGTAACTTCTTAAACTTTTCTATATAAGAGTTAATTCAAATCCATGTATAACTAAACTAAATTATAATTAAATTTAGATATACTTGTTCTGCATTTGTAGCTTCCCCATTTCAAAACAAAATCAACATTTTTTTTTCCTCCAGACACACTCCAAATATTTATCCTTGAAAGCTGCACCCTGAACAAATGCATAGAATAATTTCACTGTTTGTATTTGAGGCAAATCATATTCACGTTACTCACATGAGAAACCCCACTGGCTTTAATGAGGCTACTCATATAAAGTTTGTAGTCTTCAAAGCCACTCACACCTAGGAAAACTGACCAAAAAAAGGGGGGGGGGGAAGAGACAGAGGACGTTTGTAAAAATTCAGCATGCCAAATCACAATGCTTAGGAGTCAAAAATCTCTCAAATATGTGTGCACTAAGTGGCATCCTATATCAGTCAAATTAAAAACAAAAATAAGGTTCTTCATTAAGTAGAGGTAAACTGTACCCTTAATTTTACTACTCTCATTTTACCTTGTTCAAAATGTTAATAGGTTTTCTTTAGAAAGGGGAAAGGGAGATAGACTTTACTCCTGGAACTACTCAAGGAATAGAATACTGCTTCAGTAGCGAAATTACCAACCACTTAGCATTTCAGAAGTGATCATGTTAACTAGAGAAAGAAAGTCTATTGACAAAACAAGTCAGCTGAAAGGGGAATTTAGAAAATTTTATTCTCACATGTATATTATATACATAAATTTGTGTACACTATATATGTATGTAGGGGGAGGTACCCGGAGGTGGGACTGACCTGACCCCAGGAGTGGCCCTTGAAGGGGAAGAGGAAGTTCTATCCTCTCCAGCCTGGCAGGGACTAGCATCTGGAGTCTGGCACACAGTAGGGGCACCCCTAGCAGCACAGGGGAGATCAGAGCCACCTCCGGGAACCTCCCTGTGTCATAGGAAGCTCCATGGCTGCTGGCTGGGAGCCCAGCTCTAAAGGCAGTGCAGACCAGCATCTGGGGGTTAAATGGGCCTTGGGCTGGTGGCAGCAGGGGGGCGGGGAGGGGGAGAAGAGGAGATGGATCACAGCATGGGGGCCTGGGCAGTGCCCCCCCCTTTAAGGCTGGTCCTGCCCCCCCAAAAGTGATGACCCCCCTACACCCTGTGATCCCCCTACAATACCTTTGCGAGCCCCCACAACCCCTTTCGGGGACCTCCAGGGTTAGAACACCATGGAATTTCAGATGTAAACATCTGAAACCATGAAATTAACTATTTTAAAAATCCTATGACTGTGAAATTGACCAAAATGGACCATGAATTTGGTAGGACCCTAGTCATATGGTCACTGTCAGAAATAAAGTCACTTCTCAGAGCAGCTTAATAGAAACATATTTTTAAAATATAAAATAGACAGGAACAGGGTCCAGCCTCTTCAATAATATAATTCATCGTTTAAAAATATCATTAATAGTTTGCAGATGGCAAGAAGCATTTCTCATCACATAAAACTTCAGAGATGTTTTGCCAAGTAAAAGGGACATCACTTTCTTTAAAAAAAAAATTAAATTAACAAATAAGTGAAAACTAAGAAGAATAGTGAGATTACAAACCTTTTTGTTCGACAGCTCTGAGCTGCTGCTCCTGCTACTGTTATTTGATCAGGACATGCAGGTGAATGAACAACAGACACAGGGATGGATTTAAGTGGCAGGCCACAACTTCATTAATTTAACAGTGGTGAGGGGCATAATGGGCCCACCCTGCACTCTCAGATTTCAGGCATTTAAATGAGTCCACTGTAGGGTTACAGGATTCCCACCATATAACCAATAACTTGGGATAGACCCCCTCCTCAGTCCGTACCTAGGACTCAGAATCCTCTTGCTCACCCCTCTCAGGGAAGGGGACGGAGGAGTTAAAGGATACCAAGGAGGTACCTCACTCTTCTAAGACTTCAGGTCTCCCCTTCTGCTAAAGGCACAAGGTCCAACACCGAAACCCCAGATTTCTTTCGCCTCTGGGAACTGGCCCTTTCAGTCTTTCACTGCACTGGACACCAGCCACAAGTTGTGATGAGTTAAACGGTCTTACCTTTCTAATACTAAACTTTCAGGTCCTATGCCTTTCAACCTAATTGTGCCTCCATAATGCGTCAAGGAAGGCAGAAAAAAAAAAAGAACAAAACAAAACAAAACGAGGGCCGCAGCCAACTTGGTCAGACAGGAAAATATCCTTCCTGATACGAAACAGGTGATCTGTCACACTTGCAATATCCCCCCGCCCCCAAACAAACAAAAAACAACAAAACAGCTCTTCTACTACAAACAAGGGGAGGGTGAGTGTGGCAACAAGCTTTTGAAAAGCCTGGAACAAGTTTTAATAGACCCGGGGGAGGGGCAGCATGTGAAAGCCAATCAACCCACCCACTCCCCGCAGCCTGGTCAATGGAAGGTGAAGGACCCCAGCAGGAGGAGGGACCCAGCTTCTACATCACCAAGCACATGTTCTTGCTGCTCTCTCCCTTCCAGGCACTGTCTCATAGCTGCTGGTCCAAGCAACAGCCCCTGCCATTGAGATGGGGGGGATGCATTTTGGAGAGTCCTGTACTTCAGTTGCCAGTTTACTGATAGAGCTATCATGACACTGAATTACTTAAATATTTTACTGACAAGTTAGTAAGAAAGTGCCAATGATGAGGAACGTCCATGAAGGACATATTGAGTCTGCGGTAAAGGATTGGGAGATATGCTTCTATGTAGCAGCTCTGAAAACTGGCTTCCTGTAATCAGCCTTCACGTACACAGTAAACTGTTCACTGAATTTCTGTTTCATACTATTCCTATCCCTGAATAACATGTCACTGGCAAATAATGGAAATCTACAGTACCAAAAGCAGTCCACCTGGAAAATGGAACACAATAGTAACCACTATTTTGTTTTTGTGGTATTTATTTAGGGCCAGATTGTGAACCTTCTACTTACTGAACAGTTACTCACATTGAGTAGTCTCGCTGAAGTCTCAATATGTTCTTGTTTATTTAGACACTATGTAACAGGCAACAAAAATGTTCAAATGCTCTCCATGAACTTGTGCAGCTGGACGCTCCCAAGCATGAGTTACCTACAGATCTTCTGCAATGAGTGTACAGTAAATATTGGTTTGTCAGTAGCACTGGGAATGAAATTGGGCTTCATTAACATTGAGGCTGCTGGAATTTTTCTCCCTTTCCCACCAAGTAAATAATTTGCTATAGGCCACCTTCTACATCACACAGAGAATTAAAAAAAGAGTAGTCTTTGCGAGCGCTATTTTCCCATCTGTAGACTGAATGGTCTTTAGAGCAAAGACTTACTATGCATTTGTACAGTACTTAGTCCAGCAGTGCCTTAATCTTTATTGGGGCATTTAGGCGCTCCTGCAATAAATAACTAATAGTATTACATTTACACTAATTCTGTCTGTAATCTCATTTTAGATCATGGAAGTGCTAAGAAATTCTATGACATGTACCAGAAGCAATAAATAATAGACAAAAATTGTTCATATCATATCCATCCCATGGGTGAGGATTGGACAGGTAGGAAGAGCATAATTTAAAAAGGACTACGTTCCATTCAAGAAGTCACTGTTTCAAATAGAGTTCAAGGTGGCAATGGCTGAAAATCTTTACCCAATGTATTTTTTCCACTCTCTGAGAACTCAAATGTGACCAAAGACGCTTTCCTCAAAACTTCAAAATAAAAAAAATTGTCTTGCCTGTGCTGAGTGTAAGCAAGAAAAGCTTCAGCCCAAAGAGAATTTTTTTTAAAAGCTATGAGCATACAAATACAGGGTTATAATGAACATTAATTTAGCTTTAAGCTTTTAAATCAACCAAAGCTATAAGCAGTGATGGAAAATAGATAGTCAAATGTTGCAGTTTCCTTAAGTATTGGTGAACACCTAGCTACACAAAAGAAACTCCCCAGAAGACTAAATGCTATATTTAAAACGAAAGACTGAGAATATTCTTTACACTCTTTCCATTCCACTAGTATCTGTGGAGGATGTTAAAACAGAAGCTACTAAAGATAGACATTTTTAAGTTAGCAGGTCCAGATAACTTGCATCCCAGAGTTTTAAAAGAGCTAACTGAGGAGTTCACGGGACCATTAATGTTGATTTTCAATAAATCTTGGAGCACTGAAAAATTCCAGACAACTGGAAGAACGCTCATGTTGTTCCAATTTTTAGAAAGGGTAAATGGGATGAACTGGGTAATTATAGGCTGTCAACCGGACAACCTGGGCAAGAAAAAGGAGCAGCTGATACGGAACTCAATTAATAGAGGATTAAGGAGGGTTATATAAGGAACCCAAATTGATATGGGTTTATGGTAGTTTTTTTCTGGGGACACAGTTGAAGAAAATTATTGATGCCCACGACCCAATGGAGCTGGGGATTAGGGGGTTGGGGTGCAGGAGGCGGTCAGGGTTCAAGGTACAGGGTCTGGGAATGAGGGGCTTGGGGTGCAAGAGGGGCTCTGGGTTTGGGGGGCTCAGGGCTGGGGCAGGGGGTATGGACTTCCCTCCAGCAGCTACCAGTCAGCGGTGCAGCAGGGGTGCAGAGGCAGGCTTCCCGCCTGTCCTGGCACCGCCGATCACGCTGCACCCCGGAAGCAGCCAGAAGCTGGTCCGGCTCCTAGGCGGAAGCGTGCGGCTCTCACTCCCCGTCCCCCAGCTTAAAATATGGCCATCCAAAACTGGGTCTATCATATCTCTTCCATCTTCCCTTGGGCACAGAGAAGACTTCTGCCACACACACACACACACACACACACACAGCCCAACACCAACACCAACAAAAACACATTAGCTAAAGAATGAACAACCATTATGTAGAATTTGGGTGAATGTATAGTGATGGCTTCTCTGCCCCTGAGACTGTCAGTGTGCCCAAAGAAACTGATGCTTAACAGAAGGAAGAATGGTTTCAGAGTAACAGCCGTGTTAGTCTGTATCCGCAAAAAGAAGAACAGGAGTACTTGTGGCACCTTAGAGACTAACAAATTTATTAGAGCATAAGCTTTCGTGCATATGCATCCGAAGAAGTGGGCTGTAGTCCACGAAAGCTTATGCTCTAATAAATTTGTTAGTCTCTAAGGTGCCACAAGTACTCCTGTTCTTTTTTTTAGAAGGAAGAATATTTACTCATTTACTTTGGGAATTAATGCTAGGATATGAATGAGTTGTGAGTGCTAGTTTGAATTAGAAAGTACAATACTGGGTGTCATCTGAGAAAGCTCCCAACTTCAAAACTCATCTGATTGGATATTGTAGCTATTGGGAGGTATACCTTAATGAACAGAAAGACAGTGTCACCTCCTGCAGAGGTTCAATCTACATAGGGCTATAAACAGCTGAGTTAGGTGCTCTATAAACCTTGTGGTGCAGGAATAAAAGGTTGTTGACTTAAAATTCCACTGTAAGCTCTCTAATGTAGCCGCTCTAAGCCGATGGGAGAAAGCTCTCCTGTTGACTTCATTAATGCACCTTCAACGAGCGGCGGTAGCTACGTCGGTGGGAGAAGCTCTTATTTGTGTGGCTTGACTGATCAAGTTCTTCACAGTTTATTTATGATAACTCCATCAGCCAGGTTGACTCTCACAACCTCAATGAATCACTGTATTCTAGCTAGTGGATGCCGTGCCACAAGTACTCCTGTTCTTTTTGCGGATACAGACTAACACGGCTGCTACTCTGAAACCTGAATGGAGACTGTTATCCCTCCTGTTATCCCCAGCTGCCATCTAACATAAGGATCGCACTGCCTGGTTTACTAATTGGAGGATCCCTTCAAAAAGTCTGATCCTCTGCACTCGGCTAAGGGAGTAGAGTATATACACAGGCACCTTGATCTCTACTACTGGATGTGATGAAATGAGAGGCAGAGGGGATAACAAGATTTTCTGGATATGTTTCATATGAATGCTGGTTCATTCAAGAATGTGTGTGTATATGAGATCAGCTTCCCCCAACAGGCACCAATAAGAATTGGACTTTTGATTCTGTGAAGCCACGTGTTTTCCTTTTATGGCCATCTTCATTTTCTGTTAACATTCTTGTCAGATTAGACCTTGTACCTGATAGTAGTCATCTTCAACTCCGGTTTATGACTGACTTCCCCGACACCATGTCTCTGTTTATTGTTAAATATGTTTATTATGGTATTCCCTATGGACCACACAAACATTAGGCCACATTGCTCTAGGCTTGTACAAACACAGTAGTACATAGTACCTGCTCTGAAGGGGTTACAATCTAGACAAAAACAGGCAACAGGCAGGAGAAAGGGACAATAATTCACAAAAGGAGTGAACAATGGGAGGGTGTCATTTCCAGGCTTTTGGGAGGCAGGGTGATCAGGTGGGGATAAGATAAATGGAAAGACAAGAGAAGAGAAGCAGAAGGGGGGGAAGTAAGGGCAGATGTAGAGTAAGGTGCAGGTAAAGAGACAGTGAGCAAGGAACTCGAGGCCCTCGAAGCCCACACCCTATCAGCACAGAGGTGAGATTTCCTAGTCAAATCCCTAGACAATATTCTGACATTGTCCAAGGGCATACTTAAGTTCTTCTGCAGCTGCTCTGTCAACTTCAGTCTCTGTCAGGCTCCTCCCTGCAGTTTCTTTCCCCAAAGCCACAAGACCTTGCATGGGATGTTGCATGGGTCTTAGTGCCCCCTGGGGAGGGAGGCTGAGGTGACGCCACCCAGACCAGGATGTGATGGAAACTGCTCTCTGCCCATAGAGCCAGCAAAGTTCCACAGCAAGACACTTGACTGGAGCTAAAGGGACGCAGACTCTTCCTTTTTCCTCTGACATTTTTCAGCTCAGGTCTCTCCCTGAATCCTGCAGGGGCATCTGCTGCTCTGAACACCTCAGCTGGGGAAATGGAGCTGAGGGGGCAATCTCCCAAAAATCAAACAGCCTCAGAACACAGTTGGGAATTAGAGCCAAAACTTGGCAGTCAAGCTTTGGAACTTTCCTCAGAAAAGCAAGCTCTGTTTGAACCTGCCAGCTGCTGTGCAGGGATATTCTTTACGTGACTGACATGACTGGTTCTGCTCCCAGCATCAAGAAGGAAATACCCATTGTAACAGATCTGTGCATCTCAGCACAATGAATAGTCAAATTCACCAGTATACAGGGGCGGCTCTAGGCACCAGCAAAGCAAGCACGTGCTTGGGGCAGCCCATTTGCAGGGGCGGCAGGGATCCAGCATGGGAGCTGAGAACCAACAGGGGGCCCTGAGAACTGTAGTTCCTTGGTTAGCTCCCTGCCTATAGAGCCAGCCCTGGAGCAGGGAAAGAACTACATTTCCCAGCATTCCCTTGGCCACTACCAACAGGAAAGAGGGGGAGGGAGTGAAGTAGCTGAGACCTCATGCTGCAGCCTGCTATGAATGGAGAGCTGCAATCTGAAGGGTAGGGATTCCATATTTTAACATTCAAAAAAAAAAAAAAATAGGACACTCCACAGGGAGGGAGGGTAGCCCCACCCTGCCACCATCC
The DNA here is from genome assembly GCF_011386835.1 of Chrysemys picta bellii. Classification (NCBI taxonomy): domain Eukaryota; kingdom Metazoa; phylum Chordata; order Testudines; family Emydidae; genus Chrysemys; species Chrysemys picta. The sequence continues at coordinate 100,955,692 of NC_088797.1, forward strand.
ACCCCCTCTGACTGCCCCCCACAGAAACCCCAACCCATCCAACCCCCCCTGCACCCTGATCACCCCCTTCTGGGACCCCTGCCCCCCAGGATCCCACCCCATATCTAAGCCTCCCTTCTCCTTGTCCCCAACTGCCCCCTCCTGAGACCGCCCCAACTTCCCCCCTAGGACCCCACACCTACCTGTCCACTGACAAATCCCCGGGACTTCCATGCCTATCCAACCGCTGCCTGTCCCCTGACTGCCCCCCAACCCCTGACCCATCTAACCCCCCCCCCTTCTCCCTGCCCCTAACTGCCCCCCCGAACTTCCGCCCCATCCAACCCCCTGACCGTGCCACTCAGACCAGCATGTCTGGCTCCGCCCAGCGCCAGACACACTGCTGCATACATGTTGCCATGCTCCCCTGCGGAGCCACAGCCCCCTTACCCCCTCCCCGCCCCAGCACCTGCCTTCCAGATTTGAACACCTCAAAATTCAGGAGTGCTCAAGCTCAGTTTGGGCAGCTGTTACTTCATTTCTCTCAAATCAAATATACTGATCCACTGTAACTTGCTGTCGAAAAAGTAGGATAAAATTGAGCAAGAAATGCTTCCCAGTGGTTATTAGGACTGGAATTGCTATTTTCAACAGCCATTGCCTTTTTGTTTGTTTGTTTAAAAGGAAGACAGTGATATTGCATTGGCAAATTCCCCATAGAAACAAAGAGTGGAACAAAAGAATAATAAAGGCACCTCAACTTTTCCTCATTTATGTAGGACAGTCTTATAATATGCATCCAGATATCCTCCAATCACACAAGCTGAAAATTGTTCCACTTTACTGCAGTTCTGTAACCATATGGGAACCAATCCTGTCTGTGTTCTGTGCACATCTAAAATTCATGCTGAATGACCTGCCATGGGAGCGAGTTACCAGTGACCCAGGGCTGCGGCGGAAGGAGGGTGCAGGTGGGGGAGGAGGGAAGAGAGCCCAGGGCTGGGGCGACAGGAGGTGGGGGGGGCAATGGTGGGGGGGGGGAAATGAGGGAGCCCAGAGCTGTGGTGGCAGGGGGCGTGGGGGAGTGGGTGGGGAGAGCCCAAGGCTGGGGCAGCAGGGGGGTGCGGCGAGGAGCCCAGGGCTGGGGCAGGGGGCAGCCCAAATTTTTTTTGCTTGGGGCAGCAAAAAACCTAGAGCCGGCCCTGCCAGTATACATAATTAAAAATCTCATGTTTGAAAAGTGATGCAAAAAAAGTTAAAATACTAGAAGCCACTCTTTACCCTGTAAGCTTTCAAAAACAAACAAACAAAAACCTGTATATAGTATTTTTATTAAAGTGGATCATGTAACAGTCTAACCGCAGTCTAAAAGCATAATCTTGCTTTTTGGTCTAAAATACAGTTCCAAGTCAAGAAACTGTAAAGTAGAGCAGTGGTGTCCGATGTGGGTAGTTATTTGTTGGGGAAGCTGGGGGTTGCATGCACTTTGGACTCAGCTTGTTCCAGCTTTCAGTCCCAACACCCACTTTCTTTGCAGAAACAAAGTGCCTAGTTACATTAAATAATAATATTAAGACAATATTAAATAAATAAGATGAAAATAAACTTGCTTTAAAAGTGATGTGGCTTACATGTGCTCGCCCGCTCCCCCATTACATATCAGTGCTGTTACTTTTTATTGGTACAACTCTTCATGTGCATTAGCCATTAACCCAGCCCTATTGCTCTGACCACTGCAAGTCACTTGGAGTTGGTTCTGTTTTCCTAGGCTTTTACCACATTCAGTTCTAATGTCATCAGCAAACTGTTTTCTCTGTTGAATTTACAGCAAAATAAGCAAACAAACCAAAAAGCACACTTAAAAAGACTAGCAAACAAATTTCAGTTTCTGTACAGTAATAAAGGTATAGACATACAAAGGGGCTCCCAGAGAAATTCAAGGAAATTCTGCTTACAACCTGGTGCATGTGCAAATGAAATTTCTAGGACAGTCTTTGGTTTCAACTGGACATGTTCCAACATTGTGGCCAAACCAGCTCTACAAACTACTCAGAAATGCTCTGTGGGCTCCTAGTATTCCATTAACTACAGTTTGAGAACCACACAAGATATACATTTAGAAATGAAAGGACAGATCACAAAATTTATGAGTGCTTCAGAAAGAAAATATAATATGAGATTCAGGTGAACTAGATGTAATATCTGCTCTGTATTTAGAATTGCATTTGTATTTAACCCGTGTAACTTGCCTTGCTCAAATATCATTGTCCACTGAAAAGAAGACAATATGGTATCTTTGTGTTTCTGGAAAGAAAACCAACATTCTAATGTAGAAAAAAAACCTGTGTGTTAACCCTGTTTTTCATCATTCATTCATGATGAATGAACTCAAGCATCCAGATTTAAATTTTCAAACTTTGTCACAAATCTTGTCTCTGTCTAAACAGCGAGCGAACCCTACCGTGACTTTGTCAACAGTGTGGATGGAATATAATTTAGTCTAAATGTTTTGTGAAAGTCATTAGAGACCAAGCAGTATCCATAGCCACTAAGATTTTAAGTGGGTTTTTTTCCTCAAGAGATGCATGGTAATATATTCACTAAGTCAGAGGTTCTCAAACTGGTCTGTGGACCACCAGTAGTCCCTGAGCTCCATTCTGCAGATAGTTCCCTCTAAGGTGTGCACCTGGGCAGCCGCACACAGGAGAATGAAGGGCCACCCACCTAATCAGTGGAGCCGTGCAGGCGTGGCTCCACTAATTAGGTGCCTGGACCCTGGAGAAGACGTACATGTAAGGTGAGGTGGTGGCCTTAAGGGAAATAGGGGATAGATGGGAGGGGGCAGTGGGATGAGAAGAGAGGGTGGGTGGGAATTTGGGATGTGCAGGGCTGCGGTGGCCAGAGAAAGAGGTGACTTTTCCTAGCTCCAGGACTGTGGCTGCCGGGGAGAGACCCCCTCCTTACCAGCCCCAGCTCGGGGGCTGCTGCGGTGGGGGAAAGAGGGCACATCCATCGCATTAGAAAGATAAGACTGTTGATATTAACATACGAGTTGTGTGCTTTTATATGTAGAATAAAAAGTTAAAAGTTTGTTTTTTATATAGTGCTTTTATCCAAAGTGCTTTACAATAGTTAGCTAACGGTACAAACAACATTTGGAAAGATCATTAAGTGGTCTGCCGAGACCCTCAGCAATTTTCAAGCGGTCCGTGGGAAAAAAAAAAAAAAAAGTTTGAGAACCACTTCACTAAGTCATACCACTTGCCTGAAATTTCTACTATGACTATTTCTCACCTTTCTCCCCATGATAAAATGCACAAACCTGTATCCATGTCCTGCAGTGAAAGAATGCCAGTTAAATAAAAATGTCTTTTTAAGAAACAAAGCTAGAGTTGATGCCTTCCATATAGCAATCAGCAAAAAGTAACAGCATCCCAGCAGGGCATTAAAAAAAAAAACCCACCTTACTCTATCTGGGCTGAAAAATCTTGTCTGGTGAATTGGGGCCGAGGCGTAGTTTTCTGGTAGGAAAGGCAAGAGAACTGCCCAAGTGCTGGTGCTCCTTTAACTGGTGGGAGGGGAGAGAAGTAGCCAATTAGTTGTTTTTGAGGAGAGGCGGGGGAGGGAACAAAGCAGCCAGATAGTAGGGTGACCAGATGTCCCAATTTTATAGGGACAGTCCCGATTTTTGGGTCTCTCTCTTATATAGGCTCCTATTACCCCCCCATCCCCGTCCCGATTTTTCACATTTGCTGACTGGTCACCCTACCAGATGGGAAAGGAAGGAGTGAGGAGTAGAGGGGCTTCATCCACTCCTCCTTTATAGAAGATGTAAGTGGGAGTTAGGACCAGGCTCAGGTGGAGAAAGATGAACTGGGAGGCTGAAAGTCTCTTGCAAGCACTGAAGAGCAATGGGCAATAACATCAGAAACTGAGGAACAAATGGTGGGGACATGATTGGAGATAGAAATGTTAAAGGGGCTGAGGAAGAATCAGAATTGATTTATTTGGGGGAGTGAAGGCATGCCAATGGAAGTTAAATACCTACTGCTCCTCAGAGCTATGGGTATGCTTCACAGTGGCCTGGACACTTTGTCCTTGGAGACCAGGCCCTGCGGAAAATAAGTACTGAGCTATGTTCCTATGCTCTAGAAACGTCTACAACAAGAAGTTTACTTCAAACACTTGTGTTAATATTGCAACTCAAGTGAGCTCTAGTGTTACATCTAGCTAATTTCCAAAGTGACCAATGTCAATACTAATCAGGGTTCCTTCTCTTCAAATTAAGAACTTCTCTTTAAATAAATAATGGTGATTACAATAATAATAATGCCACCCTCTAGACTGGGAATGGCCTTCTAATAATTGCCAAGTTCTACCACAACAAAACCTTAGATAATGGACATTTTTCAAGGAAGTAGTCAAATTTTAGTGACTACTTCACTCTCTGCTTACTCTGTTATATGCCTGTTTTCTGTACTGTTTGTCTTTATTGGTGCTTTTAGAACAATGTTTCTCAAACTGGGGTCGGTGCTTGTGTAGGGAAAGCCCCTGGTGGCCCAAGCCGGTTTGTTTACCTGCCCCGTCCAAAGGTCCGGCCGATCGCAGCTCCCATTGGCCACGGTTCGCCAGTGGGAGCTGCGATCGGCCGGACCTTTGGACGGGGCAGGTAAACAAACCAGCCTGGGCCACCAGGGGCTTTCCCTACACAAGCACCGACCCCAGTTTGAGAAACACTGTTTCAGAACATAAACCCTTTGGGGGTAGGAATCTCCTATTTAATTGGCACTCTTCCCACTGCATAACAACACTATGCATACTTATGGCAACATACAAATGAATAATAATTAAAATGCTGCTACAGTAATTTGGCAGAATTTCATTTCTCTGGGGAACAGCAGTCAACTGTAAGCAAACATCATATTACAGTCCATCAAGACAAACAGGTGATCTAGCTATGTAGGTACATATATGGTCCCTTCATCTTCTAATCCTGATGTACAGCATCAACATTTTTCCATATAAAATGTAAGCACTAAAGAGCTATTCCTACATTTCCACAGGGACCCATGGAGCTGCATAATAATGACTTCAATAACCTCATTTCAATTCTACCCCTAATTTTGCCTCTGCCACACCCCAAACTCGTTTGTGTGGGTAGATGCAGAAAGCCTCCAGAAAACATGGCAGATAAAGAAAGCAACCCCCCGTGGCTGGCCAACGGCACAGGCCCCCACCTCTGGCTTATCAAATCTTGTGCCACATCAGCTCCATTGTAACTGGGGGCCTTACAATTGAAGAAGAGGGGGAAAGGATTTATTCTCTAGTAAAAACACATGTATTTTTCATTTTCTAATGATATTTGAATCACTAATATGCTCAGTTAAGCCTCTAGTCAGTCCAAACACGCTTCCTTCCAGAAGCTCAAACTGTAACATTGTGTCAGATGCAGAGCACCTCAGAGAATTCAGAATTTCATTCTCTTTTATAATTCAGGCACATAAAAACATTGATAAATCTTTAGACACAAGACAGACCATATGGTAAAATCTACATACCACTGAACCTCTCCTTCCCTCTCTTCCCACAACAGAAAAGAATCACTCTAAAAGAGTCAACCCAAACACATACACTTTTATAAACCAAATCCGTATCAAAACTCAAATACAATAGAACGTCATTAATTTAGATTAAGGCCTAGGAGAGTCATTGTCAATTACTGAATTTTACAGTAAAAAACAAAGTAGTGAATCACAAACTGTATTTTTCTCATTTACATGGCAAATATAGTTTAATATACTACACCACATCTTCTATTAAGGAAATATTTTTTTAGTATCACTACAAGACTCCACAGTACTCTTACACTAAATTTTGCTACAGATGAGACAACACTGCAGTTTTTATGTGCAAATTTTAGGGTATGCAGATTAGCAATGTTTAAACTAAGTCCTACTGAAGACACAAGTCAAAACAAAATGAGAGACATAACCCATTATTGTGAGCCCTGAAATGCAATGCTCTTTAAAGTATCCCCAAAGTTTTTTGTAAGATTGTTTGACTTGTAAAGTTACCACTTAAGACTACGGGTTGCAGGTTTTGGTGGACAGAATACTAGCCTAGGAGTCACGAAACCTGGGTTTTATTCCTGGCTCTGTGAGTGACCTGATGTGGGGCCTTTGGCAAAATTCTTCCTCTGTCTGTGCCTCAGTCTTCTCATCTAGGATAGGTCTACATGGCAGCCTGACTGTGCTTCTCAGTACGGAGTAGACAGACACATGCTAGCTCTTAAATGGCCATGTGGCTGGCAGAGGCATAGGTGGCGACCCAGGCTAGTCATCTGAGTACATACTCAGAGGGGTGGGCGGGTTTGTTCTCAGGTGGCTAGCCTAAGGCACCAATGTCAGTGCAACCATGGCCACACTACTATTTTTCGTATGCTAGCTCAAACAGAGCTAGTGCATCTGGCTACCCATGCTGAGAAGCATGCTTCCAAGCTTCTGTATAGACATGCTTTATAAAATGGAGACAATGCTTACTGGGGGAATAATTCATATTATGGTTCAGCTAGCAAACTGAAAAATATCAGAAGAAAATTGGGGGGGGGGGGGAGGAATGTCTGCACCCCCTTATAACCTATAGCCCAGAGGCCAGGGCACTTACGTGGGATGTGGAAAACCCCAGTCTGTATCCCCATTCTGGAGCAGGGACTTGAACTCCCATCTCCTATCTCTGAAGGTGAGCATCCTAGGCTATTCTAGGGTGGATTGCTCACAATCTCTCCTGTTAAAACTTTTCCACTTCATATAAATACTCACTGGGTCAGAGGCAGACAGAGTGAGAATTACTCTATACTATAGCCTGGTGATTAAGGCACTCATCTGGGAAGTAGATGTGGATTCAAATCGCCTCTTTGCCGGACTCACATGAGGGACACCCCCACTCATACCTCTGAAGCTGGCCCTGAGGGAAAAAATTCCCATCTTAAACTAACCGAGTCAAATTTACAAATAGTTTCAGGTTGACCCAAACTGCATTTTTCAGCACATCATCAACTACTCCTCTGAAATAGTTCGCCCAGCTCTAATGCTTACCATCCTTTATAAAGAGCTTGGAGACCAAGAATTACTACTCCTAAAGGCTTCATTATAAACATTTCCATAATAAAGGATTGATCATATCAGTTGAATATAATTCTCTCACTACTCAGCAAATAATTAAACGCAATTAACAATATCCAAATTTACTACAGGAATATGTACGTGATGGTCAAGGTAAAACCCCCAAAGAAGATAAAAACCTTATTTCCTACCCAGTGCTAAAACTAAGAATATCCCCTCCAATAATGATCCAGGAAACCATAAGTACTATACAGCTTTAAGAACAGATACATTCAAGAGAGCACAGGCATTGCTGATGGAGTTGTCAGACAGCTCTAATTATGACTTACGTTTGGGATCTTTGTTGAGATCTTCATATGAAAGGTCACCTACTACAGGACAGGCCCAACAAAGAAAGTAACAGAATGCCACTAGCCGTCACTTACAGCCCCCAACTAAAACCTCTCCAGCACATCATCAAGGATCTACAACCTATCCTGAAGGACAATTCCTCATTCTCCCAGACCTTGGGAGACAGGCCAGTTCTCGCCTACAGACAACCCCCCAACCTGAAGCAAATACTCACCAGCAACTACACAGCACCCAACAGAAACGCTAACCCAGGAACTAATCCCTGCAACAAACCCCAATACCAACTCTGTCAGCATATCTAGTCAAGGGACACCATCATAGGACCTAACCACATCAGGGGCTCGTTCACCTGCGCATCTACCAATGTGATGTATGCCATCATGTGCCAGCAATGCCTCTCTGCCATATACATTTGCTAAACCGGACAGTCTCTACGCAAAAGAATAAATGGACACAAATCAAACATCAAGAATTTTAACATTCAAAAACCAGTAGGAGAGCACATCAATTCCCTGGACCCTCAGACTTAAAAATGGCCATTCTTCAACAAAAAAAACCCTTCAAAAACAGACTTCAATGAGAAACTGCTGAGCTAGAATTAATTTGCAAATTTGACACCATCATATTAGGCCTGAATAAAGACTGGGAGTGGCTGGGTCACTACAAAAAAGTAATTTTCCTTCTGTTGATACTCACACCTTCTTGTCAACTGTTCAGAATGGGCCACATCCACATCCACCTGGATTGAATTGGCCTCATTAGCACTGACCCCTCCTCCCCACTTGGTAAGACAACTTCCATCTTTTCATGTGCTGTATATTTATACCTGTCTACTGTATTTTTCACTCCAAGCATCTGATGAAGTGGGTTATAGCCCACGAAAGCCTATGCCCAAATAAACTGGTTAGTCTCTAAGGTGCCACAAGGACCCCTCTTTGTCTTTATAGAAAGTTTGTATCACAGCTGATCCTCAGAAGCCAGTGCTTTAAGTTAGATTGACCAAATGTTTTCTTAAACAATGTTGATATTATTTGTATTGAAGACAACAGCCCTCTCAGATTTTTGGCCATATCCAAAAATTCAAATATTAGTTTCTGCATTTCTTTCTTCAAAGAGAGACCCAGAAGTTCTCACCACACACTTATTCAGAACAAAACTGGTCTTTAACAACTACAATGTCATCTCAGCTTATCATTTCTGCTGTTTGCATTCATAGTCCCATATTTCATATAAGTACTGGACACTGGACAATTTGAAATAAAGAGCAGGAATAATGTCAATGAGTTTGGCTTGCAACATTATCTGGATTTATTCAGTGCTCACTTAGGACACAGTATAATGAATAGGAATTCTAAAGCATTCAGATATGGATCAGTTACTGTTGATGATACCAAGTGAACACAGAATTCTTTCATTGAATTCTGAATGCTTCAAATACCAAGCAAATATAGCTTAAAAGAACAGTTACATCCAAAACCCCTTCTGGCAAAAAAGTTAAGCTTACATTTGTCAGATGTTCTTATGGGAAAAATTAGTTTTGCTGTTCCCATGGGGATTGATAAAAGCCTCTAAAATTAGATATTTTGCCACAACTGAGATACAAGCCTTCCAAAAAAAGTTCTCACAGCGTCATTTAACAAAAAAAAGTTATGAATCCAGAATTACCTTCTGCTTGCAACCCCTGCTTACTTTCCACAATCCATCTAGTATCACATTTTAAAATACTAACAGTACGTACACATAGCCACTAAGAAGGCTAGAGAAGTCTCTGATGTGCTCAAATAAACCTGAGACTTCCAAAATTTACAGGAAACAACAAATACAGAGTTTGTAATGAATCTTGAGGCTTCAAAGGAACATTAGAAGTCAGAGAGGGAAAAGTGTTATTAGCGTCCTGCATATGTCACAAGTTCTGGGTTTGTTTTATTTTAATGTAAAAACACTAGGTCCAAGCAGACATTTTAATTACATGCTCAAAATCACATTGCTCATATAGAATTTCCTCTGTTAATCCCTTCAATTATCCTTATGTTAGATTGGACTGGTATTTCTCAAAGCATGGCAACAACAAATGCAGGAATAGAAAGTTGGGGGGGGGGGGAGGAAGGAAACCTACATCATAGTCATTTACTGATATAAACAAATACAAAGGAGGGGGAACATCTTTATGTGACAAAACTTACAGAGTAATGAATAGAATAATCTTTATAGCAAATAGCATAATTGTCAGCACTGATGCAAATGATCGAGGTTGGAATAACACTGACTGAGATTAAAACATTTATTACTTTCTATTTGCCTTAAGATAATGCCTTCAGTTCAAAAGCAGAACTGGGGCTGCATTGTGCTAGATGTTGTACAACCGAATAAAGTGGTCCCTGCTCTAAAGAATTTACTTGCGATTTTAAAGGCCTTAAAAAAATTCTTCAGAGTAAAAACCTGGCCATTTTTAAAAAATGTCATCCATATATAAACTGCACATAATTTTGTTAAAGAATACAGAACATTGTGTCACTATTGCCTTGTACTCCCCATTCTCTCAATAGTCATTTGTTATCTCTTGTTTTATACTTAGACTATTATAAACTCTTTGGGGCAGGGACCATCTTTTTATTCTGTGATTGTACAGCACCAAGAGCTCCTAGACACAATGGTAAAAACAGCAAACAACATTGGTAAAACTTTCAGTTAAGACTATACCACATTTTTGAAGTTTCCCCTCATTCTTTCAGACACCATCAGTCCAAGTTTCATCCAAACAACTAATCCGGCAGTTACAAAGACTTAAGTTCCACAGTATTATCACATTGCTGCTTTCTTATGATGCTTTTTTCTGCCTGAGAATAAGAATTTGAGGATTGTTTTGTCCTGTTATCCTTGTTACTATTTCACAGCACAGAAAATCTTCCCCTCTTAAGAGTTTGAGGCATCAAATTTTATTAAATGGAGAGCTGAAATGAAACTGGGGGTGGGGGAAAAGGAGACCAGAAAAGTGGTGGGTGTTTCAAAAATAGAAGTACTTGGCAGTAGATATAAGATGGGTAGCTTTTCAGCATGTGACAGATTATGGCAATTTCCTGACATAGCCTTAGAAGACATTATTGTATTGAGTTTATGTATTGCTGTGAACCAGGATTGTATGTAACTTCTCTGGGGAGGGAAGATGTAAAACCTGGGAGTAACAGATATAAGACCTGGGAGTTCAAAAGACTATATTGAAAATGTGCCAGAGAAGTGTGGACTTTTGGGACAATAAATGTTAAGTGGGTTTCCTGGAGAATTCCTAGGGGAGATTAATGCAAATTCCCTACCTCCACTTATGTAAAAATCCAGCATTTTGATGAAGTTATGCCCAGAGAAGGGATCATTGTCTGATGATAACCTGTTACAGAAGACCAAGATCAAAAGGCATGACCTGTATAAATGCACAGCTGATCTGCCCACTCTCTAATTAGCTCTGAATCTGAGACGGATGAACGCGTAACCATGGGGGAAACCCAGTTGTGGGTTGAAGGATTAAAACCCATAGAACCCTAGAATGGAACTGGGAGTGACTTCTAGTAAGCTTTCAAGCATGCATGTATTTATGTTTTCTCTGCAATCCTTTTACCTTAGGAATAAATGCTTGCTCAGGAGTTGGAATTGTGGGATAACTTATAACTCTGGGCAGAGGGAAAAGTGAAGTGCAGTCACTGGCCTGTTTAGGCAGTCTGGCTTGCTGAAGATATCACAGGTTAAAGCAGGGAGCTAGCTGTGCAGTCTTGAAATCCCCAGTCAGGTAGGAATGAGAAATAGGTTTCCTCCCGGACAGACTTCTGGCTCCCAGCCATCACCTAACATGGGTACCCTTGGTGGACCACACAGGAGGAATACAGGTGTAGTTGCACAGAAACCATAACAGTGAATATAGAATTTGTGGAAAGAAGAAAGAAAGGTTTTAATAGATTGTAACAAAAAGGCAGAGGCACAAACAAAAGATCCCGAAATAAAATCTCCTCCTTGAAGTCTGCCTTTTGGTTACATTCTTATGTTTTATATCCTCACTTTATGAGAGCACAGTTCCTTCAAATACTGAAGTACAATGAAGATGTAGATTTTAGTAACAGTTCAATTATGTGATAATTAGGTGCAGTCTTTATCCTACCATCTCAAATAATGGCAGAAATCTGAGATACTGTGCTGATCCATACAGTGTTACCCTCATGGAATTTGATCCAGTAAATCCAATCAGGCCAGGTAAACAACTGTTCATTTTCTAGAAGATCTTAATTAACCTCTTCTATTTTAATAAAAATGAGACTTGTATTTAGAATTAGTGTGTAAAAGAAAGTCTCTGTATCTGGTTTACTGATACAGAGAACTTTCTTTTACACTCTAATTCTAAATACATGTAAATTCCAATCACTTTTCCTAGAAAATGCTATAAACCAATAAATACCACATCTGAGAAGTTACTACTTTAAGCATTAAGTAATGGAAGATGTAATGAAATAATGCAAGTGCTGCTAAGAACACCTAGAACAATGAACAGTATATTAGTTTTAGAAGAGGTATTGAAAAACCAAGAGGATGAATACCACAAATAATAATAGTTTATTTCAGCCTAATGCCCATTGTATTTAATCCAATGTCCTTATCAATGAATAGCGCAACTTCATGGAGGTATACCAGGTACTACACATTATTACAGTTAATTTGAAAAAAAAAAGATTCCTTGTTTTAATATTAGTGATGCACTCATAAAAGCACACTAAATCATGATGTGATGGCATCTGCATGCAGTGGTCAAAAAGGAAGAAAACCTCACATGCATTCCTAGGGTACTCCCCTCTTCTCTTAAGGGGAAATCAAAACATCTGCTGGGTAAAGTACTAAATTACACTACATTATATTTCCCCAATACCTTTCTCCCTAAGCAATGGGATGTTGAAAAATGAACTACAGTTTGATTTTTTATTTATTTATTTATTATTTTCATGTTAGGCTAGATTAAGGCGAAGAAAGGCTTTCCGGGGTGTTAAAGCAATGGCCAGAAGATTATGGGAAAACACCCAGCTTTCACATTTTTACAGCCATTCCACCTTTCGAGGTCTCAATAATTCCTCCGTCAGAATGTATGCACACAAACACAAATACGCACAACCACATTCTGGTTCCAAAGCTTGTGAAAGTCTGCTGTTCCATAGATGTTAGGACACTCATAAATGGTAAATCGGATTTAATGACATTTACAAGCCAAGAATACAGTCCTGCCTAAAAACATGAGTTTACATCACCAATACTATGTTCTTCTGGCTCTAACTTGCATATTCTGGTTAATATCAAAAGGAATAAAGTGCCCAGAGGGGGGTGAACCTGCATCAATAAATTAGGTCAGCCTCCATATGCATTCTATCAATGTTGGAGCTGTAGAATTCATTACTTAAGAAGGCAATAAAAATGTGTTTAGTAGAGCTCATGATAACCAGGATTAGAATACTGTTGTTCTCAAGGTGATATATGGCTTGACTTGCCCCCATAACTGAACACGTACATTTTACCCTTCCAAAATATCATTTAACTCAAACTAGCAAAAAGTAACTATTACACAGAGCAGAAAGCAGCAAGGATTCATAGACTTTTCCCACCTATGATTTGAACCTCTCCACCCACGTTTGTTTTACTAATATGATCAATCTTAGATCATCAGAAACTTGTTTTCCTGGTAGATTTCCAAGTGATAGTGTTAAAAAACTGTAAATGAAAAGGCTACCAAGCCTTTTTTAATAGATCTTCACTTTAAGAAAATAATTAAGAGGAGAATTGCCGATGGGAGATAAGACATGGAAACAAAATGTTTAAGAGATAAAAAAGGAGATGCCTTTTTAGAGGTCTGAAGGGAGACAAAAATAATGGAAGAGAACAGATATGAGAGGAAACAGAATGGAGAAAAGGTAGATACCACATTAACTTGAGGCCTTTTAGAGACACATCATACAATTACTGAAAGCCTGATTAACTCTGTGTGTGTGAAACTTCCAGTGAAGTCAATTTAAAGAAAAGGAAAGACTATGTTGAGATCTTGGAAACTGAAACAAAATCTCTGAAATTTGAGATCAGTATTCCTGTTGCTTAGGGTTGCCAATCATCCAGGATTGGCCTGGAGTCTCTGGCAATTAAAGATTAATCTTTAAAGATTATGTCATGTGAAGAAACCTCCAGGAATAAGTCCAACCAAAATTGGCAACCCTACTATTGCTATAAAAGTCAAGGTTTGAATCCTCTTAAATACAGATTTTATCCACACGGAAAATATCTAGTATCAACTGTTTCCAAATTTCAAGTTACAACATACAATAAATTACTGTAATTCACCTATAATTGTAAGTAGGCAACAATACATGCAGCAAAGTAAACTAGCCGACACTGGTATTAACACTCTCTCAAGTATTTTGCTACTTGCGTAATAAATTGAAATTCAAATACTCTGAAAACATTAGTTTCTTAAGCCATGACCTGTGATCCAGAGATGGTCTATGAAATTCGGTACATCAAGTGATGCTAACTCTCCTCCTTGTTTTACATAAAAAACATCATATTAAAGATAACTATATAATGTAATTTTAGCTTCCACATATTACTTTTCCATGTAAGCAACTGCTGTAGGTGCCAGACACAATAATCATCAGTGGGAGAAAAGATGATCCCCAAGATAATCACTTCAGTCTCCTGCCTACAGGGGACTGAACAATGTCTGATCTTGGAAATATTAAAGCCCAGATCCTGAGAGTATTGTAAAATCCTGCGTAAGTATTTTTTTTAAAAATGTAACGCTGATTTTAAACACAGAAATCCAGTTTGAACAATATAAATTTTGTACTTATTTATTTCTGAATAAATAGCTTTCTGAAGCCTATATTCCAAGTGTGTTGGCCAGCACAATTTTTTCATTCATTTTCTTCAGCAAATAGAAAATAATCTACTTGAGTCTCTTGTGTAGGCACATTTTAAATGTTTTACTGCTCTATTACTCTGTAGAGTCTTGATTTATTCTCATATTTATAAGGACAATCAACTGCTTTATTCTTTAATTTCCTCTCAGCAGTCATTGACTACCACATCCTTAGGGAGCTGAAAATAAAAGCTGAATTCTGAGCATAGTTAACCATCTGCATGCCTCTCGAAAGTGGAGGAAGTGATGTGCATGTGTCACACAGCTAAACAGGACAGAACCACAGGGATTCTATGTGCCACCTGAAAGAAGAATACATCTATGTTACAGATGTCTTCTATTTTGTAACCTTATCTTAGAAGGGGACTGCTGTCTTATGTAAGGGAGTGAGTCCTGAAAGCATAAGTTACTTATATGCTGCCATCTGGAAAGCTACAAACAGCTGCTTTGATGTCACTTAGATCTTATAGAAGTACCATGTAAAGGGCTTATGAAAGTTATTGTCAAAACTGCATGTGCGAGAGCAACAGGTATGCTGTGCATATGTACGTTGTGCTGTTTATCATCATTTACCTAAGCCATAAGCAAACAAGGAGCTAACAAATTGATGCAGGCTCCCAAATCCACTTAACTATGATCTGCAGTTTATTAAGCAGGAATACACTCAGTTTCAAGCTGTTCCTTGTGTGTGTGTGTGAAAAAACAATCCTAGGATAATGTAGTTGTCTGTCTCAGGCACTGTTACGATCTGTCCTATACCCAAGGTGCAACAAACCTCACAACAAAGAAAGCACTCAAGTGCTGCAGAGGAAAATGAGACCCTTTGATTTCTGCCCCCCCCCCCACACACACACACACACTTTTTCATATCAAGTGGAGAAATTTTAGGTGGGGCCAAAATGTGACCCACATTTAAGTTTCAAACCCCCCCCCCCCAATTCATCTGATTTAACAACTGCTTTAAAAGCTAATAAAACAGAAGTGAAAGAGGGGGAGGAAGATACAATTGAGATTCTTTTTTGGGGGGGAGGGAAGATGGAGAAGTGTAATATGGGGAAAGGATTTAAAAAAAATAAGACAGATTTAAGATTCTGCCATAAAGATATCAGTGCACTTGGTGAGTGTATGTAGCTTTTTCCAGTACCCTTCTAACTTCAAAGAAAAGAAACTGGGAAGGGAAATATTGTTTTAACAAGGAACAACAAGCATCAAACAGTGCTCGTGTTATGCATCTTCACAGACAGCAGCTGCATACCACCCTCTAAATATGAAACTGAAAAGCAGACACCAACATCAGACGACAGTAGAGAGGTGAGGGGAAAAGAAGGGTTACAGCGATGGAAAGTGAGAAAGAAATTTTAAAGGTTTTGATATAAAACAAAATAAAAACCAAACCCACACAATCTTCTTTGGCTCTCTAAAGCAGCATTCATCAGTATTTGTTGGTTAGACCTAAAATTAATGAAAAGTCCTTGTGGCACCTTAGAGACTAACAAATTTATTTGGGCATAAGCTTGTGTGGTTTGGAATCCCCACTTATAATAGGATTGTTTTCCAATGTCACTTAACCCCTGGATGCAGAAACAAAGTAAACCAGTGAATAAACTCAGATTTTAGGGCCAAATTCTCTGATGAGGGTTGCAGAAAGCCAAGTACATTGATAGCAGTATGAAGGGAACCCATACCAAGAGTTTACAACCGTGTGACATGACGCTGTTTTGCGAAGGATCTTTCTGAACTAATGGATGGATGTTTAAGGGTGGGGCAGGAGTGGAATGGTTTATCACCAGTACACAAATTCACTGGCCAAGCTGGTGTTAGGGAATCCTCCTTTTTTTCCCCCGGGTCCTCTCCCCACTCCCCTCTAGCAGCCCAGCCTCTACACTCCTTACCACGTATTTAAGCTAAATGCTAGAAAGAGGATTTGATCCTAATTAACGTCCCGATTCCGCAAGGTATTTAAGCACATGAGTAGTCCCACTGAAGCCAAAAGGACTACACACATGCTTACAGTTAGACATGTGCTTAAGTATCTTGCTGAATCAAGGCCTTCATGCAGGCAGACTTGACACTGTTTGTTTTTACTTCCTTGTTGTCATGCCACCATCCAAGATGATGCCAGAACAGCTCAAGGAATAAGAACATGACAACTCAAGTGTTGCACGTGTGTGTTCTTAGCAATGAAGTAAAGAATTTAAATAATTTTGTAAAAAGCATAATAGTATTCACATCTGAAGGAATAGTAAAAGGGGCTTTATCAAACTTCAAGCTTTGCTTAGGTACTATACAGGTTTTTCTTAATACCCAATTGAAAAAATAAATACTTTTCCATCCTACAGAAATTAAGGTATGCAACAAAATTCAAAATATTTTTTTCCTGAAGTGTTTATCACCTCTATCAGGTAATGCCAATTAAGCTCATCAAAATCTAGTGTCATAAGCAAACTACACAAACTATTTCAAGCATGGAAAACTTAGATCACAACTTAGTAAAGACTGAATTACGTACTGCATTCACTGTCCCTTAAAGGACAAACTGGTTTTAAAAATGAAATGTCTAAATGAAAAGTGTCTATGCTTCAGATTTAATGGCTTATCTTTCTCTTACCCACACTTTCATTCTGACCTGATTTTAGTGCCCACTACCTTGAGAACTGTTCAAACTAGACTGATAGCTGAGTATCATGAAAAAGCTTGTAATTACATCTAGCCAACATACAAAGCATTAGAGAGCATATTTCCAGAGCACCTAAGTGACTTAGGAGCCTAAATCCCATGGACACTCATTGAAAATGGGCATTGGGCACTTTTGAAAATTTTATCCTATCTAAGTCAAAGAGTCAGTAATAACATTGGCAGGTAAAATCTTGCTAGAACTGAAGTGAGGAAAAAGCAAGACGGCAACCAGAATGACCTGATTTTAAAGAACGGGTGCTCTCTCACTTAAGTTATTTTTCCATATTGTAATTGAACTTGAGCCAGGTTGATACACACACTTTCACAACTAGTAACATTTCTAAACACTAGTTCTGAATCAATGACCAAAATAAAGCCCAAAGAGTATCACCCACCACTACTCACCTAAAAGACAAACACCCTAGCGCCACCCCCAGGACTAAGAACCAGTATTTTTGTTTAAATACATTATTTGTGTTGATGATGGAATTTTAGTTAGGCCCAAATTGTGACCTAACTTAAAGTTTCATCTTTCTCCACCCCTAATCCCAAGGTCCATCTGATCTGTCTACCTGAAAGAGGGGGAAGAGAAGTGGTTGTCTGCCTACATTGGGTGGGAGTGGGTGATGGTATCTGCCTAAACAAAAAGAGAGGTATGACTTGTGCTTGTATACATGTGAGCCAGTCTGCTGCATTCATTGACAATAATATATTAAGAAATTGATTACTGCAAGCAGGAATATCTTGCATGAAAGTCAAACACTATTGCCCAGCTACACACTAACAATCGAAACTAAGGTCCCAACACTGCAAAGAGACCCTGCTGAGCAAAGTCACTCTTCCTCACACACTTCTGGGGAAGATTAACATTTGAAATGTTTCCTAAATAAAAACACCCATTTTCCCAACCACCATCTCATCGCACACAACTGATGGGCTCCTAACTCTTATTCTAAAGAAAATGAAAAGCAACAGCAATAAGTAATTTATTACTACTTAATTAATTGAACAGACTGCAGAAAGCTAGGATGGGAGGAGGAAAGTAGGTCATCACTGGATCTTACTAAACTGCAGACCTTAAAGTCCTAAACTGTTTTGTTTTTGTAATGGAAGTTGATGGTTTGTATGTTTTAGTGAAAACTCTTCACAAGTAGAATCTGGCTATTCAGCATATCAGCTACAGGTGTTTTCTTTTAATAGTGTGCTAAAATAACCTAGACAAAAAACACACACCACTAAAGCTGATGCAAGCATATTAACTATAATTTTAATGTAATCAAAACTATGCACAATAGACACACATGTGCCAGTCAAATGAATTTCTTAGCTACTACAAACACGGTCTATCCATTGTCAGGTAGATGTGAAGTCGTGTAAGTGCAGCAGAAAAAGCAAAGGGGGAAAAAAGAAAAAAAAAAAGCAGTAGCTAGCCCACAGGTAACCTGAACTCCTATCTTCTGTTGTCAGCAACTGTATACTGTGATAAAAACAGGAAATGTTTATACAGTGAGACTTGTGTTAAATGATTAAGTACAGTATATAAGAACATAAAGCAAGTTGTATGCGTCAACATATCTGTAAAATATATTTGTAAATCTCAGAAATATTGCATTTATGCTTCTAATGAAATAGTCCCAATGACTGGGGGCAAGGAGAGGTAAAGAAACCCAATTCAGTCACTCATGACTGTTAAACCCAGCAATACTAACTCACATTCATGAATAATCTGCTATAAATGGGGCAAATGACTGAAAGGAGCAAATCAGTAAGTTATGAGAAGTTACTTTCCCCAATACCAGGGCACAAGATACTGATTCTCATTCATTACTAAAATGGTAACCAAAATAGCAATACTACTAATCTGAGATTAAGAAAGTTTCAGTTGGGTGGCATGACCTATCTACCATGCAAAAAGATTTTAATCTGCTCCACTATGAAAAGTTGGTTTCAAATGGGGAATATTTTCAGGTACAGTACTAAATAAATGTATAGCAGCCAAGTAAGCAGCAGCAATCTTAATAACCTTATTTGGAGTGTGAGTCATATTTTTGCTGCACAGCAACATCAACACTACAAACTAGAGAAAGTTATTTACCATAATGCCTGTGTAATCACAGTTTATTTGGGTGATACAGAGGGAAGAGAAATCACACACCTTTTAGTCTAAAGGCTGGAAGAGCAGCCACAACACCTTGATGCAGCCTGGGCCAGCAGATCCAGATAACTGTAGATCTCCTAGACCCTCCCCCCAGCTTGCCCTCATTCATGGCTAGTTTCAAAAGGGCAGCACACAGGGCTTCAAGGCCTCTGAGTGCAGTTTCCCTTGGGCAACCTTAATATGGGGTTTAAAGTGTGTAAAGCCTTGCACAAGGATGAATTACACACCAATGAGCCAAAGAACCCAGTACAGTGTTGCATAGAATATTCAGATTCAAGCCTCCAGCCCACCACCAATTTCAATGTTGCATCATTAAAAATGAATGACACTACATTTTGAGGCCCAGCAATATCATAATAAAGTGTACAGAGATGAGTTAGATTTAATGTAAAAATTAAAAACTTGGAATAAAAGAAATATGGGCACTGCAAAGCATTTTTCAGGCAAAAATCTTAAAGTCAATATATATTAAATTGGTGAAATCTACCAAAAATAAGTACTTATTTGCTAGTGCAATCAGTTCATGTCACAGGTTCTTCCACAGAACAGATTCTTATTCTTTTCCCGAATAAGAAAATCCCAGCAATCAAAAGCAGTCGTCTGCTAACTCAAATAGGGAACCTAAAAGCTTAAAACCACAAACCAGTCTAATTTCAACTTCATCATACTTTAATGAAACTGACAATTCCAGAAACCTGACTGGTCAATTTCTAGGCACAATTCCAACAGCAACAAACCAGAAATCAAGAAACTTCAGGCCAGTCTTTTTATTGCCCACCTTAAAGTTGACATATCCAAAAACACCCTTTCTTCTTCTTGTTGTAGAAACTCTTTTTGTTTTCATTTTAAGAGAATAACCAACGTATTCCTTTTTGGGGTCATGTACATTGCAATGAATAATAAAAATGCTTCGGTTCCTCTAAGAATTTTAACACCTCCTACAACACAAATTAAGAGCTTCCAGGCAGTCACTAAATCTCAAGACATGCATTACCTAAATGACAGTGCTCAAAAGTCAGAGATAAAATCCCTACCAGCCATAGGAGAACTTACACAACACATTCTAAACTAACACACTAGCACAAAAAGAAGAACAGGAGTACTTGTGGCACCTTAGAGACTAACAAATTTATTAGAGCATAAGCTTTCGTGGACTACAGCCCACTTCTTCGGATGCATCTGTCGTCCACGAAAGCTTATGCTCTAATAAATTTGTTAGTCTCTAAGGTGCCACAAGTACTCCTGTTCTTCTTTTTGCGAATACAGACTAACACGGCTGCTACTCTGAAACCTGTCACACTAGCACGTATTTTTATTTTGAAGAGAGAAAGCATGCGGAGACTAATTACTTTGTCACTTCAGGCTCTGGTCCTGCAAACACATACACATTTATAGTTGTATTGAACTCAATGAGACTACCCATCTACATAAAGTTATTCACTTGAGTAAAAGTATGAAGGATCAAAGCCATAATTTGTACATATTCCTTTTATAATACAAAACTAAATACATGTACATTTTAAAATAAATTTAGGCTGAATTCAAACTGTGTTTTTTAATAAAATTAGTTAAAAAAGACTAACAGTGTCTTTAGCAGGCATCTATCAGTGTCCCATGAATGGTGAATCCCACTTGCTTTAATTATGACAACTACAAAAAACTGGAACTTGCTCACTGAGGTACCTTTAAACAATGATTTGCGTATAACACATGAACATGAGGCAAATCTAATGTTAGTTCACTTGGCTACAATCTTCAGCTAATAGAATCTTGGGCCCCAATCCTACAACGACTTACATATGTTCTCGATTTTAAGAACTGTGAGGCAATGGGAGTACTCCATTCACCATGGGTGAAAGCCTGGTTTCACTAAAAAGTCAACGGGAGCTTTGCCATTGACTTCAGAGGGACCAGAATTCACCCCATACATGCAAGTCCTTGCAGGATCAGTCCTGGCTGTTATGCATTTTGATAACTAACTTTTGCCAATTTACAAACAAAATTTCTCCTCTTTGCTTTAATCCTAGACATGTGAAGTGTTACAATAATATTTTTCCTCTGGATAAAATATTTCTGTGAATAATATATTTCGCTAAACAAAAATTAAAGCATCATATTTTCATGTCACTATGTAACAATATATTTGGGAGGGGGAGTACAGCTGCGTTGCAGCATTTTTGAAATTACTGGAAGGAATGCAATAGAATTTATTTTTTTCCTGTGAGAATGAAAGCAATGTAAGGTTTTATTTCTGAGGCTTCAGAACCACAGCTAAGAAATTGTATCATCTAACTGAGATCATGATATACCGCTTGATATGTTAAGAAAAAATGAAAACTTAGAGTATAAATAATATTCCAAAAAAGCATTTTGCTGCAGACTAAATTACTTCGGCTATCTTGACATTTTAACTAAGGCCTCCAAAGAAACAAAAACTCCACCTTCAGCAAATATTCAACTTACAAATTTACTGGTAGGAGAACAAAACAGCTGGCATAAAATACACTAACGCTGGGGAAAAGGGCATTTAAAAATGAATAAGTAGTCAAATTTAATGGAAAAGTATAACACCTTATTTTTGTATTTTAGTAAATACTTATATTAGCTAAATAAAAACTGATTTATCATACATGATCATCACCATAGGTGACATTTTGTAAAGTCTAATTTTCAGTTTAATGACTGTAGGACACAGAAAACCTAAGGACTGATATCAGGGGGTAACTGTGTTAGTCTGTATCCACAAAAACAACAAGGAGTCCAGTGGCACCTTAAAGACTAACAGATATATTTGGCCATAAGCTTTTGTGGGTAAAAAACCCATTTCTTCAGATGCAACTAAGGACTGATATCACTCCAAGCCCTTCTGGTTTTAAAAATATATGAATAATTAGAGAGATTCTAAAAGATATCAAAAGAAAAACTACTTTTGCTTGACAGCAGTTTCACTGAGTTGCACAGAGCTCTCTGAAGGCTTAAGTGTAGAGGAGTGAGTGCACATGAGCATGGCTAATCCTTTAAACAAAAGTCAATCTCCGATTAGTAGTTTCTAATTAAAAAGCACTAACACACTCTTGCCTATATTCCTTTCATACTGAAACAGTTTCTCCAACAGCAAGGCCCTACTGGACAGCTACCACCTTTTCCCTGGCATTTCAGATTTGGAAGTCTACTTCGTTTATACAGTCCTCAGGGAGCATGTATAAACAAGAAAAAACACAACAAAGTCACCAGGGCACAGAGTGAACATGACACACTGTTGCTAACCGGCTGATAAACAAACTTTCCACAACGAGCAAGCCTTGGGGCGGTGGATGTGCCTATCAGGGGTCTTCAGAGGCAGACGTAGCAGTTTTCTATCTAGGAATGGAGGATGCATGGGAAGCAGTGAATCCTTCCCCCACTCCCTGGCAAGGAAGGGCCCTGCTTCAGGCAGGGAGGGCGGGGTGGGGTGGGGAGGCAGGAGGCTAGCTAGCCCCTCACTGCCAGCCTGGTGCTGCTGCACATATTTGCGGCACGCTGCCGGGAACGGGGAGGGAGGGGAACAGCGGAGCCGCGCGGAGGCTGGGAGGCTTCCCCAGCCCCGAGGCAGGGCGTGCGGGGAAGCGGTGGCTGCAGCAGCACGGAGGCAGTCGCTTCCCACGCCCGGCAGGCAGGACCGACCCCGGCCCGGCTGTACGTGCGGGACCCGCCGCCACCCGCCAGTGAGAGCTGCCCAGACGCGCTGGGAGCGGTGACGGTGAGATGATGTCCCCGCACCGGTGAGGCAGCTGGAGCCAAAGCCCTTTCCCCAAGCCCCTCCCGCCGCCGGAGTGGCTCAGAGGACGAGCACGAACCTTGCAAGTGGTCTGCGCCCGCCCCCAGCAGTGCCCTAGCGCCGGTACTGCCAGTGCAGAGCCCGCCCCCAGGCTCGGGCTGGGGGCGCTCTGAGCCCCTGCCCCCTTCACCGGCGGGCGGCAGGGCACTAGGACCGGGCAAAACCCACCCACCAAGGAAGTGCTGCCTGGGATCCTGCTCGTTCTTCTGAGCCACTCTGGGGAGATGCATCGGGACCTCCGCCGCCCCAGAGACACACACACAGCCGGCAACCTCCGCGCAGCCCGGCCAAGGGCTCAGGGGACCTGGCGCCGCACGGGCGAGCTGGGACCCAGGAACGCCCCCGGCAGCGACAACCTGGGCTCCCGCCTCCCTCCTTCCCCGCCGGTGTGCAGACACCCCACAGCCGCGCTACTTACATCATCAAAGAGGGATCCAACGTTGGCTGTTACTAACAACATTCCGGTACCTGCCGCAGCCCCTTTCACCGCCATGACACCGGCAGGGGAGAGTTTAAAAATTCACACACTCCCCCAAACCCGCGGCCAAACGGGCTCTCCGTGGGAACGCCGGCGGGTGGGGAGGCGGCGGGGTGCGACCGGCGGGCCGGGGAGCCCTGGCCCCGTGGAAGTTTCGAAGTCAGTTTCAAAGCACCCCCGGGGGAGCCGCTGCCCCTCTGCCGCCCCTGCCTCGCTCACTCGCTCGGCTGTGCCCCAGGGGAGGAGCAGGAAGGTAAGCCAGGGATTCTCAGTCCTCCCGCCGGGGGGAGGCACGGAGACATCAGTGCCAAGCAGCCCCTGGGCTCATTGCTGCCGGATCTCCCTCTCCCCGGCGCCTGGGCTGGAGGCGAAGACTTTGTTCTTAGATTTCCCCCTTCGCAGCCATTAGGCTCCTGCCAGGAAAGTTCCTGCTGGTGGAGGCGGCGGCTGAATCCCTGTGCATGGCCAGGCTCTGCGGAAGGGGCTCCAGCGCTCTCCCCGCACGCACCCGGGAAGCTGCACTGCGCGAAGCCCCTCGCACAGCCAGAGCTGCCCTTGTCGCTGCTGCTACTCCCAGCCTTTGGCTGCAATAACAGAGGCAGCAGGGACTAGGGCTCTGCGCTCTCTGACGTCACAGGCCTGACACGACAGGGCTGCTCTTAAAAGGGCAACGTCATCTAGTTCCCTGCTGCTGTCCAAGGGGAAGAGAGATTGGCAGGCGTGTCCCCACCTGCAGGGCCAGGCGGCCTTGGCAGGGGCTGAATGAACGGGAGTTAGGTCCGTTTTGCCCCCTCTGTGCCTGTCTGTGAATGATCTGCGGTTTATCACTGGCTGAGGATACCGTGCATGTTAATCCAACCAAGAGGACTTTGCCTCCTGCTTTCACTAGTGAGTTTAAGAGAGTTTTCTCTACAATACTCTCTAAGGGACACTCCCCTCCTGTCTCCCTGATGGGGGAGGGAAGGTTGAGGCACTGGCATACAGGTCCATGTACACATCCCTTTTCCCCTACTCTAGCTGAGTAGATAAAGCACTAGACTGGGACTCAGTAGACCTCAGTTCCATTACTGGCTTGGCCACTGCCTGCTAGGTGACTTTGGGCAAGTCACTTTAGTACACCGTGTGTGAACTTCCCCATCTGCAAAATGGGGATGATGATACTGATCTCCTTAGTAAAGCACATCATGACAAGCGCTATATAAGCACTCAATTGTAAGGCTCCTTGATGTCTGGTAGCACGCTGGGTGTAGAACATGCTCAGAAGCCAGTGCTATAAGCATTAGACTCTCAAGGTTCCAGCCCATGGTGAGATACACTCAAAGTCTCATGAACAACAAAGGATTGCCTTGGTGGGGCTGCCCACTATAAACAATCCAATCCTCGGTATGTTTGTTTTAATGTTTATCCAAGAAAAAGACAAAAACCCAACATACAATAGTTCCCAATCCCATGATATGAAAGCAGAGCTCCTCATGCCTAGCACCAGGGACACTCCCTGAAGGAAGTAATCACGCACTGGCCTGCAGTCCCCCAGTCAGAGTTCAGTCTTTCAGTCTTGCAACCCCATTTGTAGGTATTCTCAAGTATTCAATTATCAAGGGGGCTAGCACAGCCCCCTTGCCTGCAATAGGCTGCTGATTATCCGTTCTCTCCCAGCTCATGTCTTCTCTCCACAGACTGCCTCTGACCTACTGCTCCTGCTCAATGCATCCTCTGGCTCCCTCCTGAGCCAGATCCCCTCCCTTCCCCGTGCTGGATGAAGTATGGAGTCCGGTGGCAGGATGTTGTGCTGGAAGTTAACATTGCCCTATAGGAGCTCACAGATTCATCACAACACCTTGAGAGAAGCAGGATTATAAGTAAGTAATGATTCCAGCAGGGCCAAAATCACCTATCCAATGAATTTGGCTGTTTTCCCCACTTGCTGCTGAGAAGAGCAGCCAACCACACCTAGCAGCCCAGGGTGGTGCCACTCCCTTCTCCCAGTGAGCAATGAGATGGCTCCTCTGCTCCTCCTTCCTCTCTAACACACCTAGCCTGGGAAGGGGCAGAGTGGGGTGAAGAACCCCTGAAGCCCCTTCCCAGGCCTGAGGAGAGGAGTAAAGAACCCCAGGAGCTGCAGGAGAGGCAGAACAAATGTGGGGTCACAACTGATGTGTGAGGACTTGGGGGACAGGATTGATTTGGAGTTTGTGACAGAATTAATTGCTGGACAGAAGAATGGGCAGATGGGGTAATGAGATCTCACCCACACTTTTCAGACCACTTTAAGCGCAGAGAAAAGCATCGTACAAAGAAGAAAAAATATAAAGTTTGTATTTCAATTCATATATACAGAAGGGAATCGATGTCTTCTGTTAGCACAAATTCAAGTGCTGGACCAGATGCTTAGAGTGTATCTGGAAGGCTTGACAGAACAAGACAGCTAGTGAGTATTGACTGATTTAATGAAGAGTCAGTGAGAAAAACCTCCTTGTTTGGGAAAAGAAGACCTTCCATTGGGATAGTGGTTTACATGTTAGATGGAGGTTAAGTCCTACACAAGCTGACAAATGAAATGTAAGTTCCAGTGTGGAAACTGGTTCTCCATTACCCTAAGGGAATTATAGTGAGAGGATAAGAAAGAGGAATCAGAGTTATTCCAGATGTCCTGTAAAGCTATTTTGGGAAGAAGTGTCAATATCAGTGTGATAATAGCAACTATAATTATAACTACTATATAATGAAACTATAATTTGTAAAGAGAGTGTTACAATAGGTAACTTTCCAATAAGGGGTGTTAAATATACTATCATATTGTATGTATATGATAATTTCTAAGAATGTAGAGAATTTTACTTTCCGAAAGTGATTGATGAGAGAGGACTGTATGTGTGGAGGAAGGATTCAAACCTGAATATTGCAGTGTTTTGGCTTTCTCTCTGTTATGCTTCAACACTGAATATGGAGTCAGAAGTGAGTCGGCGCCTACAGGCACAGGAAATCAGAAACAAAAAAGCCAACTAAACAAAACCACACAAATTAAACAATAATCGTAGCAGCATACCAGATTCATGTCCCTGAGCCGATGGACGTAAAGAAGATGTGTTTAGCAATTGGACATTCTTTAGGCCACAATGAAAAAACTACAGAGTAGCAACATGGAAACAAAACAAAAAAAAACCAGCCAGCAGCCACACTGTACATTGTAATGGACAAAGGCTGACATATGCTCCAACAGTATCTAGATACATCAGCAGCAGACCAGGAAGACCTGTGTAAAATCCTAGAGGTGCCCCCAAAAGAGTTTTCAACCCACAAACAATGTTGTATATGAAAAGTATCTTCAACAATTGTGATCAAGAATCTGGAGAAACAATAGATCAGTAAATTGCCAGGCTACTGGACAACGGTTGACTCATCTGATTATCAAAGATTAAAAGATGAACAAATTTGGGATAGATTAGTAATAGGGATGAAAGATACAGAAGCTTGAATGTGAATGCCTAGAAAGCCCTCAATAACTCTACCAAGAGCTATAGATGTGTGCAAAGCTAGTGAACAAACTCATATCCAAATGCCGAGAATAAGTGGAGCAGACACACACATAATTTACCAAGCAGCACAGGGAAAGTAGTAAAACACAAAGAAACATACCAACATTCATGCAAAAGCAAATGTACAAATACAAAGTAGAGGAGACAAACAAAACACAAAGGAAGACCGGGGAGTGGGGGGAGGCAAAAAACTGTAGAGAAAAACATGAATATGGAAAAATGCCCTACATAAGGGGGGGTCATATACAATAATTGTGGCAAGAGAAATTGTTATGCCAAAGCTTCCTGATGAGAAAATCAAAGAAAAAAAATTGCACCATATCAAGGAATCAATGACAGAGCATCAGATTTTGCACGTATGACATTAATGCACTGCAAACCAGCAAAAAATAAATGGTTTATAATGCTCAGACTAGCACCCCATGCAAAGACAAGACAGCAGCACACAAATAGGATACTGAAAGCCAAATACACAGTGGGCCATTAGTGAATATGCTAAGCTACAAAGAATTCCTCATCATTATGCAGGAGAAAAAATCAAAACCGCAACCAAGAAAAGTGAAATTAAAATTATATGATGGCAATGCCACTAAGACAGTGTAAATTACAAAAAGAATACCAAGGAAAAGTATACAGGCTGAAATTTGAGGTAGAACATACAATACAGGAAACCCTGTTTTCAGCTAAAAGTTAGTTCCTGGAATTACTGACACTCCTCCTGGGACAAACATTTCACAAAATAGACACACAAGCAAAATAAACAACCTATCCAGAGCAGCCAATGCAGTGTAGCATCCCTGTAGCAGTACTGGATAAAGAAAACTGGTATTTCTCTGCATATTGGACACCAGCAGATAGATACAGATGAAAGAGAATGCCTCTTGGGATCCAACCTCCAGCAGGAAAATAATCAACGTTGTTAGCAATACATACCAACAGGACTCTCAGAGATCAGTATCACAGCTGATGATATTCTAGCATACCAACGTGGACACAGCGTGGCAGAAGCTGTGGTAATCATGACCAGAACCTCACTTGTCTACTAGAAAGTGCCGGGGAAGTATCTGAAATTGAATAAATCCAATATGAAATTGCAATTCACTGTAGTATCCTTCTTGGGACATTTGCTGACCTCGCAAAGGCTACAACAAAAGGAAAGAGCAATACAGTAGGTGCCAACACCTAAAGATGTTAAATCAGTTCAGAGACTTAGGGCTAGGCTACACCGGCAATGCTAAAGCGCTGCCGCAGCAGCGCTTTAACATGGCTCGTGTAGTCGCGGCAGAGTGCCGGGAGAGAGCTCTCCCAGCTCTCAAAAAAACCCACCTCCAGCACTAGTGCACTGTCTATACTGGCACTTTACAGCGCTGAAACTTGCTGTGCTCAGGGGGGTGTTTTTTCACACCTCTGGGCGAGAAAGTTGCAGCACTGTAAATTGCCAGTGTAGACAAGCCCTTAGGATTTGTGAACTTTCTGAAAAAACATTTTCCAAGCCTCTCAAATGTGTGTGAACCCTTGAGGCAACTACTGGACAAAGCTGCAGCACACACATTGTTATCGCAACATGATCCTGCCATCACAGTTTCAAGTCAGCAGGACTTGATGAAATTCTCGCTAGGGTACTTAAGAAACTAGCCAAAGCAATCTCTCAACCATTAGTGGTTATCTTCAAAAATTCATGGAGGACAGCTAAGGTCCCAGACCACTTGAGAAAGGCAAACATAGTTCCTATCTTCAAAAACAAGAAAGAGGAGGACCTCCTGAATTTTAGACCACTCAGCCTAACTTTCATACCCAGAAAGATATTGAAACAGATTTATTGTTTAATCTGCTCAAACCTAGAGGATAATAAGGTGATACACAACATAAATTTGTCAAGAACAAATCATGTCAAACCCATCTAGTTTCCTTCTTTGACAGTGTAGCTAGCCTAGTGTGTAGAGCAGAAGCAGCAGAAGTGATATATCTGGACTTCAGTAAGGCTTTTGACACAGTCCCACATGACATTCTCATAAGCAATATGGTCTAGGTGAAGTTACTGTAAGGTGGATGCATAACTGATTGGAAGATTGTTCTTAAAGAATAGTTACCCATCGTTCAATGTGAAACTGGGAGAATGTACCAAGTGGGGTCCTGCAGGGTTCTGTCCTAGGTTTGGTACTATTCAATATTTTCATTTATGACTTAAATGATGGAGAGGAGATTATGCTTACAATATTTGTAGAGGACACTAAACTAGGAGGGGTTAGATTCACTTTGGAGTACAGGATTTGAATTCAGAATGATCTTTATAAATTGGAAAATGGGTGTGAAATCAATGAGAAAGATACATAAGAGAAAACCAGATGACAGGTGATAGAGGATGGCGTCAGCAATCAGAAAGTGGGAGTGGAGCAATATAAGAAAAAGATACAAGAGAAGATAAAGGTGGAGGGACTATGCTGTTATAAGCAAAAGTAGTCTGTATCTTGTTTCACAGATAAGCAAAAGTAGTTTGTATCTAATGCAATGAAAAGGGGTAGCCTAGGAATCTCTGAGTCAGCATCCCCAAACTTTTGAGGGTTGAGTGCCCCCCCTTACCCTATCTGTGACTCCCCAGCCTCCCCGAGCTAGACAGGAGTTAGGGGGCTGAGAGTAGGGCCGCAACTGGGGGTGGGTCTGGGGCCAGGACCGCAGCCAGGGACTGCGGCTGGAGTGGGGGTGGGAGCGGAGCCACAGCTGGCTTGTGGTGGGGACCAGCTGGCCCGCAGCCAGGTGCAACTCCACTCCCGGCCTTGCCACCAGCCTTGGCCCTGGGCCAGAAACGGAGCCACGGCCAGCGGCTGAGGGTGGGGACGGGGCCAAGCGTGCACAGGGCTGGGAGCCAGGGATGTGGCTGGGGGCCAGACCGGAGCAGAGCTGGGGGCGGGAAGGGGCTGGGGGGCATTCCCTCCCCACCACTGTAGGGCCTGGCCCGGGCCCTGCCATGTGCCCTGGACAGTCCTCCATGCCCTCGGGGGGGGGGGGGGTGCCCCACACTTTGGGGACCTCTGCTCTAGATGTGATTGTAATTCAAATGATAATAATTAATCACTAAAAGAGGCTCTCAAAGGAGATTGTAAAGAGGTGGGCCTCCTTAAGCACCTCCTTTTGGATAGGTGAGCCCCACCTCACTGAGTATCAACCAATCTACTTGCACAGATCAAGGCTATAAGAAGCCAAACCAAACTAGTGAAAAGAAGTATCGCCTTCACTGAAGGCCCAGAGAAGGAGTACATGTAAAAACAAATCAAGCGCCCTTACCTCAGGACCCAGGTTCAGATCTTCCACATTATAAGTCCAAAACACAGTCACTGTGCCTGGTCAGACTAAGCTCCTGGAGCGGGAGAGAGACCACCTCCTTGTGCAGGCTATTCAGCTTCTAGGCTCCTTCCCCCCACTCATCTTCCTCTTTCTGCTTAAACAGGTCACTGGGGCAGAGCAGGGAGTGTCCTAAATTGCACCCTGGCTGATGTGTGACCTCCAGGCTGACCCTGGAAGGGTCAGTACACTCTTTCCTAGAGGTGTAGGGTCACAGTGATGTTAAGATGGTGATTATTTTGAATGATCTGAGGGGAGCAAGGTAGGCATCAGCAAGGCCAACAAGTGGGGGGGAAGCCGGTACACATTACCGGGGCCCGGCGGTCCAGAAGGGGGCCCGGGGTCCAGCTTCCCCCCCTCTCATCGCCTTACTGGGGCCCCGCGGGCCGGAAGGGAGCCCGGCTTCCCCGGCTCCCCCCACGCCCCCGTCCCTGTTTAGCTGGTCCATCCTTGCTGGGGGGCCCGAAAAAAAAATTTCACCGAGGCCCGAACCCGCTCTTGGCGGCCCTGGGCATCAAGAAAAGCCAAAGAGAAAGAGTTAAATCGGTGATGTCAAAAGCAGCCAAGAGGAGGCTAAAGACCAAAAAAGAGGCCCTGAGATTTAGCCAGGAAAGGGTCATTGGTGAGACCACTTCCAATAGCACAGTGGGGCAGAAACCAGACTGGAGGGGATCAAGGATGGAGTATATGAACACAGCTTTACATTACCTACCTTTTTTTTTTAATAAATGTATTAAATTGGGCAAATGCAGGGATCTATGATTGGCAATACAGATGGAGAGAAGAAGCTATTCAAAAAATGAAGGTTCCCTCTGATTGCATGAAGGAGCTGATATTATCTTGTGATACCTTCTCCACTCCTGGCAAAGCATCACTCATGATCCTGAAAAGGTTGACTCAGCTGATTGATTATGTTTCCTGCTTACTCATATAGGCAAAGGAGGGTTATTCTCAGTTTGAAAAGCTGGTTTAGCAGTCATATTCAGTCCAAAGAAAATCCACCAGTCATTTTTGTAACTTAGTAACTAATTAAATATGGTCAATCTTTTACTCTGTTAACAAAACCAATCTTGCACTTCCCACATGAGCAAAATTCCCACTGACTTCAATCAACATTCTCCCTGACTCCAATGGGGTTTCATCTGCATTAAGACTATAAGATTGTTTTGCCTAATGGGAGAAGCAAGAAAGTGATGAAAGTATTCTCAGACCTTGTGACATTCCCCAGGGTATAGTCTGGATTGTTGAACAGCAGTGTCGCCTGAACTCTCTAGCCCGGGGTGCTTTTTACATTCCTTTGCTGGTGAACAACCACCTCTCCAGGGTCTACTCACACGCAGCCACTAGCATGTAAAAATCACTCCCAGCTGAATACATGAATGCTCTCCCAGCAATCTAGGAATTATATACAGGGCAACATCTGCATATTCCTAGCCTCAGCCCTGTTCCCCAGAAATGTGTGTCTTGTACTGCTTAGTATTCTAATCTCGTAAGAAGTCCCTCATTCCAGCACTGAGAATGATATTCACCAGCCTTGTTATCCCAAATGGAGTTTTCCGCACACTTTAATCCAAACACACACTGGTGAAGATAAAACGAAAAAACAAGTTTATTAACTAGAGAAAGATACATTTTAACCGATTACAAGTATAGAGGCATATAAATCAGGATTGGTTACAAAAAGAAATAAAAAGATAAACATGCAAGCTAATTCCTAAACTGTACCAAGGCTAATAGAAAAAAACAAGGACTTTTTCTCACCAAAAGCCTACAGTAGTCTGCTGGCTGGAAAACCTCCAGGCCAGGACCACTCCCCCCAGTTCAATGATGCTTCTTTTGTCTTTCAAGCCGGATCTTGCTGCTGTGAGTAGAGATGGAGGGAGGGAGGTGAGGTGGAGGTCTGTATCCCATTTTATATCCCACTCCCCTCTTTGAGGATAACCTCTCCTCAGCTGGAGTGCCGACTAACAGTATCCTGTGTATGGAAGGTTTGAAGTGTTTCTGGGAGGAAATGTAAATTCTTTGTTTATACTTCTCTCCTACTAGTGAATAGCCAATTAAATAGGTAATTTAACCCTTTAACACTTTACTGATGTGCCAGTGTTTCTTTGTCTCTGAAAAAAATATTTGTGGGCGTTACCCAGAGCGACAACAATTTCAGTAACAATCATATGGCAAAATTTCATAATTTTACATGCAGTGGTGTTACACCCATTTCAACAGGATAATAATATTCAGCAGATTATGAGTTTTCAAGTGGTATCTCACAAGGCATTCTTTGTACAAACTATATCAAACATATAAAAGTGGTGAACATGGGTACAGGTTGTCACACTCCTACTCATAGGCATCAATATCTTGCAAGTTCTGAGTCCATTATTCCCATGTCTGTCTCTTCTTTTCCTCCTCTAGAGCAAGCTAGGTGGACGTGAGGATGTTTTGTCCTTAAGTTTTCCTTTTTAAAACAAATTAGGTCCCTTTCAGCAAAGCTCCTCCTGCTACTGGCTTCTGAATCCCGTTCACTGCAGATTTCTCCCAGGGAAAAAAGATGAGGTGGCTTGGATTGTTTTTTGTACAGACACCCAGCATGTTAGTCACTCGAGCAACTGACAATAAGCAAGCTCCACTGGTTCACAGACCTTCTGTATTTGGCTGCAACTGTGCTCTTCACTCTCATAACATCATAGATCTGACAGAGTTAGGATGCTCCCCCCCTACAAATTTTTAAATTAAGAAACTATCCCTAATAGTTCTCTAGGTTTTTTTGTTCTGTTTAAAGAGTAGCTCTCATTTTCTGATTTTTAGATAAATATTTCAAAATTCATCGCTTGCCTTTAGTTCCAAGTGAGAAGAGGTGTTGCTGATGGATAGAGGGGACAGTAGTCATCATATCAACACTAAGACTATGGCTACACTGGTGCTTTACAGCGCTACAACTTTCTCGCTCAGGGGTGTGAAAAAACACCCCCTGAGCGCAGCAAGTTACAGCGCTGTAAAGCGCCATTGTAAACAGTGCCCCTGTAAGCTGTAAGCTAATCCCCTCATGGAGATGGAGTACCTGCAGCTCTGGGAGACCTCTCTCCCAGCGCTGGCGAACGACCACACTCGCACTTCAAAGTGCTGCCGCTTTGAAGTTTTGAGTGTAGCCCCAGCCTAAGGAGCTGAGAACCAGAGTCCCAGCTGCTCTGCTAGAAACTCTGCCTGTGGGAAGGGGACAAAGGAACCAGCTTTAGATATGCAACAGGAAACCCAGAAACTACCTGCTCCTGAGGGTGGGATATAAAATATAAGGCCATGATCATGGAAGTACATTACTTACAAACACAAAATACTACTGGAAAATACATTAACCAAATATCACTGTTTCATATTGCAGATGAGCAAAGGATTACATGAATTTTAATCCTTTGCAAAATACAGTATAATCTCTCCCCTTTAACCTATTAATATATCTATAAAAGAGCTAGTAACATGGTTACAGGGAGAGCTGCACTTTAGGCTCCTTTCAGTCCTTCTCAAGCATATCCTTCAGGTGACAGGCCTGACTTCCTGCACCTTTCTTGAAGGATGAAACTACGCGATCCATCCACTCTTGGATTGAATCTCTGGGTGGCAACCCCGTTTCCCAACCATGTTAACCCAATAGGCCCAGCTGTTTTCTCTCCTTCTTGTCCTTTAATAATGTTAGATGGAATCCTGTGGCTGAGAGTGAATGGATTGCAAAAGGAGGTGAAGAGCTTGTACATTTCAGCAACTGTGAGGTTTGCAAAGTAAAGGGATTTGTGTTAACAGGGCAAATTGGAGCATTGCTAAAAGAGGATAGAGTTAAGTTTGGATGGGCAATCTTAACTGTGCATTTCCCGGTTTTCAGAAGTCTGAGTTTTTACTCAACCCAGCATTCTGCAAGGGGACAATATACCACCAAGCAATCTTAACTCTACATTAACATCGTTTTTTGCCATTGAATTCCTCCAAAGGTACACCTCTACCCCGATATAATGCTGTCCTCGGGACCCAAAAAAATCTTACCGTGTTATAGGTGAAACCGCGTTGTATCGAACCTGCTTTGATCTGCCGGAGTGCACAGCCCCGCCCCCCTCCCTCCCCGGAGCGCTGCTTTACCGCGTTATATCCGAATTCGTGTTATATCGGGTCGCGTTATATCAGGGTAGAGGTGTATATAGCAAGTAGAGGAAAGGGATAAAACAAAGGTCTATACTCATATTTCCCCTTACCTAAACCTTAATATTTCCTTGCAAGCTTTGGTAAATTCCATTCAGACCAGTTACCTCCATCTATGTTTGGGACAAAGAGAGAGAGTCTGCTTATTGCAGTTTTTCCCTTTCTCTGTGCCTTTGTCAGCATCTTCTTCCTAGGCAGCTGCTGACAACCCAGTCAACCCTTCCCCCTCTTTCTTCTTACTCTAACATCTCTAAGGTGCAATCTGTTTTGAACCTAGACTTAGATCTGGAAAGAGTAAACCTTGCCAGCCTGGTTGGAGCCAGGTAAAACCATTCCCCAATCAATAGTTACCCCATTGTTTCTTTAATAACCCTTGATAGTCTGTGGACTGTACCTTATCTTTGCCATATCTTTGTTCTCCTCTTCTCCCCCTCCCCCAACAGCCTACTTTGATTTAACTCCTTGCCGTCAGATAGGATAATATCAACTAGGTAAAACTGAGGTGCATGTGCTATTTGCAAAAAAATAATTATAAACATAACTCCCTTATTCTCCTCAGCTAGATATTATCAGACAACTTCAATAGATGATATTAAAATAGAAATGAAGGGCTTTGACCAAATAAGAAAACATCCTGCTTTATTAGTATCTACTCACCTTCACAGTTTGTTAATATGTGCCATTCCTTGAGTCCGTGCTTTTTTAAATGGATCTGATTATTATACTGTTCTCTCTCTCTCTCTCTCACACACACACACACACACACACACACACACACACACACACACACACACACACTTCATCATGAAGCATTTAAAGTTGGTATACACACAACATATCTGACACTAACTCACAAAGCAAGGAAAGTAAAACTTAAGCCACCCAACAGTACATACCTCCTAGGTGCACACCCAGAGGCACACACCTTACCCTTAACTACAGCAACCATACACCAGAGACCACACACCACAGTCTTAATGCAGTAAAGGGGTGTATGCAGAATGTCAATATGGGCACGATTATCCCCCCACCCCAATAACACTGGTAGTTGTGGATGTTTGATGTAGTAGTTGGTTTTATCGGGAAAGGTAGCTTGGAAAAGAGCTGTGTGCAGAATATGGATAAAAGTGGTGATGGAAGGCTCGCATCCCTAGGGGCAGAGCTATGGTCAGAGTGCAGAGTCTGTATGATGCAGCGGTTGTATGCACAGTCAAATGTCTGAACTTTTCATTTAATTGCTTTTGTAGGTTACAGTAAGGAACTCTTGTGTGGAGAACCCTTAACTACTTCACAACAAACATTTTAATGTATTAGTTTCCTAGATTGTGTAATGCTTAGTTTGGAGTGGCTTTGATCAGGCAACCTATAGGGCAGAGAAGTGCAGATGTTGATGTATGATCATTAATCAGCCAGCAGCTCCATATA
The DNA here is from genome assembly GCF_011386835.1 of Chrysemys picta bellii. Classification (NCBI taxonomy): domain Eukaryota; kingdom Metazoa; phylum Chordata; order Testudines; family Emydidae; genus Chrysemys; species Chrysemys picta. The sequence goes on from NC_088797.1 coordinate 100,991,685, forward strand.
AACATTCATGTGCCAGTAGGTGCCAGAGAACCCTTCTGTGATTTTAGTTTTCTGTTACTTTTTATATCTCCTGACAGAGTAGGATTTCCTTATGCATCCTGCATATAACACAGGCCTTCAAGCACAAAATCCCCAGCCCTCAAAAATGCATGCACCTAACTCACCAGGTGACTTGAGGGTAAGGCTAGAGAAGATTGGTGGACTGTTAGGGAGTGGATTCAGCCTCATAGCTGCACCAGTTGTAGGGTTAGATATCAAGCCTTGAGTGTGGTTAGGGTAGGTTGGGTCAGTTGAAAGCTGTGGGAAAAGGTTAGACTTTAAGCAGTGCAAAGATCTTGGACTAAGTTTAGCGTTAGGAATGGTTGGTGACCTTCAGAATGAATTATTGTAGGGCTCCCTGGGCTATTGTAAGATTGAGTCAATTTGGTCTTTTTGATAGGGTTGCCAACTCTCCAGGATTGCCCTGCACTCTCCAGGAATTAAAGATTAACCTTTCATTTGGGAGTATGTAACATGATGAAATCTCCAGGACTATATCTGACTACAATTGGCAACCCTATTTAACGGGCCTAGAATCAACACTGGGGCCTGGAGGGCTCCCTCAACAAAGCTTGGCGTGGGGCTGAAAGGCCTCCCTGGGCCAGCATTAGGGTTATGGATGATAGCACAAATCAGCCTATGGATCGTTTGAGGGGCTCTGGGGCTCCCTGGCCTAGTGCTAAGGTCATTGCAGGTAGGGCTCCCTGGCCCAGAGTTACAATGCATAGGTTCCCAGGGTCAGGGTGAGGGTTGAAATTCATACAGTTTTCTGGGCCAGGGTTCTATCTATAGAGGGTAGGGCCCGCCGGCCTATGGCTAGTCTGAGAGGTGATAGGGATCATTGGCCCCAGACTATGATTAGGGTCAGGGATAGTAGGGCTCCCCCTGCCCCCCACCAGGGTGAGCATTACCAAGAGTAGGTCTCCCGCAGTCTGCATTAGGGTTACAGAGGTTAGGGATTCCTGGGCTAGGATTAGGGTTCAGGCCAGTTGGTCTCCCCAAGCTAGGGCTACAGAGGTTACAACTTAGGGTTGGGGCTAGTACTGCTCCCTAGGACTGGGTTAGGGTTACAGGGGGTAGAGTTCTCCGGGGTAAGGCTGAGCTTTGAGCTGGTAGTCTTCCCTTGAATTAGGTTTGTGTCAGGGCCAGCAGGACTCTAGAATGGGTTAGGGTCTGGTCATGTTCATCAAGCTGGTGTTGGGTCCAGGGTTCACAGGGATTCCTGGGATGGAATTTAGACCAAGGTCCACTACATTTCCATGGCCATGCTTGAGGCTGGTTCCAGTTGGTGGCCTTAGGCTAGGTTTAGTATGGAGTCTTGCTGGTGATAGAGTTAGGGTTAGTTGGTGGCCATTGACTAAAGTTGGGGTTAGCATTGGTGGCAGCTGTGTCCCCCACACTAAGGTTAGGGTGGAGCCCATTTATCATCCCACCAAAATTCCCAAATCCCCCAAAATAAAAAATGAACGGTCAGATCCCCCCCACCCCAAATTGTGAGATTGGCCACAATATCATGAGGGTTTTTAAAGAATGTTTAAATGGTTTTTGAACTATTTCTGCCATTCCCAGTGTGTGTATGTGAAAATTAGTGGTGCCAACTTATAGCCAGGGCCGGCTCTACCATTTTTGCCGCCCCAATCAAAAACAACAACAACAACAAAAACCCGCTCAGACTGCTGCCCGAACTGTCGAAGCAAAAAAAAAAAAAAAGCTATGCCACCCCAAGAATGGACGGACGTGCTTCCTCTGCTGGTGCCTGGAGCTGGCCCTGCTTATAGCAAGAAACAAGATTTGCCCTCCTACATCAGTTCATTTAGTGCCCTCCAGCCTTCACATCTGCCCCAGTCTCCAGCCACACATCAACTGTTGTGTGGCAGATTGGCAGCTCTTTACATACACACCCAAACTCCATGTCTCACCTCTGCTCCTCTTGTTGCTGTGGAGGATCTTCAGCTTGGCAGGCAGGCAACTCCAGGGGATCTTCACTCCCTTTTCTCACTCCTGGTGTAGTGAGCACAGAGGGGGGCAAGGGAAGAGCAGATTACACAGGAACTAACCTATTGTTCATAAACCACCCTGAGCTGCTGGGCTCTTTCTGCTCCCTCCTTCCTAGGGGCAGCTCCAGGCACCCGCGCACCAAGTGCGTGGCTGGGGTGGCAAGCTGCGGGAGGCGGCCTGCCGGTCGCCGTGAGGACGGCAGTGAGGCTGCCTTTGACGGTATGCCTGCGGGAGGTCCACCGGTTTCGGCGGCAATTTGGCGGTGGGTACGCTGAAAGCGCAGGACCGGTGGACCTCCCGCAGGCACGCCGCTGAAGGCTGCCTCACTGCTGTGCTTGGGGTGGCAAAATACATAGAGCCGCCCCTGCTCCTTCCCACTCCCCTTTTGTAAGAATGGTGTCAGCTGATACCTCTCCCCACCCCACCTCCTTTCTTCCCCAAAACTGCTCTGGCTTCTGAGGGCCCCCCCCTTTCCCCACTCTTTCCCCAAAACTGCTCTGGCTTCTGAGGGCCCCCCCTTTCCCCACTCCTTCCCCAAAACTGCTCTGGCTTCTGAGGGGAGCAGGCAAGAGCATTGCCTGCCTCCTGCATGCGGCAGTCATTGACTCTTGTTTACCAGGGGAATGCAGCCAATCAGAAGGGGCTGGCTCCGGGGCAGTCAGAAAACAAAAAAGTCACCAAAGGCTTGAGCTTCTTGTGTCATCACTAGGCTGGCTCCAGCAGGGGCCAGAATTGCATTACTTGTCATAAAAATCACAGGAGTTCCCAACACAGGATTAGGGTGGAGCCCCAGATGGTGGCACCTGGCCAAGATTAGGGTGGGGACCCAGCTGGTGGCATGAGGCCAGGGTTAGGGTGGGGACCCAGCTGGTGGCACCAGGCCAGGATTTGGAGTACTACCAATCCCAGAAGTCTGAAAATAATAGGTCAACTCCCCTTCCCCGCCCCCCAGTGATTAAAAAAAAAAAGATAATACTGTGGTTTTTGCCATCTGTCTGTTTATTTTTAACTCCCCAGGCCCATCCCCCACTAAATGCATATGACAATTATTGTTGCCAATTCTCCCAAATTCATTGGGGCCCCTGCTGGAGGAGCTCTTGCAGCTGACTCATGGTGCATTGCTCCCAGTTTCTCCCCAACCCCTGCATTCTAATTAATTAGTTCTGTGCCATCCCCCCTCAACTTCCCATAGCATCCACCTCTGCAACTAATTAGACACCCTGAGTCTGGCCCCCCAGTGCACCTCTGCTCTCCTGTAGCTCCAGGGGCTCTTCCCCCTGCCAGATGCTGCAGGGATGGAGGGGAGATGAGCAGGCTGACCCATTTTTCACAAGAGGGTAGGAGGGAGCAGGGCTGGCCAGAGCTGCAGGGCTCTTTCTGCTCCCCTCTCACCTCCTGTGAGCATGGTGTGTGCTGCTCCCTTTGCTCCTGGGGGGGGGGGGGAGGGCAAGAGTTCTGCCACCCTCCTGCAGCAGCTGTGATTGGCCTCTCTTCCACAGGAAATGAGCAAGTGGAGAAAACAGCCACTCAGCAGGGGTTGTCCCATGGGTAGGTCTAGAAATGATATGAGGAGTGGAGCTTTTGGCTTTATCTCCATCCTGGCTCCAAGAGAACCAAAATTGCCCTACAATGAAATCAAGAGCATTGGCAACACTGGCAGGGTTGAGGCTGATGGGGCTCCCTGACCCAGGGTTAGAGTTATAGAGGGTTGGGCTCCCTAGGCCAGGGTGGAGGCATTGCATGTTGTTTGCTGCTGTCGCTGGGGAGTTACTGACTATAGGAACCTGTCATGTGAGATAGCCTGCAGCCACTAGTGGGCCTCTCACATTATCCAGTATCCTTCCCTGCCTCCTCGCTGCTGCTGCTGTCTGGGAACCAACAGAGTGTAGCAAGATAGGATGTAGAAAGGTCATTGGTGCAGCAGACTCCACAGCAATGCTAGGGTATGTCTACATTGAAGCTGGACGTTTAATTTTCAACTTGAGGAGAGATACCAGCACTAACTCTGATTGAGCTAGTGCACTAAAAATAGCAATGAGGCTGTGATGATGCAAGCAGCAGGAAGGGCTAGCTGCTTCAAGTATGATCCTATCCCAGATGCTATGTACTTGGGAAAGCTAGCCCCTCCAACTGCTTCCACCCCCACAGCCACACGTCTCTGCTGTTAGCGCACTAGCTCAATCAGAGGTATGCCTCACTTGGGCTGAAAATCACCCTTTCCCACTCCATTGTAGACGTATCCCTAGACAGCCTGGGGTTGCAACTGCAGGCAAAGACCTACTGTCAATTCAGGGAAACTGCACCTGTATTTCCCTTGTGGTCCAGCAAGGGCACCCATTTTTAGATTCCCAGTGCCTCAGCTGTCACCTCTCTTGGGCAGAAACTTGCATCTCTCTTCCTCATCACTGGGGCTTTTCCAGGCTACACCGTTTCCTGCCTATACTGTGAATTCTCCAGCAAAGTCAAGTTCCCTAAGGAGGCCTGCTTTGCCTTCTCCTCAGATGCTATAAACAGTGTAATTGCCACAGTTATAAAGGTACCACACAGCTCTTTTTAAGCAAGCACATTTATTCTTTAGGTGAAAGCAATACAGAGAAAACATTAAAAACAAGAAGAGAAGCTACATGCATACTAAAATGCTCAGCAGAGATCCCCTCCCCCATCTCCCACAGAGGCTCTGGTCAATGTCAGTCCTTCCAACTCTTCCCTAAGGATTGGAGTCCTCCCCTTGGACAGATGGTCCTGTCTGTTTTCTAGGTAAGAATGATGGCCCTGAGTCAGTTTAAACTCAGGCTATTTATCCAAAAGTTCTTTCTTTGTCTGTTGGCCTCTGAGGAATCCAGTCTAAACTAGTATATGCGTGCCTCCCCAGGAAGAGGTGCCCCTCTTGAGGTGTTACAACCTGAGTGAATTTGCTTAGGTCACCCTATGCTGTTCTTAGTGCCTGGAGGTAGTGTGGTCGCCCTCCCCCATGCAATTACATACAATCCTTGGCCCAATGATACATAAACTTCATACAGTAAGATTTCCCAAAGATACTGCAAGAAATTGCCATTTCTGGCAGACCCACAGCTCAGCTGATGTGTGAGAATCCAACTGAAATGTGGGCATATGTGACAGCTGTCAAATGAATAAGCGGCATATGAGACACTTGGCAGTCCTACTTTGTGTCCAGTTCATGGTTAGTAATGAAGGGGCAAGCTAGCTTTAGGAATGGGGACAATTCGCGGGCCTGGGTTAATTTGGGGCCCTTTGCAGGGGACTGGACTAAGCTTAGGGTTGGGGCCAGGAGGCGAGTGTAGGATAGGTTTGTGACAGGGTACAGGCTTTGACTAGACTTGGGTTGGGGCTAGGTTGGCAGGCCCCGGCTAAGTTTTGGGTTAGTACTAGTTGGAGGGTACAGGCTAAGTTTGGGGGTGGAGTCCTTTGGTGGGCCTGGAGATTCAGAGCTGGAGCTGGCTGGCAGCCTACGGGAGGCTTGGTGCTAGTGATTAGGGTTGGGGATTTTGCAATCAATAATTAATTTGAGTCACAATTATCAATACCTTGTGCTTTGAGTTATTTTTTAAAAAGTCCACAACTCCCTTTAAAAAGTCAGTTGTAAAATATTAACTACATTCTGCTTGGGGAAGCGAGATTGATGGTAAGATGTTGTTTTGTAGCTCATCCCTTCCGGAGGTCCTATCCATGAAACAATAATATGTTTCTGTTGTCAGTAGTACACAGTATTCTTCAAATGATAAAACTGCAAACATTAAACAAACCATGGTACTCTTCTTTATCTTCACAAAGTAGCAAATCTTGTTTCCTGCATATTTTCACAGGAACATACAGAGCTGTTGATGTTAAAATGTTGTTGCAATGCAGCTGGCCCCTGCTGCAGAGGAAAGCAGTTGTAACACGATAACTCCCATTCCACTGGAAAGAGTGTACTGTCCACTTTAAAGGGACAATAAAGTAAGCACTCTCATGCTGGTTATGCAATTCCAGTATAATCATATTTGACTTTTACTTTCATCACTATCTTTATAGCTTTACTGGCTGGCTCACGCTTTTATTAGAAGAAATGTCTTTACATAGAGCATTTCATACTGGCTACATATCAGACGAAAATCTTAAATCCAATGTAATGTTTTGCTGCATGAAAGCCCTTTTATGGGCCTGAGGGATGGGCCCTTTGTTGTTTTCAGAAACTGATTTTAGCAAGCTCCCTGAATCCATCTCAGCACTTTATTAGATGGGGATGTTTTGTCCCTTGCAGACTGCACAAAACATGGCTTGAAGCAAAATATTTCATAGTTTCTGTCCTCTTTTTAATTTTCACCTCTGTATTTTTTCACCCTTCAAGGAAGGGATAAGAGGTCATGTATGGAGCTGTTGTGGAAGTTTATTATTCTCAGAGAACCTTAGAAGCAGGAGATGGAAAAGCACTATTAGGTCATCTACTCTCTCTCTCAGCCAGTACTGGATTTCCCCCTTTTGTACACTTAGTGTTTTTCCACTCTGCTTTTAAATGGCCTAAGCAATGGTGGTGGTGGGTAATTCCACCACCTCCCATAGGAGATTATTATGCAGTCTAAGACATCAGGACATTTTTCCTCTACATTTTCCCCTCTATTTCATTAATCCAAATTATAACCCCCTTTACCATCCTAAGCAACTTCCCTCTTCCTTGAAATTTACTCACTTCAATTATTTGTGGATTGTTATTCTCCTTCTGTCTGGAGTGAACCACAACTGTGAGTGCCTACCTCAGGGCAGACTGTCAAAAACAGGGCAGGCACCCCAAATTGGTGGTATGTTCTATAATTAGATTTCACCAACCCAGTAATAAATATAAACTCCTGGATCACTGAACAGTCTCACCATGGAGTCACACAGTCCCCTTAGGCTCTCCGGTCTATCTGGCCACCTAGGCAAGCCAGACTTAGTGCTAATTGGTCACTATTCCAAAAATCTCAAAACATTTAGGTTACTTCAAGTCCTGGATCCAGTCATATACCTCAGATCAATTTGTATCTCGGATCACATACCAAAGACAATATTTGTAGCCAGTCCCATAATAAACTACCTAAAGGTTTATTAACTAGGAAAAAGAAATAAGAGTTATTTCCAGGTTAAAACAAGCATGCATATACACACAAGTGAATTTCTGTCTGTGATTCAAAAGGTGACAGAGTTGTAGTAATCTGTCAATTCAAAGTGTCTTTCAGGGCTAACCCATGCCAAGTAGCATGGAAATCTCTTTGCTTATGTTTAGGAATTTTTGCCCCTCAGAGTCCAGATAGCATGAAAGAGATCCAGTTTCTCCTTGTGAGGGATTTTTATTCCCTCCACTCCAGACTCCAAAACTGATGGGATGAGTTCATACGTTCCTGGACAGAGTTAGGAATGCCATCAACAAAGTCTCTGTCCTTTGATGCTACACAATACTTCATTTGCTTTCAATAGGCCACAGACAAGTACTTTACCTTAATCAATGCTTCTTTTCCTATTTGATGAGTTACATAATTACAGAGGTTTACAATGCAAAACCACTCAATATAAAACTTTATACCATCGACTATAGAGTTTATAAGTGAGATCAATACATCAGCATCCTACAAATGTTTTATAAAGTCTAAACACCAGAACACATTCTTATCCACTGAACATCTAATATCTATTTTGATATTGCACATAGGTAAGCAAGACTGTTTCCAGCTATGCATTTGGGGCCTGGAGCCTTGGCATAAGCTGGCACCTGGTCCACTAGTGTCACAGTTACATCCTGCCCCAACTTAGTCACTTAGGGTATGTTGACCTTGCAGTGTAAGTCTAGGCTCAGACTCAGGCTCAAGCCTAACCCCCTTTCTGTCTACACACAAATCATACTAATCCAGGGCTTGCACCCAGGGTCCCAGGACCCTGCGAAGCTGCAGGATCCAACCTGAGTCAAGCCCCAAATCAGCCTTCAAGCCCTGTTGCTTTGCAGTGTAGATGCAGCCCCGGCCTTGACTTGGGTCCTGGGGTTCTGCCAAAAGTATCCCACAATCCCATGGGTCAACTTCCTTTGTCCTCTCTGTCCTTCTTTGGCCCAGGCAATCAGGCCCCATGAATGGCTGGGCAGGACAACTTAGCCCCATGCAGTCCTCCGTCTAGACCCCCTGTAACCGTGCCTCAGTGGGTCACAACTGAGGATGCCAAATTCAGGACAAACTGCTGAGAAATAGGGCAAACACAACCCAAAACTGGTGGTTATTCTTTTATAAGATATACCAAACCAGCAACAAAAGTAAACCCGTTTCACCACACTGGCTAACAAGATGTCATAAAAGCAGTTTCCTTGGGCATTCCAATTCTTATATCACCACCAAAAAACTGGATTCAGAGATAAGTGGTTCTTTACAACCAGGCTAATCAAATAAACAGTTCTTCTGATCCCAAAGGACCAGCCACACACCTAGGTTAATATATAACTTAGGTCTTACCCCCCAGAAAAATCACACTGTTGCGAATCCTTTAGTATCTAAAATCTAAAGGTTTATTTATAAAAAGAAAGAAAGAAAGAAAGAAAGAAAGAAAGAAAGGTGAGAGTTAAAATTGGTTAAAGGAATCAAATACATACAGTAATTGCAAAGTTCTTAGTTCAGGCTTGTAGCCGTGATGGAATAAACTGCTGGCTTAAAATCAAGTCTCTAGCTGCTTCCAAATCATTGAAAGGACCTCAGTCCCTTGGTTAGAATGCTCCCATTAGTGTAAGTTCATAGTCCAGAGGCTTGGGCAGGACAGAGGCAAAATGGAGGTGTTTCCAGGGCCTTTTATAGTTTCTGCCATGTGGAGGGCATCCCATTGTTCTTACTGTGGAAAATTACAGCTACAAGATGGAGTTTGGAGTCACATGGGCAAGTCCCATTTCCATGCATTTCACCTAGCCAGGAAATTCCATTGAGTGTAGATGGGCATCTCCCATGGTCCATTGTCAGATAAATGTTCTTTTGATGGGTCACTCAATTTGAATAGTCCCTCCAAAATGTGCTGGCTAGCTACCTTGTGGGCATTACCCCAGGAGCAAATATTTTAAATCCAAGTATAAAGCCAATATCTTATAACTTCAAATACAAAAATGATACATGCATACAGATAGCAGAATTATATTCAGTGAGTCATGAATTTTTCATAGACACCTCACTTGACAACCTTTGTACAAGATTTTCTGCAAATATATAACAGTGGTTGCAACAATGATCTAGATGGTTATATTTTAATCAGATAATGTTAAGCCCCCACATCCTGGAGGATACCTCCACCCTCCACCCCTGACACCAAGTGTGTGGCAAATGGGGAAAGAAGGGAAATGAGAATGAGGAGGCAAGGTACATGCAACAGTAGGAGGCCCCTGTCGTGTAAATAGTTTCACTGTTTGCACTTGTAGTTGTTGTTGTTTTGGAAAGGTTCTCTTGTTCCTGCTGTTTTGGTGTGATAATGGCAGCTGGCTTGCCTGGCAATGGATGAAAGTTGTACTTTTATAATACCTGTTTATAAATAAAGTTTTTTATGTCATCAAGAAAGTTTGTTGCTATCACTGCATCTCATCATACAATCTGTATTTGAAATAATAAAGGTAAACACATGATCAGGGACAATTAGGAATTAGTAAGCAAATACTATTCCTCTGTACAGTTAGGTGCAGCGACCCATACTTCAATCACTTCCTTATATGAATCCATACTGTGAATCATCCCCCACTCCCTACCCCTATTTCACAAGTGGTCATGTCATTCATAAGTACAGTGCACGTCAATCAAGCCCCATCCTCCCCCCCCCCCCCCCGCCCCAAGCACATTCATAAAGGTACTATTTCCCTATGCAAGTTCATAATGTGGGAGCACAAAACATCCCTGATTTCTGTTGCCCGGGTGCATCCAGCTCTGGCTGCGGTTGGTGCATTTTCTGGCTGAGTGTACCAGTTCAGTGGCCTCTTGCTGTCATAGGTCCATTCAGAGGGAAATGGCTCACCTCTGGCTTCACAAAGATTGTGAAGAGCACAACAAGCCACAGTAACGCAGACAGCATCTATGACACTGGCATCCAAACGTGTCTGTAGACATCTCCAATTGAATTTCAATCTACCAAAAGCACGTTCAACCATCATTGTACACCTGCTGAGTGTAAACAGTCTTTTGCCAGGGCCTCTAAAATTAGAGTGCAGTTTCATAAGCAAAGGCAAAAGGGAGTATGCAGGGTCCCCCAAAATAACAGTGGGAACAATAACTCCATTTATGATAATGTCATATGGTGGGAATAGTGTCCCAGCCGGTATATGAATGTAGACTCCTGATCAGCAAAAAACCCTGGCATCATGAACCTTCCCAGCGCAGCCCACATTGACATTCATAAATCAACCTCTGTGGTCCACAAGAACATGCATAACAATGGAGTAGTACCCTTTGCAGTGTATGTACCCATGTGCTCCTTGAGGAGAGCACTATGGGCACGTGAATCCCACTAGTGGCCCCAGCATAGTTTCGAAACCCCATTCTCTCAAACCCAGTCATCACTTCACAAATGTATCTTTTATGCCTGTCACTTGGGGGCAAACTACACTCCCAATTGCCTCCAAAATCTCTGCCACCACTTTATTCACAGTCAGCTTGCCAACACCAAACTGGTTTGCATTGAACCTGTAGTACTCTCGGGTAGCCAGCTTCCAGACAGCTATAGCAACCTGCTTCTGGACCAGCAAGGGTGTCCTCCTCTATATATCTTTACACTGGACAATGGGGGCAAGCTGCTCACAGTTCCAGAAATGTAGCTGTCTTCATACGCAAGTGCTGGACCCACTGCTGGTCATCTCTGCTCTGTATGATGATGTGATCCCACCAGTCCATGCTTGTGGCCCCATGCCAGAAGCGCTGGTCTACGTAAGGGGCATCAGCAGCTATCCTGAGTGTCATGAGCAGCATCAGCCAGTTCAAATTTGCCATGCTTGGTTACTCTGCCTCCTCCTGCTCCATCATAAACTCTGTCAGGTGCCTTTGGTGGGTCAAAAAATGCTGCTCAAATGTCCACTAGTCTGCCCAATTCCTGACACAGGAGTGAAAGTGCATGCAAAAGAAATTCTTAAAAAGGCGCCTCCTCCGTGTTACTCAGCAGGATGTGTTGGTGAGCTGTTCAAACTTCCTGTAATGTGCAGGGGGGACAGTAAAAAGTTTCCCCACAGTGCACCATGGTCAAAGGGTTATAGCAGCCACATTTTAGAAGGGCAGTAGGGAATCTGGGATATGGCTGGTTTGACTCGGGTCTGCATGCTACAATGTGGATTCTAGAGCTGCAGGTTTGAGCCCGGGTTAGAAACTTCCTAATGTAGGGTTAACAAATCCATATAGCTGCTCAAACCCCAGGTTCTCTAACCCAGGATTAGCTGACTCAAGTCCCACTAACCATGGGTTTTCATTGCAGTGTAGACATACCCTTCACCAAGGTATAAATATAGATTTACTTTCCTCATCTCTCTGTCTCTTTAGCCCCCTAATAATTTTTGTTGTTGTTCTTTTAACCCCCTCCAGTTAGTCTACACATCTTTGATAATGAGGTGGCCAGAGAGGAGTGAAGGATTCAAGGCACAGGTGCTCCAGTGCCATGTATAGAGGGATTAACAACCTGTCTGTGTATACACCCTAAAATTTCACTGGCTTTTTTTCAGCCATATCACGCTGTATTGTCTATCAACTTGAGCTCTCCGGAGAACAACAAATCCATTCCACAGCAACTCTCAAGGTTTCAAAATGTGTTTTCGTTTTGGAACAACAACAAAACCACTTTAAGTGTTTTCACACAAAAAAAATGTGTCAAAATGTCTGGTTTGGATCCAAACCTGAACTTTTCAATTTGTGAAGGTGTTTTGGGTCCAGGGCCCTCTGGTCAGTTAGATAGCCTGGTTGTTAGGGCAGTGGCCTGGGAGATTTAGGTTCATGTCCCTGCCCTGTCTGATAAAAAAAAAACATATTCATAATTGTTTTGTTTCCATTTTCTGACTAGCTCCTAGAAACACTCTGTTCTCATCACTGAACTAGGGGGGTCTCCATCCACTTAGAAGAAAGGTGAGATTGAGAGCATTGGTGCAGGGTCCCCAAAACCCTACAATTTAAGAAAACCATTAAAAAAACCCTAATTCTATAACATTTAGGTCCAGTTTCATGGGAAATCAAGTCTTCTGGTTGCAAATTTACAAAAAATGAAATGCGAGAAACTATGATTTTTTTTTTAAACAACCAAACTCACCCAGCTCTATTTTTTTCCACCACAAGCATGAGCTTGCCTTTGGTTATGTGGGCATGCCAGGTGCATCTTGTGAAACAAGCCACTACATGCATACACAGGAGCCACATTTACAAGAGGGTGAGCACTGGAGTGAGACTGTGACCTGGCATGTTAATACTGCTTATAACATTTTCTCTTCAGCATGTTATTGATTTTGAAATTTGTAATACAATAGAGAGAAAGACTCTGATTCACTTAACATTTCATTTTTTATCTTATTTAGTAAGTACAGTTAAGGAAACATTCCTTACACTTCACCTGATAATTTTAGGTCAGCAATAGCACCAACATTGCCGTTACAGGTGCATATTAGTTCAGTGGCTAAAGTACCCTTGTATGCAGAATAAGCATGTTACCAATAACTGTAATGTTTACTGTAGTTTCAGTGTCCTTTCAGTGTACAATCTATGTAATGAGGCAGCACCTTGGCGATCCTACAGATTTCAACTCTTCAAATCAGTTGTGCCTGTGATGGTTCTTGGGGTACCCAGGATTGGAGTCACCTTGTTTTCCCTCACCTACAACATGAGGGAATCTTGCCTCTGCCTGACTGGGTGTCAGCTCTGTACCCCCATCAGCTTTTCAGCCACTCAAGAATTCTCATCTGGGCTACACCAGCCCTTCCCTTTGCCAGGCAGGTTAAGAATAGGTGCAACCCAGTCCCTGAGTCCCTTTGAACCATTCCCCCGTAATATCCAGCCCCTGACACTGGCTACTCACAGAATATCCAGATCATCTGCTCCTGAAGGTGCAGCGTAAACTATTTTACTAGTTTTACCTTAAGCTATCACTCCTGCAAACCACACAGCACTTGTGAGCACTTAAAATAAAACAAAGTTTATTTAAAAAAGAATAGAGATTCTACTAGAAACAAGAGAGTGTGGTAGAAACAAACTGTTATGACACACACAAAAAACATGAACCTGGGTCTACACTTGTTAATAGTTACCTTTCCCATCTAATAAAGTCCCCCCCTGCCCCCCCAGTTCAGACTGTTGCAGAGCTGACTGGCCTCAAAGGAAACCAAATATATTTTTTCCATGAGAACACCTTGATCCTCAAGGTGGAGGACTTCTCCCTCCTCTGTGTTATACTGGAACAGTCTTGTTTCTAGCCAGGTGAACCTGTCATGCTGTAATGTTCTTTTTTTACCTTCAAGAGGTTCCAGTTGTTCACAATTGTCTCTGATGGTTTTCCATTGAAAGTCTTGGGATTGAGGAAGACTAAACAACTGAGCCTTGCATTGCATCACTTGTTAAACAGGGTGGAGTGACAACTCCCTCCCATCTAAATGGGCCACCATTGTGACCCATTATTACCTGGTGATTAATTTTTACTTCAAGTCCATAAAGCACACTTTCAATATAAATACATTATTCCTTAAATATTACCCATACATACATCTCACAATGATTATGAATCTTGACAAGTTATGAGCTTTCTGTAGATACCTTACATGTTACCCTTTATGGATAAATAAATGGAAGATTTTTACTACAGCAAAAAACCCATTCCACCACTTCAAGTTCTGCTTGTTGCTATCCTAGAAGGACAGTGCTGAATGGAGGAAATAGCGTAGTGGAATGTTAGTGTAGTCTAATGTCACTTGTCCTGATCAGTCCACACTGAAAGAGGTTTCCAAGTGAACTTTCTGTTAAAATTAAACCCCTTGATTATTCCCTCCCCTTTTGTTGGTTGGAGACAAGATGGAATTTTTACCTCCACATCCCACTGAATTTGTTTACAGGTTCCATTAATAACCTTGTTAAAAAGTATGTATTGTACAAGTGCTAAAAGTTATTTGACTGACCCATTTCTCTTTGCAAATTACTAGTTAAATAATTTGGATATTTTTCCATCTTATTTTTAAATGAAGTGACTCCTACTTTAGTCTTTTGCTCACTTTTAAACAGATTTGTTTTGTTTTTCATGTGACAATATTTTGTTTTGTATTCATACCACCTCCGGAACACCCCATCATGGCCCTGCAGGCACTTCACCCTCAGTTTTCCCTCTTGGGTCTCACAGTAAGTTCCCACAGTCCAAAGCATTTAAAGCAAGACCCCCCCTTCTGGTGTCTAATTTACTGAGTTTTTACATAGTTTCCAATGCCCTTCCAGGCCCATAACTGCAAAAAGGGGGCTGTGAATCCTCTAGCCAATAGGGAAGGGTTTGTGCTGTACTTCTTTCTGGGCTCTTTGAATTGACCGCTGCCAATTTCCCTCAGGCTGGCAACAAAAGCTTTCAAGAAACAGAATTCAAATCAGAATTCAAATAAAATCTAAATAAAAAAGGGGGTTCCAAAGAGGATGGATCTAGACTATTCTCAGTGGTACCTGATGACAGAACAAGGAGTAATGGTCTCAAGTTGCAGTTGGGGAGGTTTAGGTTGGATATTAGGAAAAACTTTTTCACTAGGAGGGTGGTGAAGCACTGGAATGGGTTACCTAAGGAGGTGATGGAATCTCCTTCCTTAGAGGTTTTTAAGGTCAGACTTGACAAAGCCCTGGCTGGGATGATTTAGTTGGGAATTGGTCCTGCTTTGAGCAGGGGGTTGGACTAGATGACCTCCTGAGGTCCCTTCCAGCCCTGATATTCTATGATTCTATGACAACCTACAGAATAGTCCTTCCTTCAAGGAATCTCTGATGGGACTTCCAGTCTTCCTCCACAGCCTGGAGGCCTGATCACACCACCTCAGTCCTTTCTCTACTGGGTTGTCTCCCCTAGTGTCTCAGGGACTCCTGCAGGAGCAATCTTACTTCCTGCAGCTCCCTAGGTTCCTGACTTGAAGAAGTCACAAAGCAAGCCCCCATTCCACTGAGAGCAGACCAGTCATCTGGGAATGGTGAGACTCTGGCACAGCTAGAAAAGCTGTGGGCTAGCACTCCATTGGCAGTAGGGAAACTAAGGCACGACTGGACAGTGCTGTGGCCCCAAAACTGCAGTGAGTCACCGGTGCAGTTAGAAAATAAATAGCCGAGGGTCAGGACTCTGCTGGGCCAGGGGAAATTTGCCGAGTGCAGAGAAATGCTAGCACAGCTGAGGGTAGCCAGAGGATAGCAGGACAGACTCAGGGTTGTATGAGATCTGGTTTCATGCTTTTGGAGGTGACAGAACCCTTCACTGGCCTGGGTAACCCAGATGGGTGTGAACCTGGGGAAGTATGAATGTTAAAGAGGGGAGAGGTGCCCCGGTCTATGGGTTCAGTGGAACTTGGAAGTAATGCCTGTGGAGTACACAGTGGCTAATCCTATTGTATCAATGTCAGGTGGGAGGTGACACACAGAGGCCCATTGGTGGTTCACTACTCTGTCAACAACGCTTACCAGGCCTGACATACTCACTACATATCACACACTGTTGTCATGATATCCACCCAAAAAGTGGCATGTAATAAGTCATTGGAAAACTAATCACTCACTGATCATTAATATTCTTGCATGGTGGACATACAGGGTGTATACAAAGAGTAAAAAATATGAGCTAGAATTATGTTCTTAAAATGTGTTTGGCAAGCAATGCATTAACAGTCTGCCTTAGACAAAGGAATGTGTATTTGCCTGTCTGATCAGTGTGGTCATCATGCAGAGACAATGAAGGTACATTTACATAAAATGGAAACAAAGCCCTCAAAACTAGCAAGTGGGGAAGATAGCCTCTGAACTATAAAGACAGGAGTTCTGAACCTTAAATGATAAGTAATTGAATCAACTGACTATGCAATATTACTGTATTATAAAAGCGTATCGAGTAAGGTCTTTTATGAAAGTTGGTGACACACTGACGATTAATATCATTGTGAAATGCATGTATTAACACTATATGATGAATTATGGATACTCCCTGATATTATGTTTTAAAGTCTGTGACCAAAGACAGGGAGAAACAGGTTCTCTCCCAGACAGGAGGGAATGGAGCTATTTACCAGTCTCCAATGTGAATTAAGCATTATGGAATCAAACCAATGGAAGCCCTATTTACACCTGAATCAGCAGGGGGAAGGGAAGTCAACAGCAGGAAACCTTCCTGCTTCTTGAAGAAAGGTCAATGAATTTTGGGAAGACAACATGGCCTTTGCAGCCCAGTAGGCAAGAGCAGCTTTGTTTGGGCCTACTTTTTAAAGAATGGTTTCAGAGTAGCAGCCGTGTTAGTCTGTATCCGCAAAAAGAACAGGAGTACTTGTGGCACCTTAGAGACTAACAAATTTATTAGAGCATAAGCTTTCGTGGACTACAGCCCACTTCTTCGGATGCAAGTTTTGTGGAAATTTGGGACAGGGAGGGTGTTGGGGTCACCCTGCAAAAAGTAACTAGGTGGTGGAAACCAGGGTGTGTCCTGCATGCTTGTATGTTGGCTGTTGGTATCAGGGCTGTGAGCCACAGCAGCATAGCATTGAAGGTTCCCAGAGTTATAGGGCAGGTGGTGACAGCCCCTTACTGTTTTGCATTGAACTCCAAAAATGTCACATCTGGCTTCAGCCTTCTCTAGCTCTCTCTGGTTCAAACCACTGCTTCACCCTCAAAGTCTCTCCCTTATCTACCCCAGAAGTATGACTGGGTCACATGACCGATCCGACACATGCCTTTCTTTGGTTTTCCCTGCCTGGGAAGGTAAGTAGGCTGTGTCAGACGTGGGGCTGAGACACATCTCCCCTTAAAGAGCCAGCCACTCTGTGACAATGCATATATACCACATCCTGTAGGTTTGTCATGCTCTATTTACAAATAGATCATCAGAGGATTTCAAAATATTTAATACAAATTAACACAAAGTGCTTTGCCAATCTAAACTAAGCTTCACAAGAACCCTGTTAGGGCTTGTCCAGATGGCAAGTTACTTTGTGGCAAGCCCAGGTGTGAATCTACAGTACGCCAGCTTGCTATGTAGTAACATAATGGGTAGACCTGGTACAACACAACACAGTAAAAGTCCTGGAGCATGGCTTAGCATTACTACTTGACAGCATAATATGCTAAGCTACGCTCTAGGACTTTCACTGCGCTGTAGCAGTAGCTGCACAGCAAGTTGGTGCATTGTACACTCACACCCTGGCTGCCATGCAGTAACTCTCCATCCTGACAAGCTCTTAGGTACACAAGTATTACACATTTTCTAGCTAGACAAATTGAAGCATAGCGAGGGTAAGTGATGTGCGTAAGGGCATAATGGGAGTGTATGGTAGAACTGGGAATAGAACGCTGGAGTCCCAGTTCCCCGTCCTCTGATCGAACCACCAGACAACACTTCCTGCCTAAATAAGGAGCTTTGGTTAACCTGAAGTAAAGCATAAGTTCCAATTTGTGGTATATGTATGCTTATAAATAGCAAGCCTGTTTGGTTCCCGATATTGAAAATATTGGTTCCATATTGAATACTTATGAGTATTGGTCCTTTTGGTTAAGATTGTCTCTAATCCTGGATCCAAATGATACGATTCCTTTGCTTATTCCTGAAAGCATAATCTTCAACCTCAGGCACTAAAAAGCCAGTGATGTCCATTTAAAAATAAAAACAATTTGTCCATAGCATTCAGCAAACAAACTTCCAAATATGCTGTAATGTTTGCCTATGATTGTTGCCAGAATTCCTGTAATCTTGCTGGCCTCATATTTTTGTTCTGGGGACAGGAGGCACCACAAGAGCAGATGAGAAAGGTTTCCTCATTTATGAATGACTGGGACACAACTTAATTTAATCATTATCTATATACTGTCATAAATGCTATGTGTATAAATAAAGCAATAAGCCACAACAATTAGTAGCCATTACTAGGCTACTAACACATATTCCTGTTGCTTAGAACCTCATGCTTTCAGCTACATAGGAAGTACACAAATAGCATAACAATGCATGCTCTAATATAGTTAATTGCCATTAGAGTATCACTCCTTTAAAAAAACAATTAAAATTATTTTGATTTGTACTAAACTAAACACACACAAAACAGTGTGTCCATCAGACTCTGCATGCTCTTGGCACTCATTTAGAATGTAAAAGGAATCAAAAAAGTTGTCCTGTTACTCCCAATACTACATTCCACTGAATCAAAAGTATAGACAAAAAAAACCTCCCCCCCAAGCTCAGACTCTCACAAATCTCCATCCTCCTGAAAAGTAAGAGATAAGAGCAGGGCCGGCGCAACCCATTGGGTGATCTAGGCAGTCACCTAGGCCACTACAACTTGGGGGGCGGCGACCGCAGCGGTATTTCGGCAGCAGGACCTTCCGCTGCCTCTGTGGGAGGCGGCATTTCGGGGCGGGACCTTCCGCCACCTAGGGCGGCAGAAAAGCTGGCGGCGCTCCTGGATAAGAGGGGCTTTTGTATTACATATACTTCCATTATGAAAGCAAAGAAACTCCACTTCAAACGGCAGCTACAGTTGCAGATATAGGTATGTATGCATACACGTGTGCACGGTCAGAGTCTCCCCTTGCTATGCCCACCATGTTGTCTCCTTCCCTCTCCAACTAAAGGGAAAGAATGCTGTTGTGCAGAGAGCCCTAATCCCCTTTCCATCTGCTTTCCGTCTGCGAGCTGTCTCTCGCTGAGCTGGCTCTTCCCCTCTGGTGCCCCCTTTTGTAGCGGGAGAGGACCTGGAAAGCTCAGTGGAAAAGCCTGCTCCTCTATAGTTAGCGAGACCACAGTAGAGTGGCCCTAGTGCCATCAATGGTACCTTACTCTCTTACTCTGGAACAAATTTTGTCCTTGGCAGGGTGGGATGCTAGAAGCTTTCACTGACATTAGCCTTAGAACACAGGCAGCACGGGCAAACAGAGGATTTAGGATTTAGTGAGGTCAGTCCAGTACTTTTCAGCAGCACAAAGTTTACTTACAAAATTTAAAAGCAGCAAGTGAAAACTGCAGAAGCTAAAATATATTCTAGAAATACCTACATATTTATTAAAGGAAACAGACAGGATTTTGAAAGCATTTTATTCTTTTGTAGCTCTATTAATACTGAATTTGCTGAAGGTTTTTTTTTGCTTTTTAATCAGCCTCTTCGACAAGTCTAAGCTGTACAGAGGACCTTACCAAAAGTAGCTATTTTAAGCACAATCCTGCTGCAGTAACACAGCTGGGATTTACAGTTTTAAAAACATTTGTTTCCTGCTCTTGATGTCAGAGAGAGCAGACTTGACAAGCCAATGGTGGACAATGCCAATTTAAATGCTACAAGTACAATGGAGCTGGAAAACAGATACTGTGCTAACCAATTTTACTTTAGGACATGATGGCTTATATTAGAGCTTATCTCTTCATTATTGCTCCAATCAGCAGTAAAGACAGCAACATTCCATAAAAACAAAAAAATCCAACTGGCAATCAAAAGTATATGTTATGTAACACGAACGACGAGTCCCGTGTTTTCCCCAAGAATTGAAATTAGGGGGGCTGTTCAAATGTACAGGAGGGGGGGTCAGGGCCGATGAAGGATGAGACTGTGAGGGTGGAGGTGGGTTGTATGGCACCATAGTAAAAATTGAAAACAGTTTCATGACCATTTGATTAGATTTAACTCATGTTTTGAAATCATCACACAAATTAAAGTTGGCTACTCAAGCATTCTATGAAGCATGACATCTACATCCTTCCTGGTTTCTTGTTACAATTTTGCACAACTCTGTTAATGAACTTGTATGCAGTGCGTTCATCTTTGG
The DNA here is from genome assembly GCF_011386835.1 of Chrysemys picta bellii. Classification (NCBI taxonomy): domain Eukaryota; kingdom Metazoa; phylum Chordata; order Testudines; family Emydidae; genus Chrysemys; species Chrysemys picta. The sequence goes on from NC_088797.1 coordinate 101,011,685, forward strand.
TGGCTTCTCGTGTGTCAGGTACTTCCATTCCTTCAATTGATATGCTCATTAGTTCATTCACATGATTAGGCAGAAGGCGACTTCTTTCAGAACTCAAAATTTTATTCAATGATGAAAAAGAACGCTCAACTGTAGCTGTTGTGACTGGGAGTAGCAAGGGATGAATTCCTACTTCTTTCATCCCAGGAAACATAACACAAAGATCAGGTCGAGCCACTAGTGATGATAAAAAAGAAACAAAGAGTCCTGTGGCACCTTATAGACTAACAGACGTATTGGAGCATAAGCTTTCGTGGGTGAATACCCACTTATGCTCCAATATGTCTGTTAGTCTATAAGGTGCCACAGGAGTCTTTGTCGCTTTTTACAGATCAAGACTAACACGGCTACCCCTCTGATATAAAAAAGAAGTTGAAGTCAAATCTTCATTCATTTGTCATATGATATTCCACTCTGTGTTCAAATTTACTATTCTGTCCTGGGCACATGGCAGCCCCATTGCTGGTAGTGCCTCACTTCACTCAACTGTCAGTGTTTTATAGGACAGGGATCTGTAAAAGCTACGTAGAGGTTGAGTAGAATCTAGAAGTCGCTGTTGTAGATTTTTAAGAATCAAGTCTGTGTACTTTTTCAGTTGTCTTAAACACTTCTTGTCCTCTTCACTTAAGGATTCAATATAAATGCCTTCATTAGTCAACTTCTGGACTGAAGTCTTTGCTTCTTCCAGTACTTTTTCAATGGATAGCTCTCTGGTTGATCCAAATGTAGCTTCTATTGCTGGACAAAGATCTACTACTGATGTAGCAGATGCCTGGATGGCATTGTTTAATCACCCAAGTTTTCAACAGTAGACTTACAAGAGAGAGAATGGCAATAGTCTTCTCTGAACGTAGTAGCAAAAGTAATCCATCAGCCTCACTACTTAGATCCATCCCATCTTGGTAGATACTTTCCAAAGTCAGTAATAATGGCTGGAGTAATTTTAAGACAACAGCCCAAGGATCGCTCATGAGAAAGCCAGAGGGTTTTCCCAGGTTGGACTAATTTGAACTTCAGTCCCAGTGTATCGTCTATATTTTCCAAGATATTCAGTCTTTTTGGACTCTTGCTGAAAAAAAGAATATAATGAAGACATTAAATTTATAGCTTTTTAAATGTCTTTTGAAGAGTCTGCAGCTTGTACTAGCACTAGTTGAAGTAGAGGGCCTCTGCAGTGTGTATAGAAGAAATTAGGGTTACACTTTTCTCTGAGCAAAGCTTGTACTCTACCATGTCTTCCAGAGAAGTTTGCAGCTCCATCAAAAGCACAAGCAGCCATCTGTTTGGGGTCCAATGGACAAGCATTTAACTCTTCTAAGATGTGGGTTGTCACAGATGCAGCCGATGTGTCTTCTATAATTTGAACATCTAGAAATGCATCTACTGGCCTACCACTGACATCAAGATAACGTACACAATGACTTAATACTTGCCCATTTGCATCAATGCATTCATCAGCCATGTATGCAAATTTTTTGAATGTGGTGAGAGAGGTCTTCACTTTTTCAACTGTTGAGTCTTTCACTGTTGCACCATATGCTTCTAGCCAGTCAATTGAGTTTCTTACAGAAAGATAGTGAACATGCTCAGGGTTTAACTGATCGCCATATTTGGGGTCAGGAAGGAATTTTCCTCAAGGGCAGATTGGCAGAGCCCTGGAGGTTTTTCGCCTTCCTCTGCAGCATGGGGCACGGGTCACTCTGGAGGATTCTCTGCACCTTGAGGTCTTTAAATCACAATTTGAGGACTTCAATAACTCAGACATATGTTAGGGGTTTGTTACAGGAGTGGGTGGGTGAGATTCTGTGGCCTGCGTTGTGCAGGAGGTCAGACTAGATGATCATAATGGTCCCTTCTGACCTTAAAGTCTATGAGTCCATAAGTGACAATGCACTTAACATTGGCCTCCAGTTTGTAGTGTGCGGTATCTCTTGCTTAAATAGAAAGTATGATGCCACACCCATGTTTGTTCGCATGTCTCTTGAGGTTCCACCCAGCTCACGGTGATTTCAGCTGAGCTCTCAGTGGGGGAACCTTGCTGCTAGTGCAGACTGGGCCCTCTCTTCCACTTAGACCTGATTATCAGTGATTTCAGTTGTAGTGGTTTTCACTTAACAAAACAAAAGACTATCTATGGAGCCTAATCAGCTCTGTCTTTAAGCAGTGGAGAGGGGCAGGTCAAATAGTACTTGTGACTCAAGCAGACCATCAAGCAAAACACCTGTCCCCACCATCTCTCTTGATGCCCTCAATCAGCACAGACTAAGTACAGTTCTACTGCCCTTTACTCATACAATAAGAATAATAACATTTCATTCCCTCCCCCCACCCCCTCGGCATTCAAGCGATTTGTAACCCAACCCCAGCCAAAATCTATCACTTGGGCAACACAGCTCTGTTTGCTGGATACCTAGGTAGATTAGGTGTGAATGTAAATACAATCTGGTCCTGAAGCCTTTCCCCCCAGCCCCCAGCTCATCACTAGCTGTCAGGGAGAGCTCATTTAGACTTTGCTTACAAATCATAATTTGGCCAACATCACCAAAATGAATGCACTGATATTGTCATAAAAACAAAAGCTGTATAAGGAAGCTAGTCTATGTTCATACTTTTCAAATCTTTTATACTTTTTCAGATACATGTATTTTATCATACACTTTATATGCTTTTAAAGTATGTATTAATGTTTCAATGTCAATTCATATTTCCAAACAATCACTAAATAGGCAACACCGCATGTAACTAATTCATAAAACTGGGGGGGCGTAGGGGGGGGGAAATTTAGGGGAGAGGGTAGGGTGTCTGTAGGGAAATCCCTGAACCATTCATATCCAGTGTCATTCTAAACATAGAAGGCTTCAGGTTGTGTGGAAACATTTTCATCTTGGCCATTTCAGAAACAGGGGCAAAGGATTTCCCCACCCCTCTTCACTGGGACAGCCCTGGATTCTTTTTGGATTTCCTTTCTACTAAGTACTGAGAAGTACAGGAAAGTGGATGTAGTGAGTGCAGAACAACTTTTAGTTTGGCAATTCATGACTGGAATCAAGCCATGTCAGTTCAGCCATGATCTCAGCAGCCAGATTAGTTTTAGATCATGCAGACTTCAGATTTGGATATTGGACCAGTGGGGTCTATTTTGCTTGGACAGTTCTAGTTTAATGAGCCTAAGTACACTTTGCATGACTGTACTGGCCCCAATGAAGGGATCTGGTAAGTCGTACATATGTTAACAACAGACAATTACAAAATGTGCAGCAAAGAGTCCTGTGGCACCTTATAGACTAACAGACATATTGGAGCATGAGCTTTCGTGGGTGAATACCCACTTCTTCGGATGCATGGATCCGAAGAACTAGGTATTCACCCACGAAAGCTCATGCTCCAATATGTCTGTTAGTCTATCAGGTGCCACAGGACTCTTTGCTGCTTTTACAGATCCAGACTAACACGGCTACCCCTTTGATACTTGAATTACAAAATATGTAATTAACCAATAACCAGAGTCCCAAAGGTGGACTGTCATAATAGCTATCCTACCCTTCAACTCCTTTTTGTTGTTAAAAAGATCATTTAAAAAGATTACATGGGGAAAATATCATGAAAGAATAAAAAGCAAGTATCTTGAACTCATCTTGATATCCCTAGATAATTTTGCATGCCATGTAATCATATACTGATCTCTGGCCACTGTAAAACTCTACGCATTTTACAACAGGGAGAGGCAAGCTTCAGTACTGAGCCATGAATCTCAATGTCCTTGTGTCAAAAGGAAATGGAAAAGTATAATTTAACATGATTTCTTTAATCCTGAAAGCAGCACCTCATTCTCTCCTCTTCCCAGGAGGAAGCAGGAGGAGCAACCATTCTCACAGCCAGATCCCTGCACCACATCAAGGCATCGTCTCACCTAGCTAGCCCCTAGCAACCTAACTTCTACACCTTTGTTAAAAAGAACTCCTATGTGAAAATATATTGCATAATAAATAAATAATAAATGTAAAGGTAAATAAATGTAAGCATAATAAAGCACAAAGATAGGGCAACACTATTCCTGTAAGTTCATCATAGGGACAGAACTATTTAAGGGTGTGTAATTGGGACAGTGGTAAGAGAAAACCCAACAATGCAGAATAGGTGGTAAATTTATTCTGTTCACATTTTAGAGGGATGTAGGCAGGGGTGGCTCTAGCTTTTTTGCCGCCCCAAGCATGGCAGGCAGCAAAGCATCAGCAGTTTGAATGTCAACAGCACGCTACATGAGCATGGGGTTTGCCTTCTCAGAGCTCAGTGCAAGAGTAGGCCTAAACTGTAAGCTGTTTGAGCTAGGGACCACATGACAGAGGCTTAAGCCCCTCACTGATAGGGAAGGGGCTAGGGAAGCATTGTGTACTAAGGTAACTCCGCTCATGCCAGTCACACATGATAAGGAGGACAGCTTGAAAAGGAGGAAGTTGCAGTAGTAAGTGGTTAGAGGAACTCCAGAAGAGGAATTCCTCATCCCCACCTCATGGATCCTGCAGCCTTACAAAGGAGTTCAGTGCACCCTAAATTCAGCTTGTACCTTACAAAGCAAGCCAGACCAGGAGGGGACAAACTGAAGGGGCTATGCTGACAGAGAGTCCACAAGTAAAATGGTTATGTATGAACCCCTGAAGTAAGGCGGTGCCATGGACCTTCCGTCTTGTCTGTAGGCCCTAAAAGGAGCTTACTGTAGGAGTTGTCTGGACATTTATTTGTTTTGTTTCTTTTTCCACTGGTGAGACTCATTTACAGACCATGTCAATTATGTTTGTACAGCACCCAGCACAAGGTCATTTAGTTTGCTTGGGGCCTCTGGTACCTTAGTACAAGTAATAAATAATAATGTGGTTCATTAATGCTTTAATTTCACTAGTCTACAGTTGTATTGTCCAACCGTATTTTCCATTTATTGTTGCTCTGCTGTACATGGTGCATACATTTAAAGCCATTCCTTCAATCTATTCTGTTGAGTGCTTCCTTCTCAAATTATACTCTAGTTCCCCCAGTGTCAGTACCATACACTTCTCTACATGGAACATCATTGAATCACTTCATCCATTCTAATCAGTTTGAATTATTTGCTCTTATATTTGCTGTTCACTAAATCAGTGTTAGCAGTGAATCTTACCTCTTTCAATTTTCTGCCAGTCTAGAGATCATTAATATAAAAGTTTAAAAACAGACTTTTGCAATTCCCTTCTTTCAAACTCTTTGCACAATGAATATTCCCTTTTATTGGTACCTTCCATTTTTTGTCTCTAAGCCAACACTGTATTTATTCTCTTTCAATAATTTTGCTTCTTAGCAGGATTTAGCCTTGGGAAGATCTGTGTGGATAGCTTTAATACTGATAGAACACACCAAATATTTACTTTTATTAATAAGTATTCATATCTTGCAGAATTACCCCTTTCCTCTTAAATAACTCTGCATGAACCTAATAAGGAATCATTTCACTCACCACTGAAATGCAGCTAACTCTGGAATGGTACACAGCACAGCAATTGTTTAACACAGTCCTGGCCTTTTAAAATTCCTGTTGTGTCTTGCAGGAAGAGAATGCCCCAGGAGGGAATCACAAGAGTCAGTGTTGTTCAAGGAAATCCTAGCTGTAAGACAGGAAATTTCCTTAGTGACAAGAGGAATTGAGAAGGGTCAGAAATGCAGCTTAGGAATGTTGTGCCAGTTTAGGACAGAATACTACCGTATTCAGTTGAAACAACGATGGGAATTGATTTAAACAGAATGTAATTACCTCAGCTGCAATCTGACCAGTTGTAACACACCTAGTATTAGAATAAATGCCATGGCATTTTTAATGATCACAAGTGGTCAGGGCCTCATCCAAAAATCATGATGGTTGATTCTTTTATCACTTACCCCAAACAGATGTTATTGGAGGAGAATCAGGTCCATGACAATATCATGCTGGGGCACTGGTTTAGCACTGACTTAGAAGGATGAGCACCAGCTGTTTAAACCACCACCACCACCACTTCCTGTAGCACCTGGGATTTCCTTAGAAGTCTCCTATTCAAATTCTACTGAGGTCTAAACCTGCTTAAACCCATGAGAACTAACACGATCATGACCTGGTGTTTAGTAGCTAAAAATTACATCACTTTATTTCCTACAAACAGAATCCTGCCCCTCGAGCCTCTCATAAATATGGGAGGTAGATTAACCACCCTCCTTAGACCTGATTTGTTCCTGAATTACAAAAATAATCAAGAAAAGTTGATAAAAGGTTTCTTGGAACATCTTAAATAGTTCTGCAATTTACTGCATCTGAACTTGGTAATTCATTCTGAGCTAAGGGTATGTCTACACTACGGCATTAATCTGAATTTATATCATTCGAAATTTGGAAACAGATTGTATAAAGTCGAATGTATGCGGCCACACTAAGCACATTAATTCAGCGGTGTGCGTCCATGTACCCGGGCTAGCGTTGATTTCCGGAGCGTTGCACTGTGGGTAGCTATCCCATAGCTATCCCATAATTCCGGCAGTCTCCTCCGCCCATTGGAATTCTGGGTTGAGATCCCAATGCCTGATGGGGCCAAAAACATTGTCACGGGTGGTTCTGGGTACATCCTCCCCTCTCTCCAGGGAAGCAACGGCAGACAACCGTTTCACGCCTTTTTCCTGGGTGAACAGTGCAGACGCCATACCATGGCAAGCATGGAGCCCGCTCAGCTCAAGACAGCAGTCATGAACATTGTAAACACCTTGCGCGTTATCGTGCAGTTTATGCTGAACCAGAACCTGCAAAACCAGGCGGCGAGGAGTAGGCTACGGCAGCACGGCGGCGAGAATGATGAGGACATGGACATGGAATTCTATCAAACCGCGGGCCCTGGCGCTTGGAGATCATGCTGTTAATGGGGCAGGTTATAGCCGTGGAATGCCGATTCTGGGCCCGGGAAACAAGCAGAGACTGGTGGGACCACATAGTGTTGCAGGTGTGGGACGATTCCCAGTGGCTGGGAAACTTTCGCATACTTAAGGGCACTTTCATGGAACTTTGTGACTTGCTTTCCCCTGCCCTGAAGCGCCAGAATACCAAGATGAGAGCAGCCCTCACAGTTGAGAAGCGAGTGGCGATAGCCCTGTGGAAGCTTGCAACGCCAGACAGCTACCGGTCAGTCGGGAATCAATTTGGAGTGGGCAAATCTACTGTGGGGGCTGCTGTGATGCAAGTAGCCAAAGCAATCACTGAGCTGCTGCTATGAAAGGTAGTGACTCTGGGAAATGTGCAGGTCACAGTGGATAGCTTTGCTGCAATGGGATTCCCTAACTGTGGTGGGGCGATAGATGGAACCCATATCCCTATCTTGGCACCGGAGCACCAGGGTACCCAGTACATAAATCGCAAGGGGTACTTTTCAATGGTGCTACAAGCACTTGTGGATCACAAGGGACGTTTCACCAACATCAGCGTGGGCTGGTCAGGAAGGGTTCATGATGCTCGCGAACACTAATCTGTTTAAACGGCTGCAGCAAGGGACTTACTTCTCGGACCAGAAAATAACCATCGGGGATGTTGAAATGCCTATAGTTATCCTTGGGGACCCAGCCTACTCCTTAATGCCATGGTTCATGAAGCCATACACAGGCAGCCTGGACAGGAGTCAGGAGCTGTTCAACTACAGGCGAGCAAGTGCAGAATGGTGGTAGAATGTGCATTTGGCCGTTTAAAAAGTCACTGGCGCTCGTTACTGACTCGCTCAGACCTCAGCCAAACCAATATCCCCATTGTTATTGCTGCTTGGTGTGTGCTCCACAATCTCTGTGAGAGTAAGGGGGGAACCTTTATGGCGGGGTGGGAGGCTGAGGCAAATCACCTGGCTGCTGATTATGCGCAGCCAGACACCAGGGTGATTAGAAGATCACACCAGGAAGCGCAGCACATCGGAGAAGCTTTGAAAACCAGTTTCATGACTGGCCAGGCTATGGTGTGAAAGTTCTGTTTGTTGAAAACCCGCCCCCTTGATTGACTCATTCCCTGTAAGCAAACCACCCTCCCCCCTTAAATCACAGCTTGCTTTTAAAGGAAATAAAGTCACTATCGTTTAAAAATCATGTATTCTTTATTAATTGATTATAAACATAGGGAGAGAACCTACAAGGTAACCTGGGTGAGGTTTGGGAGGAAGATAGAAGGGAAGTAAAAGGCCACTGAAAAAATTCAATATAATGACAGCCTTTTGGTTGGGCTGTCCACTGGGGTGGAGTGGGAGGGTGCACGGAGTCTCCCCCCCCCCCCCCGCGTTCTTACACGTCTGGGTGAGGAGGATATGGAACATGGTGAGGGGGAAGGGAGGTTATACAGCGGCTGCAGCGGCAGTCTGTTATCCTGCTGCCATTCCTGAAGCTCCACCAGATGCCGGAGCATGTCTGTTTGATCACGCAGCAGCCCCAGCGTTGCAGCCTGCCACTTCTCATCTCGTGCGTCACTCATGACCTCACGTTCACTGGCATCTTTCCTGTATTTAGATACCGTGTCCTTCCACTCATTCCAATGAGCTCTTTCATTGCGGGTGCATTCCATTATTTCCGAGAACATCTCATCTCGCGTCCTCTTTCTCCACCGCCTTATCTGAGATAGCCTTCGGGATGGAGGAGGGAGGCTTGAAAAATTTCCAGCTGCTGGAGGGAGGGTTGAAAAAAAGGAGAGAAGTTTTTAAAATGATACATTTTACAGAACAATGCATATACTCTTTCATGGTGAACAACACTATTCACATTACATAGCACATGTGATTTCAGTACAAGGTCGCATTTTCCATCTTCCATATTGAGTGCCTGTGGCTTTGGTGTTAGAGATCACAGATGCAGGTGCGGGCAACAGAATTCAGCTTGCATGCGGCCATGGTAAGCCATAGTCTTTCGGCTTCGGCTCCTTTCCCACATACCAAGCAAAGCCCATTGACTGCTGCAGTTTTCCTGTTAACCTTCAGCAGCAGAAAACAAACTAACCCCCCCACATCCAATTCTCTGGGATGATCGCTTTATCCCTCCCCCCAACGCGTGGCTGGTATCAGGGAAGATCCCTGCAGAAACCAAACTAACCCACCGCCACCCACTCCCGCCATGAATTATCTGGGATGATCGCTGTATCCCTCCCCCCACCGCATGGCTGGTATCAAGGAAGATCCCTGCTAGCCAAACGCGAAAAGCTCAGGGCCAATATTCCCTCCCTTCCCCCCCACGCGCTTGGCTAACTGCAAGGAAGGATTTCTTTTCAGCCACAGGCAAACAGCCCAGTAGGAACAGCCACCTCTGTCCCCTTAATTAAATTCCCGTATTTCAACCAGGTTACCATGAGCGATATCACTCTCCTGAGGATTACACAGCGAGATAAAGAATGGATGTTGCTTGAATGCCAGCAAACACCGGGATCATACGCTGCCAGGCTTTGTCATGCAATGATACCAGATTACTTGCTACTAGCATGGCGTGGTCAAGTGTCCTACCATGGAGGACGGAATAAGGCTGCACTGCCCAGAAACCTGGTGGCAAGGCTTTTGGAGTACCTCCAGAAGAGCTTCAGGGAGATGTCCCTGAAGGATTTCCGCTCCATCCCCAGACACGTTAACAGACTTTTCCAGTAGCTGTACTGGCCACGAATGCATCCCAAGTCCTCAGGGCAAAGTAATCATTAAAAAACGCTTGCTTTTAAAACAAGTTTTATATTTTAAAAGGTAAACTCACCTGTGGTCCCTTCTATTGGGCCATGGTCTTGGATACTGGCTTGGGAGGGTACTTCAGTCAGGCTGAGAAAAAGATCCTGGCTGTTGGGGAGAACAGAGTGCTGTGTGCTCTCTGCAAGCTCGTCCTCCTCCTCCTCCTCTTCCCTGTCTGCAGAATCCTCAGGTGTAGCTGATGAGATTACCCCTGCTTCGGAATCCACGGTCAGAGGTGGGGTAGTGGTGGCGGCCCCCCCTAGAACTGCATGCAGCTCGGCGTAGAAGCGGCATGTCCGCGGCTCTGACCCGGAGCAACTGTTTGCCTCCTTTGTTTTTTGATAGGCTTGTCTGAGCTCCTTGACTTTCATGTGGCACTGATCTGAGTCCCTATTGTGGCCTCTCTCCATCATGCCCTTGGAGATTTTTTCAAAAGTTTTGGCATTTCGTCTTTTCGAACGAAGTTCTGCTAGCACTGAATCATCTCCCCATATAGCGATCAGATCCAGTACCTCCCATATGGTCCATGCTGGTGCTCTTTTTCGATTCTCGGACTGCATGGCTACCTGTGGTGATGAGCTATTTGTGGTCACCTGTGCTCTCCTGTGCTGGGCAAACAGGAAATGAAATTCAAATGTTCGCAGGGCTTTTCCTGTCTACCTGGCCAGTGCATCCGAGTTCAGATTGCTGTCCAGAGCGGTCACAATGGTGCACTGTGGGATAGCTCCCGGAGGCCAATACCATCGAATTGCGGCCACACTAATCCAAATTCAAAATGACAATATCGATTTTGGCGCTACTCCACTCGTCAGGGTGGAGTACAGAAATCGATTTTAAGAGCCCTTTATTTTGAAATAAATGGCTTCGTTGTGTGGACCGGTGCAGGGTTAATTCGATTTAACGCTGCTAAATCCGAATTAAAGTCATAGCGTAGACCAGGCTTAATAGTTCTATCAAATTATCTGCTTTGACACCAGGGAAAAGCAGTTAACTTTGCTTCCCCTTTCCCTGTAAATGTATCCCAGTCTCTGGGATTTTCTTATGTCAATATACAAGTGAAGGAGTTTTTCAAGTGTTTTCATGGAAAAAGCAAATCTATTTTTACAAAAATATCCCAAACAGTTTACTTTGCTGCAATTTAAAAACCATTATGTGTATGTCTGAAAAGTAAATCCGTGGTTTGTCAAAGATGACTGCTTGCCAGAGCTGGAGAGTGACCCCTCTAGTTATCCACAGGACAGCATGGGCAGTAGCTGTGTAGCTGCAGCACAGCATTCCAACAACGAGTCTCACTCCTGAAGAGCAGCGAGGATTGCTCCATTTTCCGTGTCCATTCAAATCTCTGCTAAAAGTACTTACGATTAAAACTCCAACTATTGATGTAAGTCTCTTTCAGCCAGCTAAATCCATATCATTCTAGGGATGTTTTCCATCTCTACTAGAACTTAGAATTTACTGTGTATTGGCACCTGTCTTTAGAGACACATGTGCTGGTACAGGTACAGGAGTAGGTAGATGAGTATAGCTAAGAGTTATACGAACTATAGAGGAATTGGGAACTACATCAATTCCCACAGTCCTTAAGGCAAAAATCCTGTTTACTTCAGTGGGAGTTTTGCCTAAATAAAGATTGCAGGATCTGGAGCAGGGGTGGGCGAACTTTTTGGCCCAAGGGCCACATCTGGGTATGGAAATTGTATGGTGGGCCATGAATGCTCATGAAATTGGGGGTTGGGGTGTGGGAGGGGGTGAGGGCTCTGGCTGGGGGTGCGGGCTCTGGGATGGGGCTGGTACCAAGGGGTTTGAGTGGAAGAGGGGAATCAGAGCTGGGGCAGGGGTTAGGGTGTGGGAGGGGGTCAGGGGTGCAGGCTCCAGGCGGCGCTTACCTCAAGCTGCTTCTGGGAGCTGCGGCATGTTCCCCCTCTGGCTCCTATGTGTAGGTGTGGCCAGGCAGCTCTGCGCACTGCCCCGTCTGCAGGCGCCGCCCCTGCAACTCCCATTGGCCGCGGTTCCTGGTCAATGGGAGCTGTGGGGGTGGTGCTTGGGGCAGGGGCAGCATGTGGAGCCCCCTGGCTGCCCCATGCGTAGGAGCCGGAAGGGAACATGCTGCTGCTTCCAGGAGCCTCACGGAGTAGGGCAAACCCCCAACCCTGCTCCCCGGCAGGTGCTTGAGGGCCAGATTAAAACGTCTGGAGGGCCGGATACGGCCCCCAAGCTGTAGTTTGCCCACCCCGCTCTGGAGTGTTTTACATAAGAACCACATCATTTGAGTTGGGGTTCACAGAATTTCAACTGTTGCAACAGCAAGAAATTAGAGTCTCACTTTGGTGTTTTCTGAGCAGTGCTTGTTAACTCTTACCAGTGAGATCAAAGAAGTAAGTCTTGTCTGAAGTTTCCATTATCCCTCCTCACAGGAAGTAGAATTAAGCCATCAATATCTAGAAATATGTGTGAAAAACATGGTGATCACTCAAAGCTTCTGTCATTTCCTTTCTAGTCTGTGTGTCAGCTACCGGATTTCTTTTTTTTACAAGTGATGAAGAATGATTGTAGGATTTTTCCTGTTGGTGCCATTTGAGAAGGGAGGCACCTGAGATTACTTTTGATTGATAGTTTGTTTATCATTTGTTTATTTCCGTCCCCATTCCTGCAATCTGATCCATTCAGACAGAACTGAGAGCTTTCACTGCACGTTGCTGAGTGCGATAGAACTCCACAATAGCAGGTCTGGGCAATCAATGAAACTCGCCAAGGTCTGGGAGTCCAATTGAGCAGATCAGATTGCAGGGTTCAGGTCTCATATTATCTGTAAAGTCATTTGAACTCCAGAGAAGCCATTTAACTGCAAAGTAGTGGGAATAATGCAGTAGATGGGATGTTACTCCTTATAGCAGAATGAGCAATAATGCAAGTTGAGAGAATTAGGAGTATAAAATTGTTCAATCTTCTTGCTTTCTGCTCAGGTTTTATGACACTACTGAGCACATACACATATTCATTTGCAAGAGATACACCATCATAGTATGTATGCTCCTGCTGGGTTCCCACTGCAGTAACACATTGACTTGTGTGTATGATGCTTCCTTCCACTGGATGGGGATATGTGTTAGACCTGCTTATGTTGTTCGGGGAGATTTTGGCAAACCAGTAAAGTGCCTAAACCACTATTGTGTATTGCTAACAGTAGTCAAGTTAACAGGTCATACTGAACCATTCTTGCTTATTGCTAACAAAAATAGCTAAGTCAGCAGGTCGTAAAAGCAGCGGCCTCAGTGTAACCAGACAGGAGGGGCGGGGGTAGGGTGACCAGACAGCAAATGTGAAAAATCGGGACGGGGTGGGGGGTAATAGAAGCCTATCTAAGAAAAAGACCCCAAAATTGGGACATCTGGTCACCCTAGGAGGGGGTTTCAGGTGCCACAGACAGGAGAGCTTGACCCCGCACCCTTCCTGCTAAGAGTGTTAAAATTGATTATGCATGTATTGTAGAAAAACAAGAAGTCTGTTTATATGTGCCCCCGGGCATGTTTGTCAGGGCCCAAAGGCATGGACACTGAAAAAAAAAAAATCTCTGGTTAATTGGCAATCATAAGGTGTCTGACCTTTTAACCCTGCCTGCTTAGCAAGTTTTCTTTAAGGGATATGTCATTGTATTACTAATGTATAAATAAGGGGAAAAAGTTTGAGGTAATTGGACTTCTCAGGAGGGGCTCTTCAGGGACGCTCCCTCTGGACGCATCTTCGGGTCCCCACCGGCAGATGGAAGCCTGGCCAGCTGAAGCCTGTCACGGTACCACTCGAAAGCCACACTCAGCTTCGGTATTATCGAGGGTTGGGGGTGTTTCACTAACCTGTTGCAGAGGTGTGTAAGTGCTTGAGACTAAGTAAAGTTTAGCTTTAAGTAAAAGCACTCTTGTGTTGTCCTGTTTGTGCCAGCCATCTATCGGTCGGACGGCCGTGTCTCCCTTGATTTATTTCCTAATACCACCTCGCACAGAGTAAAAGTTACCGAGAGCTTTGGGTTAAAACAACCCCGGGTAACAATGTGCATATGGCTTCCTTCTGCTACAAGAACTAAAGCAGCTGCTGTTTAAGCTGTTTTGGCAGAGGACTGTGCTTTTGGAGTTGAAAGTCCCAACTTATATTTCTGAAGCATCATATAGGCAGTTAGCTGAGGAGTTGGGGTGGGGGTGGGCTTGGGCTTGTTCAGTCTGGTTCTCAGTGGACCTTTGTATAGTTTACAAAACCTGACACAGTCAGCTGATTCTGCTTTAAAGGGGCTCAGAATATGAACTCAGAGTATGAACTCAGAGAGCTGTGTTGGGATGTCAGGGTTTAAGGCCAGAAGGGACCACCAGATCATCTAGTTTGACCTCCTATATATCACAGGCCACCAACACCACCCACCAGCACACTAAACCCAACAACCAAAAATAGACCGCAGTATTACAGTCCACAGGAAACTCAATTATTATGTGCTGTAGGCAGAGAATAGGAGAAGCAGAGGTGCACCAGTGCCCAAGGCCCCCTCACAGTGGCAGAGAAATGATTGAGACATATCTAGATAGTCCCTGCAAGTGACCTGCATTCTATGCTGCAGAGGACGGCAACCCCTCTCCCTCCCCCAAGGTCACGGCCAATCTGACCTGATCAGTAAGGGAAAATGCCTTACTGATCCCACATTTGGCGATCAGTTAGACCCTGAGCATGTGAGCAAGAACCAGAATACACTGGGGGGAAAAACATCCATTCTTGGCCTTCACAGGGGGCCAGCTGAAACCCTGAGACATAAACTTTTAGGAACATAAAACAAACTGGAAGTGAGCCCCAGGGCTGTTAACCTCTGTCCCATACAATCACAAGCAACCCTATCATTGCACTCATAAATTGCACATTTAAATTTGTCTCGCTTTCTCTTAATTAAGTTGTTTGCTCCCCACAAATCCTATTGGGAGTCTGTTCCAAAATCTCACCCCGGTGAGAAACCTTCTTCTAAATTTCCAGCCCAAGTTAGTTCATGGGCAGTTTATTTCCATATGTTCTTGATGCTTATAAAGTGCCTGTCTCTAGTAATTGTTATTAGTCCCTCTTTCTACACAAAATGCTAAAGTTAAAATTGCAAGATATAGGCGGTAGGTGAAATGGTGTGAAATATGCTCACTGCACATCCTGACATTGTTTGTCTAACAAACATACGCACAAAGTAGAGACCCAGAATACAAAGCTCATGTACGGGTAAGGTGTGAAAGTCACATTGTGCTGGGTAAGTTGCCAATTTATGTCTGTTAGGACAAAAAAAAATTTAAATTAATTGAGGACCCATAAAGTGGGATGCTTCAGCAAGTGAACTATTTATCGATAGCTTTTCCTGAGGAAGGTTAATAAAACCTCATCCAGAGAGACCAGTTAGTCATTCTCAGTAAAAAGGGATACCAATTCTATGGATGTATTAAGTTATTATTAAATAGTTCACAGTTCTCCATTGAGGAGTGTCACTATTTTTTTAAATTCAGGTCTCGAGCGAAAAATGGGTCATGGGCACAAAGAATTCTGGGGGCTTTTTACAAGGTTACTGCACGTTTTCTCTCTTCTCTCTTCTTAAGTATTAGACATTTTACTCAACAGCTGCGTAAAAGGGCCTTTTACATAGCACCTCTGACCCAAGGACCCTCCATATCAGTAGCCAATTTCAAATATAAAATCAATAAATTCACATGCCTGGAATGCTTATACAGTACAGTAGAACCTAGAATTAAGAACGTTTTGGGAACGGAGGCTGTTCGTAACTCCGAAATGTAGTAATTCTGAACAAAACATTATGCTTTGTTCTTTCAAAAGATTACCACTGAACATTGACTTAATACAGCTTTGAAACTTTACTATGCAGAAGAAAAATGCTGCTTTTAACCATATTAATTTAAATGAAACAAGCACAGAACATTTCTTTACCTTCTCAAATCTTTTTTTAAGATTTCCCTTTTTTTCAGTAGTTTACAATTAACACAGTAATGTTCTGTATTTGCTCTTTTTTGCGGGTGGAGGGAGGAGTGTCTCTGCTGCTGACTGATTGTGTACTTCTGGTTCCAAATGAGGTGTGTGGTTGACCAGTCAGTTTGTAACTCTGAGGTTCTACTGTACTCTGTAATTGAAAATATTATAATAGGAAGTAGCCTGGAATCCTAGACTTGATGCAAAAATTTGTTTATTGACAAAAGTAAAAAAAAAAAAGGAAAGATGTCACTGAAATTTGGTGACCAAACAGGAATATCAATGCTTTTTAGGTGATGAAATGCATTAGTATCCTTTAAACTGGGACAACATGGTAGATGACCTTTATCCCCATTAGCAGAAATTCCAGCTGATGGCCCTGATCCAGCAAGGTACTTGAACATGTGAATAGTCACATTGGCTTCAGTTGGATTTGTCTTGTGCTTAAAGATAAGCACATGCTTAAGTGATTTGCTAGGATTGTGGCCTGCTAGAAGACCCCATTTCAACAATAGTGCTGTTCCCCAGGAAGATGCAAAGCTGAGGTTAGAATAGCATGTTACTGACAAGGTCCATGGAGCTGGAAAGTGGCAATGAACCTACTGCTTACCCAGTGCCAGGGCTGCAACCCATACCACACAATCATCCCATGAGGCTCTGACAGGCCACAATAAACTTGCCTCCATCGGGAGACTTCTACAGTACATTAAAGAATCTCAACTGTCCTTAATGTGCTCCCTCATCCCCATGTCTCAGTGCCTAAAGACACACAGTGACATGTTCCTTCCTATAACCTTAACAGTCTTGTGGACGGTTATCATAGTAAGATGTGTGGTTAATAAGGGCTTATTTTAGATGCTGTCTATGGGCTCACAGGCTCTATAGATTAAGCCAGAGTAAAAGAAAGAGCTCCACACTGCGTTTGCAGAAATTTACTTTTGGGAAGGTGAGACCCTGGTAAGTAGGGGTAACAAAGAGCCTGACCAAATGAAATCTGGGTGAATCACACTCATGTGCACAGCAGCAACATTTGTTCTGTAAGCATTTGTCTACGACTTTGGTGCATTCATTAACAGTTTATTTTTGCAAACAACATTTTTGTTTCCTGAACTCTTTGACCAAAGACCCGTGAGGCCATCACAAAGACAGACATGCTGAGAGGCAACGGACGCAATGGCTCAAATTCCTGCGCCATTCACTTACAACATCAGTGCAGGAGATCACTTGCATCCCTAAGGATTAGGGTGGACAGTGTCAATCAAGTTCCTGCCAGCAGTCAAAATGTCATATTCTTGATGGCACATGGATACCAAACACCAGCAGAATGATCCAGCTGCTCCTGGGGCCATTGGTTGCTCCTTCTCCTCAGCCTCTCATCTTATCTGATAACTACAGCCCAACTTCTGGCATACCCTGAGCTACTGATGCTCCTGCAGATCTGGTCCCAGCCACCATTGTCTCTGCTTGGATGCCCCAAGCAGTTGATGCGAGAATGCAGCTACATCAAAAAATCAATGGCAGGCTGATCTGTAACAACACTGTCCCTTTGAGGACAACAAAATGTGCCCCTGCTGGGCTGACTAAATCTGCCACAGGTGAAGAGGATGTACAGGCACTGAGCTTTCTTTGCCATGTCCATCCTTCTTTGGAAGTCAGACTAGATGACCACAACGGTCCCTTCTAGCCTTATAATCTATAGATCTATGAACCATCCATATGAACATTATCAAAAACAAACATGAATGGAAACTATTAGATCTGAGCAGACTGCTGTTATTGATTACTGTATCTCCCAGGATTCCTGTTGCTATACCTACAACTGAACAAAATTGGTTCATGCATACATGTCTCTGATAATAAAGCATGATATAGACTAACCAAACCAACCTTTGATATTTTCATGTAAGTGTTATAGATGAATGATCTGAACCTGGGTTTGAATATAGAGAGATATTAATTCTGTATTTACTAATTATTATAGGGTAGCACAATGAATTTTAATGAAGCATAGGGAATAATTGCCTTCAGTATGGCATTTTTCAAATCAGGATTTGGTAAAGTACTTCTGTGGACAGTATATGGCCGTAAATGAGACCTAGTCAATGCATGCGCTATATAATTAAAAGTTAGGAACAGTAGTCGTTGTTGCTGCTGACAGGATAAAACCATTTGTTATTAAATCAATAAGGCGGTCTAAGAGTTTTTGTTTTTTTCCACTCTCAGGGGGACATTAGGGTGTGTTTTAAGGTTGTTTGTATGGTCTTAATTGTGAATTTTCTCAATCTCAAGTGTTTGTGGGTTTTTTTATTTAAAATTTCTTGGCTTTTGATTTCTTTTAAATCAAACTACTAAATGTTGTAATTTTTTTTTAAATCTCAACTCAATTTTCTAATTATTAATTCCAGTGTCATCACAGGGCCTTTAATACTCAAGCCCCTGAGATGTGGTTACAGCCCTAATGCCAGCTTAATGCCGGTTTTATTTGTTTTGCCTGGGGGATATGCTCATCTAGCTCTCTTGAAGTCTGCTGAACAAACCTCACTTTTTGTGATTTTAGCTTGGCCGACCTGGTGGTGTGATGTTCCAATGGAGCTTGGTGATATTTGTCTCACATCATTACCATGTTACAAAGAGACCATGTCCCAGAGACTATCACCAGAACCTATGTAGAAGGTACTAGTAGGGAGAGGCTGCAGTCTCCAACCCTGTTGCAGTGATGAGTTTCCAGAGTGCTCTCTTTTTCTTCATTGGATTGGTATCCTCCATCCATCTATGTTCTGGCAATGGGTTCCCAGAACACAGGTTCTTTAGCGTTGATGTCTTTAAAGTAATTGTTGCACGTCATGACACAGTTCAGGTTTGAATTCATATCTCTAGAATCCAAGTATATTTAGGTTTGTTCTCCCCTTTCTTGACTAGTGTTCTTGGGGGCGTCTGTGATGTGTCATTAAAGATGAATTATTTAATTAATAATTTAATTTAATAATTGAATGTGGCCAAGAGTAATGGTTTCAACAGATGTTTTGCAAAAAGTCTATTACCTAATCACCTAACACTGAAAAAATAGATTAACATGGTGTCTACTCTCTCAGGCCCACAGATATTTTTATGGAATATGGCATTATAATAAAATTCCCTAGACTTCAGCTTAATCTGAAAAACTCATTAAAGAGAGATTCAATACACTCTAGAGTTTTATATAGACACTTTAAAGTTAAATGTGTACCATATTTCTGTGGCTTTTTTCCTGATCACTTACTTTGTAAGACATTTTATTTTATGAGGTTTTTATTGGATGAAATAAAAAAAAATGGCCCAGAATTAATTTGGGCTGCGAAGGCCATGGACTTCTGTGTCTTTGGTATATGAGGGGGTGGGAGAAAAGGGTCAGGAGATATAAAGACATCTGAATGAGAGCTTCCTATGAAAAGAAATTAGAGCTGGATTTTCAAAAGTGCTTGTTGTCCTAACGCTGCTCCCATTGACTTTTGAAAAGCCCACCCTTAATTTACAGTTGCTGTAACCCCATTTAATGATAATGTCTTTCACCCACCCCACATCCTCCGACTCCAGAGAGCTCCCTTCTTCCAACCATCAAAGTTACTTCCCCAGGGTGACCCTTCTTCTGGCTAACAGCTGAGTACAGGTCCCTCTGCAGTCTGTTGGGCTAGTGGGGTGATTCACTTGAAAGTAATGCAAGGAAGTTTCTCCTCAAAAGAGGTTACATGTGCCACCTCCACTGTGCTGATAGCCTGCCAAATTAAGGGACTGAGTGCAGAGCCTGAATTCTGATCCCTTTACTAAGTGTGTTGTACTGAAAACTTAATGCACAACTCTACATGTATTTCACCATATATGACAATACAACTATGACCAAAATTGTCCAGTGATTGGTGGAGCAGGAGTTGATTCAAGCTGAACCAGAGCAAGACAGAGGTTATTCTGGTGTCCAGAGAAAAGTACACTGAAAAAATTGCAGCCAATGTGCAGTCTTCCTTTGGTTAAAGACACACACTACAACTGGTCAATACAGGCTTTTAGGAGTACTCCATGCTCAACTCTCACAAAGCAGCATCTGTAAGTAACACTTCCCAAAGGCTCCATCTCATCCTGACAAGCATTTGTCACCTCTTGCCTGAACTATAGCAATGGGTTATACCTGGGCATGAAGCCATCAGCCCTTAGGAAACTCCAGCCCTTGTACAAAAACACCACAGCACATTTCCTCAGGGATAATTCAAGCATATCAGATTTGTCCTTTGCTCTCTACCCTGGCTTCCTGTAGAATACTGAGCCAAGCTCAGCAACTCTGGCTTTATCTTCAAGGCTCGCCCTGCCTATGCCCAGGATATCTAAAAGATCACCTAAAGCTCCAGAATGAAGGCTGTGGTCAACAACTTCACTCCTCTGGTGCAATGAAACTTTCTACAATGGGGATAAAGCTCTTCTGCATGGGAGGCAGAGCTTTCTCAGAGGCCAGACCCAGACTGTGTAATGAACTGCCTCTGGAACTAAGGACCATCACAAGCCTCACTGCCTTCCACTGCAAGTGCAAAGCACATTTCTTTGACCTTGCCTGTTGTAATATTAACACACGGTGATATGTACCCAAAAAACACCTCTTTCCTCCCCCACCCGCCCCAAAAAGTCAGCAGAACACTCCACTGCTATTATCCCCCTGGGTAGAAGAGGAGAGAAAAAAAACATACACACGACAGACATTAATCATGTCTCTAAATGCACTATGGGGAAGGCACTCAGATACTCTGCTGCTGAGGGCAATATAAGAACCTGTGCTGAACAGAATTATTTTAAGCAGATATTAGAGGCAATAGAGTGGTAATGCTTAAAGACTTGCCAAACCTCTTATTCTAGTATTTTTGGAGGTAACTGAGAGTTGAATTTGGCCCCTCTGTGTCTTAATAGTTGGGAACACTATTGTTTTTGGTTTACAGTGTTTGTGCTTAAAAACTTACCAACTGCCTTAGCTAACTGAATAATGCTTCCTCGGTATTTGAATTATTCTTCATTTATTTCCTGTAGTAATGGGAATTCTAAGGTAAGGAAGTTTTTTTAGTTTTTACCATAGGTCAACACTGTGTTTGATTTTTATTGGGATTGCACCCATGCAGAATTTGGCCCAAAGAGAATTAAATTGTCTAAGGAGGCCACATCGTTATTTTAACTCTATATGTAGTCTTAACAACAACTTCATAATCTGCAGCGTACTCTTAGGGAACATTTAAAAATAGCAAATAACATTGCACTGTACTAAGTAGCTGCAAAACAATTTCTGAGTTGCTCTCACTTCAGTCCATCCTCCAACTGTGTTTAAAAATCAAATATTTGGTTAGCATGTTGTGTCATCTAGGATAGCGAACGGCATTCTTGTTTCATGACCTTTAAAACATTTGACTAACTGTGAAAAGATTCTAGAAGAAAGAATCTTGGTACCCTAGAGATGTTGTTCCTCACTATCTGAAAAGTAAAGCAGCCAGGCTGAGGCTCCTCCTTCTGAACCAAGTAATGGAAAAATGATGTAAGAATTCCAGTGTCTGAATAAATATGTGCCCTCTGACCTTAATCCCCATGGAACCGAAAACATCCAAAGTCAGACAAAAATAGTAAAACCTTTACATTGCTGAGGGATAATGGTACTGCTAGCAGATAATTAGCTAAATCCCATTAATATCAGGGGATTGGGCAGTGATTAGGAAATTAAACTTTGAAAAAAAATTAACTGTATGTGTGCCACAGAAAGTGCATGTTGGGTATAGTATTTTCGGCAGCTTAGATATATTAAGCAGTGTACGACATGTTTATGATATGGAATTATTAAATTTTATTTTGTAGGGGAATCTAATCCATCTTTTATACTGCCCGACACACTTCGAAGAGGACCCATCAGAATGACTCATGGCTTGTTGTAGCTGCCACTCTAGCCTGGAAATCTTCCCCCAGTCAGAATTCAGATCTTGTCCACTGATGATGACCTTTTGCTTGAGATGTCCGGGATATGAAATCTCACTTGGCAGGATGATAAATTGAAAAAAAGAAAAAGAAAAAGAATACATCAAAATATCTTGACAGCAAACATCAATGAGTCTCTCAGCTTCAGTCTAATAGCTCTCATAATTCAATTACCCTGGTTTATACAGTGTGCGTTCAGAGAACCACCAAAATGCCAGATGTTTATCCAAAGTACATGCATCGAGGCTGACAGATTCCTTCAAAACATTCTTCACAAATTTTGTTTCCATTCTCAACAGCTGTTTTATTCACTGACATTCATATTCCTTGTTATCCATACAGATTTTTGCTTGGTGAAAGTCTTATTCATACAATACCTGTAGCCACATGTGACCAAAGGATTTTGTGCATGAACATGAGTAGCCACTATTGATTATTCCCTAATCATTATTCACTATTTAAAACTTTTTAAACAGGAGAACAACAGTCTTCCATCAAGGAGCTGAAACAATACTATGTGACTAAAGTGGCCAAATCATACACCATGAATCACAAACCATGAATAGTCCAATAAAGTAGTCCAGAAACTATCCATAATTTTGATATAGATCTGAGGCATTTATAGGGCACCTATCACGTTAGTATCTTAGTTTAACTTTTATTCACAAAAAGTGCTCAAATAAGTACCAAAATTGAACAGATTACTGCACTTTAAGCATTATGGCTCTGATTCTGGGTTCTGTACCTCCCATATACACTCACTCTTCCATTGCATGAGGGGTGTAAAACCAGGACAAAGTCACCTGGGGAACAACTTCTACCCAGAGGAATTTCCCCACCAGTGTAGGGCAGAGAGTGTGTCCCTGGGCCACCTCCCACATCACTCTGTATTGAGTCAACATGCTAGATTTATTTTAGTAGTTTGCTATGTTCCATCTTCATATCAGAACGTTGCATAGTGATTAATGTGCAGGACAGCATGAAGACTATGGGCTTCTATCCCCACCACTTATTCTGATCTTAGACAAAGTGTTTACTTTCTCTCTGCCTCCATTTCTTCAGCGGCAAAACAGGTATAGATAATTGTCTACTTCTCAAGGGTGTGACGAGTCAATATTTGTTTATAATTTTGAGATCCCTGGAAGAAAACTGATACATAGAGCTCTTTATGGTAAATTTACTTTTCTCTCTTTTCAATACATTGTAAGTTGTGGTTCTTCTTTATTTTTTGTAATATACATCTCCCATTGGGATCAGGACCGCTCAGTGATCCTACAGAATCCTTCTGACTCTAAAGATTCAGATTTGAATCATGTATTGCCATCTGAATGTTCCAGGGCAGGGAATTAAATTTGTAGCATGGCTATAACTTTAGGGCATTTGGATTGCATTTCAGTTAAGTTCATTGCTGAAATTTCCAATAGCCTAATAAAACACTTTACAAATGAAATTAGAAGGATTAAAAAGCACCAACATTCAGTTCATGTTATAAACCAAAGGGGTACTTATTTTCTGTGAAATCCTATTTAGTTTCAATTTGAGCCCCTAATTAGAATTCTGACAGAATCACCTTGCTCTGTAGATTGCAGGAATAAAAACCAAAGATGTTTCAGCTTTGAAATGAACAGCAATAGCTTGCAGTTCATACTAATATTACCTTGTGCTTTATATAGCACTTTTCAGCCAGAAAAATTACAGTACGCTCTATAGACTGTACATAAAAGGATGACTTCACCCATCACTGAAATGCAGCAGCTTGAGGTGAAACTTTGTATCATTCTGTACAGCAGCCAACAGTTTTTGGGAGAGACAAAAAGAACAACTACAAGTGGAAAGTTCGGAGACCAGAATGTAACCAATGAGGGTGGAATAATGCTTGTAGGACATGATTACTGAAGGAGACACAATAGCCTTTTTATCTTTCTTGTCCTATAATATATTTAAAGTCCCAACTTTATTGGGGGAGGCACAGAGATTAACCTAAAATGTTCTTTTCCCACTTTTGTAGTCTCAGAATTCTGTAACTTTCCCACTGGTTGAGACACTTTCAACTGGCTCCAGAGCTTACTAATGCTGCTCCCTATGCCATTTGTGGTTATTGTCAAACATCCTGAGCCCTTCCTTTTCTTCTCAGGAGCTGAGCACACTTCTTCTGCAGTGTTCCAGCTCTCATTGGCTAGGAAGTAATAAATCATACTGATTCTCAAACACTGATCCTCCAGGATGTTTTGGTATCCTAATCCTTAGACTCTTAGTGCAGCACCAAAAAGAAGGCACCGTGATCCACAGAGATGAGCTTTTGTGTTTGCTCTTTAACTAAAACCAGATTAATTTGTATTAATCTCAATATATTAGCTGAAAATGTTTCTGAATGGCTGAATTCTTTTTGCCATGTACCATTAACTTTTATACAGTATTCTCTTATCAGAAAAATGTAGTAATTATTTTTCCTTGTCAAATACACATGCAGCGCACTGTGCTCCAGTTATCCCCAGCCAGAAAAACAGTGCCTGGGGGCCATTACACGCTCATTACATTATATTGGAAATTAGAGTAGCCCTGACAAGCCTCAGAAAGCATCTCAATTATTTTAATGAAGATTTAAACATGAAGTCAGGTCTTTTGCTAATGCTAGCAAGAGTAGGAGGAACCATTGTATTCAATATCCTATGAAAGATTCCTACCTAGGATACTCCTACAAGCTTATTTCAGTCTTGTAGCATACATGTTTTCAGGTTCACTGAGAGAGGTAAAAGAGCTGAAGTATTATACCATTTTTTGCAGGACAGCAAGAAACCAGGGACTGAGTCTTCCACACTTCATAAAAGTGTCACGGAACCCAATTCAAACATGTAATAGAAAGAATATAAGATATCACACACAGATGAGATATGCATGAGAAAATAAACATACCTTCCAATTTCTGTGTACATCACCAAAATCAATACTCATAGAAGACACCATAAAGATCACAACACAATTCCAGACAAACACATGGGTCTAAACAATGAGGAGTCCTTGTGGCACCTTAGAGACTAACAAATTTATTTGGGCATAAGCTTTCGTGGGCTAGAACCCGCTTCATCAGATGCATGAAGTGAAAAATACATGAAAAGATGGGGATTGCTTTACCAAGTGTGAGGTCAGTCTAACGAGATAAGTCAATTAACAGCAGGTTACCAAGGGAGGAAAAATAACTTTTGAAGTGGTAAGAGAGTGGCCCATTACAGACAGTTGACAAGAAGGTGTATAGTTGCTGGTGAGTATTTGCTTCAGGTTGGGGGGCTGTCTGTAGGCGAGGACTGGCCTCACCAGCAACTACACACCACACAACAAAAACACCAACCCAGGAACCAGTGCTGTAACAAGGGCGAGGCACGTGAGGCACTTGCCTCGGGCACACAAAGTCGGGAGGGCGCAGAAAGTGGTGGAGAGAGAAAAAAAAAGCTGCTGGCACAGAGATATTTATAACCCAGGTGATCTTCCCCCTGGCCCCACCTGCGGCCCCCCCGCGCTTCCCCCGAGTGTCCCCCGACCCTGACTTGCTTCCCCCACCCTCTTCCGGCCCGGAGCAGAGCAGCTCCATGCTGCCTCCCTGCAACAACTGCTGCCGCAGGGTCCTAGTGCCCCCCCTTCTCCACTGCCAGGACAGACTGACTCTGAACCTGCCCTTCCCCCTCAGACCCTTCCCTTTTCTGGCAGGACCCTCCAGCAGCACAGGAGGCCCCCCCGCCCGCAGTCACTGCTCCTGCCCCATGCAGGGCAAGGAGGCAGCCCCATCCCTCATCCCCAGTGAGGCTACAGTCAGGGGCAACAGCAGGGGAGGAGGTGCACGCAGCGCCCCTCGGCACCCGCCACAGGGGAGGTGAGGGAGATTCCTGGACCTGAGAGGGGCCCTAGGAGCACATGGGGGTGAGTGTGCTGCTGGGGGGGGGCAGGAAAGGGGGTCTCCTCCCCCAGAGCTTGCTGCTGCCGGCAGGGAAAGGGCTGGGGGGAGTCCTCCTCTCTGGCCCCTGTCCCGGAGCAGCCTGCCTGCACCCCAAACTCATCCTCAGAGCCCACACCCCCAGTCAGAGCTTTCACCCCGCCACTGCACCCTCAACCCGAGCCCCTCCAGCACCCCAAACACCTTATCCCCAGTCCCAGCCAGAGCCCTCACCCCCCCACACTCCTACTCTCGCCCTGAGCCCCTCCCACACTCCAAACCCCTCATCTGCAGCCACAACCCACTGCCCTTACCCCTGCACCCCATCCCTCTGCACCCCTCCCATCCCCAAACTCCCTCCCAGAGCAATCACCCCAATCTCCTGCCCCAGCCTAGGGCCTGCACCCCAGACCTCCTCCCTCACCCAAACTCCCTCCCAGAGCCTTGGGTGGGTGGGTGGGGGGCAGAGTTTGGGTGGGGGTGGGTTCTGGGCACCACCAAAATTTCTACAAACCTGCCACCCCTGATCCTGCCCTGCAGACCTGAACTCCCAGCATTCTCAGGACACATGCTGATCCCTAGTGGCCACTGCTGATATCCAGCATCTCCCTCCTCTCTTAACCTGTGAGTCCCAGGAGCAGGATTAAAGATGCACTTCAGTAAATTTGGAATGAGGAAGGAATTTTAAACTGTTTTACCATTTGCTTTCCCAACCAAATATTATGTCTCTACATAAAGGTCATATGTTTGACTGTTATCATGACAAGTTAGTTAATGACCTTACCTATTTTCCAAGAAAAGCGCAGAGCACTCTTGAGAATCTAACTAATAGCTTTGGCAACTCTATCTCAGTCCTGCGGTCCATTGCTTAGAGAGAACAGTATTTCTCTGTGTCGTTTAGTTGGGACAGTTGGAGCAGTTCAAAGAAATGTCCCTTACCTTATCCTAGCAGAATAGTGAGTACATTTTGTTCACTTTTTTGCTTTCTCTTTTTCATTTCTTGGAATTCACTGTCCTTGATGTGTCCGAAGGAAACAACACATTGTCAGAAAGGCTGATTTTAATGAAATGTCAGTGGGAATATTATATCAGGAAAAGAGACAAGCCCTTTCTGCATTCACAAATCTTCAAAGGGGAATTTACTTACAGTTGTTGCAGGGCCTCTGCAGGCAGACTCTCTCTCCTCGGAGAGAGTAACCATTTTGACAGGACAGGGCATGTCAGAAATGACTCAGTTCTACAGGAAAATATTTATTAGCATATTGTGCGTGTTTCTTTCCTGTAAACTAAGGAGGGACTAGTTTATAGCTAGTGAGAATTATGTTTTCAGTTCTTCTCTGCTTTCTCTTTCAGTATGGTTACCTATCGAACTTTGTTTAATATGGCTGGTATAACATATAATGCGAACTACATATTTATTACTGGTCATGTACCTGGAGACAGATTCCCTAGAGGATGTCACTGAGAAACCAAAGGGTTCAGTGTATTAAACAAACTCAAGTTATAGCTTCTATCTCAAATATCAAAATTAGCTTTTTGTAGCACAGGGAAAATGTATTGCCTTGAGAGACGATAAAAAATGTCTTAAATATCATCACATAGGCTTTTCAGGAGAGAGGAAAGGAAAGTCCAGTTTTTCTTCATAGATAAAACGTAGACATTAGCTACTGCTATTCTATTCAATTCAATTCAGGTGGTTATACTTCCCCCAACACTAGAGTATCTGAGCACATTTTAGTGATGTTTTAAGTAGGTGACCAATATCTGTCATGTGTGTTTCCTTTATCATTCCTCTTCCCAGGGGAAAATGTTATATGGTTAGGGCCTGAAAGCCTTTGTAATGGCTGTGGTAAAATAGGTTTCTTTTATAGTTCTAATTTGCTGTCTTTTGGATAGTAAAGTGTTAACTAAACTTGTTCAGATTGCTTCATTCACTCCTGAGGTTATTCAGTGTTTAAAGGGACACTATCAATTTAAAAAACACAATTCGGTGTGAAAAGCATCCATAGAGTTGTTATAAGTAACAACTAATATTACAGTACAATTCAAGAAATCTGTCTTTTCAATTTTATTTTATTCATTTGCTAT
Source organism: Chrysemys picta bellii (assembly GCF_011386835.1). NCBI lineage: Eukaryota > Metazoa > Chordata > Testudines > Emydidae > Chrysemys > Chrysemys picta. The sequence continues at coordinate 101,039,408 of NC_088797.1, forward strand.
CCCTTTATGCACCATTAGTTATAGTTTTCCCCCAACAGAATGACTCGGTCAGTTTCCTCCTGTTTGTTGTTGGTGTGAATCTTTAACACAGCAACAGGGGGAGAGAAAATCATGGAAAAGCATTTTGAACATTAAAATGGGATTGTAAAATCTCTAAAATTGGCAGAGAGACCTAAAGGGATGTGTAGGACCTGAAACCATGTTAATGCTTTATAAAGATTTGATGAGATTTCAAGTTGACAGTGACTCTTTACATAAGACTGCTCTCATGCCTTTATGCATACTGGGCCTGGTTTATCTCCTGCTTACACTAATTTTACACTCGTGTGAATTTTAATGGAATCACTCCTGATTTACATAGGTTTATGTGTGGGGAAAGTCAGGCCCACCAAGTTTGGATCTTACATCTTCAAGATATGCAAACAAGCTCCTGAAGGAAGAGGAACAAATTCACTAAAAAGAAGCTTTGAAGCCACAGCGTTTGGTACGAGAATAGCAATAGTGTACATAGTTATTGATTCCTGATCTCACAGTGAGAACTATGTGGGCATAGCACGGTGCTGGTGTTGACCCCATGGAAATCAAAGGGCTTGTAGGATCCACCTATGCAACACTTATTGCAGACTCAGGTCAAAGTCAGTACAGTTTAATAAGTCAAAAGGAGTAGTATTTTGTATTTCATATCTATATAAGGTGTGACAAAGTTCCTCCTCTATCTTGGTGGGTCCTGCGCTTATTGGCGGATTTTCTTGCCTCAGAGATTCACCATGTGGGTTGGGGAACAGCCCAGAGACCTTCCCCTCTGGAAGAACCTACAGTCTAGGTCAATTGGGAGGTTTGGGGGGAACCCGGGCCCACCCTCTACTCCGGGTTCCAGCCCAGGGCCCTGTGGACTGCAGCTGTCTATAGTGCCTCCTGTAACAGCTGCATGACAGCTACAACTCACTGGGCTACTTCCCCATGACCTCCTCCAAACACCTTCCTTATTCTCACCACAGGACCTTCCTCCTGGTGTCTGATAACACTTGTGCTCCTCAGTCCCCCTTCCTCCTTTCTGGCTCACTGATAGAATTTTAGAGAGACTTTACTTATGTTATACAGAGTATCTAGAGATGATTTGTATCATAGTTTTTTGTAATGAGAGATTGAATTGTAATTTACCATGTTACAGAGAGCTAAAATATTAGAGATGTCTATATAGCAACTTCACAGTTAAGGTTGAGGCTAGACTTCTGTCCTAAGCCCAAATGGCTCAGATGACCATGTCCTTTGTGACAGACCCAGACCAGATGTGGACAAATTGGAGAGACTCCAGAGGAGAGCAACAAAAATGGTAAAAGGTTTAGACAACCTGACCTATAAGGAAAGGTTAAAATAACTGGGCATATTTAGTTCTGAGAAAAGAAGAGAAGGGGAGACCTGAAGAAAAGGGCAGGAGAGTTTAAATGTGTTAAGCATGGTTATAAAGAGGACTGATCAATTCTTCTTGTCCTACCTTCAGTGGACATGGAGAAGTAGCAGTCTTCATCTGCAGCAAGGGAGATTTAGGTTAGATATTAGGAAAAATTTTCTAACTATAAAGAGCAGTTAAACTCTGAAATAGGCTTCCAAGGGATGTTGTGGCATTCCCATCACTAATGGCTTTTAAGAACAGGTTGGACAAACACCTGTCAGGAATGGTCTGCTATACTTGTTCCATAAAGGGCTGGACTTGTTGACTTCAAGGTCCCTTCCAGCCTTATATTTCTATGGGAAGTGGTTTTGTTGAATATGTAAATGATGTACTGCATTATCAAGGAATACAATTCAGCTGTGTTTTTCTTTGATAGTTAGCCAAGATATTGATGAATAACTTTGCAAAGAAACTAAAAATATGAAAGTGGAACTATATGGTAAAAATAACATGCTTCAAAATAAAAATATATAACCCTTCCCTTAAATCAGTTCCAGACATTTATTTGAATAAGATATTCACAGCTTCCTTTCTCAAGATGAAGAATGACTTCTGACCCCTCAGAAACTGAGAGTGGAAAACATATTTGCATAGCCTCAGTAAATGAATAATGCAGTCTTTTGTTACTTTTTCTAACAGTTTAGCTAGCCTCCAATTATTCCTTCAAGGTTTGGCAATACTGTTGAATAATTGGGCATAACTGGTACAGATTAAATGAATATAGTGTTTGAAAAATGATTTTAACAGTGAATCTCGGCTGTAGATCCTCAAGGATAAAGATGAGAAAATCTAAACACTAGTTGGAATTTATATCCTTGAACCTATCAGAACAATAGACTCATGGGCAAAATACTGGCAAACTGTTGGTCAGAAAAGCAAGCTTCCCCCCCACCTCCAGCCCAAGTTTCTGCAGTCATAGTGCACCTCAGTTATTCTAACTTTTTTGTTTTTGTTTTTCATTAGTTTGTGATATATCACACTGAATTGCCTTAACTCATAAAAAAACACCAGTGTGTGAATATCTAATGCAAGTTGTAACAAGAAGGGAGGCACCTCAGAAAAACAAGGTGGAGATGAAATGTTTACATTTCACTCTTGTCTTGAGATACATCTATAGTAACTGATCAAAATATAAGTAGGCCTGAATGACTGTTTGGACAGAATTATATTGCTCAGGAAATTAAACAAAAATGCATGGAGCTAGCTTAATGTTACTAGAATTAAAGCCCTTACCTATGAAAGGGACGAAATGGGACTATTTGAATTTTTATTAACCAAGTGGACTCATTTTTGAGTTCTGTATAAAACCATCCATTGTAAAACCATAAAAGCATACCACTAGTTTTGGCAGTGAAGTTTACCTAACATTACTAATGTGTGTTGGCAAAATCTTGCTTTTTAGATGACTTGATTTAGCCCTTATCTACACACAAAAGTTGCACCGATCTACCTAAAACAATTTAGCTGCCCCTTAATCAAAGTCACAATCTAGCCCTAGATAGATACATCCTTGCTGGTCTGAACCCCATCAGTGATTCACTCCTCTCTGTCAGTGCTGGATTAAAACCAAGGCAATAGACATATCATGACATGGGACCTACCCTATGGCTCCCTATAGTCCTGCCCTGGCAAACCTCCACTTGGAGAAACTATGGCAGGAGCCCCTTCCTTCCCTCCTAAACAGGCAGCAGCATAGGGCTCCCTTCCTCCCAGGAGTAGCAGCTAAGGACCCTTTTCCCTTTGGGAGTAGTGATGACACCATGTCTTCCCCAGAGAGGCAGAGGTAGTAGCAGGGGAACTCCAGCAGCTAAATTGTATTTGCTTGAGTTAGTGGGCTGCACCTGCTATACTCTGGTCTTCCTCCCCCCCCATCCCACACCACAATTCTCCTCTAGGAATGATAATGGTGGGGCACCTCTAAATAGTGAGTCTAGAAGACCAGAGATTTTTTAAAAAAGAAATCTGAGATTCTGATGTAATCACATGACTCCAGGAGACAACATGATCCTACTACTCCTGGGGGAATTCTGCATCACTGCACATGCGCAGAATTTATGTCCCCCACAGATTTCTTTGCTTCCCTGCAGAAACATGATTTTCTGACAGTGAAGCAAAGGGAAGCCATAAGAACGGTCACACGGCCCTCCCCAGCAGTTTGTTTTGGGTGCCCAGGGCAGCTGGCAGAGAGGTAAATCACTGTAGGGTAGGGGGCGGGAATGGAAAAGACCCCGCTGGTGGCTCCTACCCTGCACCGGGCTCAGCTGCTAGTCCCGGCTGGGCTGGGGAGGATGGGACTTCCTCTTCCTCTGCACAGCATCTGGGACCGGGTCAGACCCACCCCCAGATTTCTACCCCAGCTGTAGGAAGCTCTGCAAACTCCCTTCCACGCCGCTTCTTGTACCCACTGCTCCTCAGCTGCAGCGGGAGGGATCCCTGTACAGGGAGCCTTTCCCCTATCCACTCAACCCCGTGCATCCAGACCCCCTCCTACCCAGATCCTCCCGCTGAGCCTCACTCCCCCCGCACCCAGAATCCCCCCTGATAAGCCCCATTCCTCCTGCCTGTGGACCACCCTGACAAGCCACCCACACCCAGGTCCCCACCCTACTGAGCGCCAGTCAGCTGCAGATGGATCCCTACCCCACTGAGCCCCACCCCCGCACTGGGCCCCCACACCAAGACCCCCCTGCTGAGCTACAACCACCTTCACTTGGACCCCCCCGCAGTGGTGTTACCCGGGGTTCTTTCAACCCAAAGCTCTTGGTAACTTTTACTCTGTGCGAGGAGGTGTCAGGAAATAAATCAGGGGCCATCCGACCGATAGATGGCTGGCACAAACAGGACAACACAAGAGTGCTTTCACTTAAAGCTGAACTTTACTTAGTCTCAAGCACTTACACACGTCCGCAACAAAATTAGTAAAACACGCCCAACCCTTGATAATTACCAAAGCTGAGTGTGGCTCTCGAGTGGCACAGCAGCAGCCCGTCTGCCGTTGGGGAACACAAGATGTATCCAGAGGGAGAGACCAGTCCTGAAGAGTCCCCCCAAAGGAGTCCCACCTATCTCAAGCTTTTCACCCTTATTTATACATTAGTAATACAATGACATGTCCCTTAAAGAAAACTTGTCAAGCAAGCAGTTCCACTGGGCAAGCAAGAGGCTCCTTCTGATTATTGATTAACCAGGTGTGGGTCTTTCCAGAGCCTGCAGCCTTGAGACCCCAATAGACATTCCTGAGGGTACATCCTGCTCTTTTCAAATGCATGTATCAGCAACTTTAACACAATTTTTATCAGGAAGGATGCGGGGTCAAGCTGCCCTTTCCGTGGCACCCAAAACCCCCTCCCCTCCTGCCTTGGTCAAGCTGCATGTCCACTTTACAGCCTGCTGACTAGGTTGCTTTTTAACAATAAGCCATAGTGGTTTTAGGCACTTTACTGGTTTGCCAAAATCTCCCCGTACAGCAGAGTCCCATTACCATGCACCCAGAATCCCGTAACAAGTCCCTGTGCATCCAGATCCCCCCTGCACCCAGATCCCCCACAGAGCCACCTGTACCTAGATTGCCCCACACAGAGCCCCTCCACACTTGGATCCTGCATTGCTGAGCCTGCCTTCCCATTCCTGGGGCACTTGGCACAGATGGGCAAGGCCCTGAGGTGTTTCTGGGGCAGGCCCAGTCCTTGCGCTGTGTCAGGGTTGGGTGCAACCTCACTGCTAAGTCCGTGTCCTAGGCGGGAGCTGCACAGTGATCTCCCACCTCTGTGCAGCCAGTGGCCTATGCTTCCCAATGCCATGCTGGAGTCTCCACATTAATATGACAAATAAAATTTCCAGAATTTTGCAGAGTTTTTAATTTTTTGGTGCAGAATTCCCTCAGGCGTATCCTGTGGAGCCTATTGATTAATCCAGCCCTATCATCTGTAGAGAAATACATTTAGCTTTGCCCATCAGTCTGTCCAGCAGCACACACAAAGAAGTTCAAGTGATACATGTATTATGCAAAAAGAACAGGAGTACTTGTGGCACCTTAGAGACGAACAAATTTATTTGAGCATAAGCTTTCATGGGCTATGCTCAAATAAATTTGTTAGTCTCTAAGGTGCCACAAGTACTTCTGTTCTTTTTGCGAATACAGACTAACACAGCTGCTACTCTGAAACATGCATTATGCAATCATGTACCAAGTCATTAAGGCTGTTTCAAAAGTAATAGAATTGTGTTACTCAACTGCTACAATTCTCATATCTCCTTTAGGCTTTGGTACAAAAAGAGCCAGGAACTGAAAGAAAGAAAAAACAAAACAAAACAACACTCTCGCCACTGGGTCAGAGGCTTGCGGTGCCTGAGTGTCCTTAACCTCTACAAGTTAGTGACATGACAAGTCTTTCAAGTGAGATTGAGAGTTTACAGTTTTCCATTTACTCTGGGCTGAGTAAGAATTTTTAGTTTATTTGGGGTACCATCTGGGTACAGGCGCAAAACAGATAATTATAGCACAGACTATTAAAATCTATGTTGAATCACAAAATAGATAAATGCTGCTTTTGAGGAGGATATTTTATTGAGGGAAATGCTTAATATCCAGCGCTGAAAAGTGATCTCTAGCCCTTGTCAATTTGGTATAAAGAACGACAGCTCTGGCCATTAAATGGGGGGTAAAGTATGTACATTTTTACTCCTGCAACGCTATAGTAGAACTTCATTTATTGTTCCTCCCATCCTCCAAAATGGAGTTGTGTCCCAACTCACATCAGTCCTTTGTTTGTATGAAACCCTTTATAACCGGATACATTTTGTATTTCCATTCTACTCCAATAAAGATTTTGCCACAACTTATATTGAGAATATTTAGTGTACACCTATTCCAAATACTATTTTAATGCTTTGTATTCAAGCCTTGACATTAGTTATAGAACAGAGCTAATAAACAACTGATTACAAATATTTCATGATTAAGATGAAGGAAAATTCTGGTGTAAACTTCAGCTTCCACAAATCTTTTAAGTGACTTTGTGGTAATTTTGCCTGTGCACAAACTGCAGGATTGGACTTTCAGTGTGGCCCTTTAAAGAAATGCCCTCCTTAAGAAGGCAAGATTTATTAGCTTTCACACTGTTGTGCTTTTAGATGGCTGAAAACTCTCCCAGGAATTCTTTTAATATCCCCATCAAATTGAAATGTGAATTACATAATTATAATTAGAGCACCGTACTCTTGATAAAACTCACTTGATTTATGTAAGTGCCGTTTACTTCCTAACTTGTGCCCAGATTAAACCTTTAAAAATAAGCAGGGTTTTTAAAAAGTTGATTTTTTAAAAATGATATTTTAAATGTCTGGTTCATGATTTTTTTGAATGCCTGGGTTTGGCAATACTAGGCTGTTGTTTAAATATGTGAACCATTGTTGGGGGCCCATATCAATGCATAATGACTTAAAACCATGTCACACAGAGAATTGGTTCAAATATTCAATGGCTGAGAGTGAAAGATTTGGGTGCGGGTGAGGTTTGAGGAGGATGTGTTGTGCTGAGAGTCTCACATACCAGAGACTAACAAATTTATTTGGGCATAAGCTTTTGTAGGCTAGAACCCACTTCATCAGATGCATGGAGTGGAAAATACAGTAAGTAGGTATAAATAAATAGTACAGGAAAAGATGGGAGTTGCATTACCAAGTGAGGGAAGAGGGGGTCAATGCTAACGAGACAATTCAATTAACAGTAGAATACCAAGGGAGGAAAAAACACTTTTGTAGTGGTAATGAGGGTGGCCCATTTCAAACAGTTGACAAGAAGGTGTGAGTAACAGTAGGGGGAAATTAGTATGGCCTACTACAAGACAGGCCCAACAAAGAAACTAACAGAATGCCACTAGCCGTCACCTACAGCCCCCAACTAAAACCTTTCTAGCGCATCATCAAGGTTCTACAACCTATCCTGAAGGACGATCCCACACTCTCACATATGTTGGGAGACAGGCCAGTCCTCGCTTACAGACAGCCCCCCAATCTGAAGCAAATACTCACTAGCAACTACACAGCATACAACAAAAACACTAACCCAGGAACGAAACAAACCCCAGTGCCAACTCTGTCCGCATATCTATTCAAGGGATACCATCATAGGACCTAACCACATCAGCCACACTATCAGGGGCTCGTTCACCTGCATATCTACCAATGTGATATATGCCATCATGTGCCAGCAATGCCCCTCTGCCATGTACATTGGCCAAACCAGACAGTCTCTATGCAAAAGAATAAATGGACACAAATCTGACATCAGGAATTATAACATTCAAAAACCAGTAGGAGAACACTTCAATCTCCCTGGTCACTCAATAACAGACTTAAAAGTGGCAATTCTTCAACAAAAAAACTTTAAAAACAGACTCCAGTGAGAAACTGAAGAACTGGAATTAATTTGCAAACTGGACACCATTACAAAAACTAATTTCCCCATACTAATTTCCCCCTACTGTTACTCACCCCTTCTTGTCAACTGTTTGAAATGGGTCACCCTCATTACCACTACAAAAGTGATTTTTCCTCCCTTAGTATTCTACTGTTAATTGAATTGTCTCATTAGCACTGACCCCCCACTTGGTAAGGCAACTCCCATCTTTTCCTGTACTGTTTATTTATACCTACTTACTGTATTTTCCACTCATGCATCTGATGAAGTGGGTTCTAGCCCACAAAAGCTTATGCCCAAATAAATTTGTTAGTCTCTAAGGTGCCACAAGGACTCCTTGTTGTTTTTGCTGATACTGACTAAGATGGCTACCACTCTGAAACCTGTTACATACCAGAGTGAGGAATGTGGAATAAGTGCCAGATAGATGGGAAGGGTTGGAGTTTTTCCCCAAACATCTGGAAGCACAAAGATAGGGTTTCTATCCTGGGGACCCATCATTTATAAAAACCCAATAAAAGCTCCAGCAAGTTGACATACTTCACTTAGATTTTAGATGTGGCATGTGGATTCCAATTTGTGCTGTCTCCTTTGATTAATCAGGAACAGCTTATGGTCTAAGCTTCAGGCATTACTTAGCTCTTCTTCCTTCCAAAGTGGAGACATGGAATTCCGTGCAGTTTGCTATATACAAGTCTCTTGAATGAGACCTGAAAATTCCCCGTCCTGTGTGTTCATTAAAGTTTCATGGCATTTCTGGCTAAAGTTTTCCCACCTCTTCCCTGTTTGCTAACAGCATGTGCTGATTGGTTGCCAACTTCCATTCAAGAAGTGGCTGCACGTCAGTGGTGTTGAATCTATACAATTTGTAGAGGTTCAGAATGCAAGGTGCTATATAAATGTAAAGTATCACACACCTTGGAGCTTCTGTTTCCTTGTCACTCTGATTTTACTTTAAGCATCATATTATGAAGCTTGAACCTTAAGTGAAACAAAGGTACAAGAAAGAATCTCACACTGTTTTGCCAAGGAACTGTAGGTAAAAAATTAGTGCAACAGTTAATCTGTAGCTATAACGCATTAAGCACCAAATTGTACTTGTTCATCAATAAGTTCCTTTTCCTATTCTCTCTCCGCTCCTCCGCCCCCCATTTTCCTCTCCTTGTTCTATGTGTGTGGTAAAAGTTACTCGTCACTGAATGCATATATCACAGCTGCTGGCAATAACCACTTGACTAATGGTGAGCAAGGAGTCATACTTTTCCACAATGTACATATATGGAAAGCTGTTTGTACTGATATAGTACTATGACTCAATAGGGCATATGTCAACTCAAACTGTAGGAGCTGGGAATCTCAAAGAAAGGTTGAAAACAACCCTTCTGCCCAATGCCCTTAAAAGAAAACACATGCTACTGGGTTAGAAATGTCTGCATTCTTCCAACAGGCATGTCCAGAGTTGGGAGTACCAGATGTTTTCATCTGCTTTGATACAGAAGGAATAGGCAAGAATTTTATTTTATTTTTTAGGCACATTCAGTAATATACAGAAGTAACATATTGCAAGCTCTTTTGTATTTGCTACATGTTACAAGATATTGCACAGCCTATTGTTACCTAATTAAAATTAGCCATTTATTCTTTTTTTCTTAGAGGTCAAATACACAGCAGGTGTTTGGCACTAAATTGCCTTGATTTGTTTGAGCTCACCACCTGGTGTCAAATTTACCATTATTCCCACTGCCATATGTGCTCACTGAATAGCTGAGCTTAAACTCTGATGTTACATACCTGATTACATCTGTAAGTGATCTTATTTCTTTTGCTGTCAGGGTACTTACACAACCTACTATGCAGCAGTCAGATTTTGGTATTAAAATATTCATCTCAGTAAATGGCTTTCTATGAGGTTTTCCAAGTAACATTTATACTCAATGTTTTTGTACTCATTTTACTTTTCCCACATTCAAGAGATGTGTGTATCTTTGCAAATAACAATAACTATCTAAAATATAAATAACCTATAATATGTAAACTACATTTAAATTGAACTGAATAGGCCAATGTAAACCAGCAAAATTACGAAAACCTACGTGGCAACATTGAAGTCTATTGAACGCTGGAACCCTCGTCTCCTGACCTTTTCAAAGCAGCCAAGAACAGCATGATATATGTATTTTTAACCTTTATAAGGGAAGCAAGAGCACTGAGAGCTGCATTTGCATTTCAAAGTTGGAACTAATACAATCTACAGAGAAATCATAAAACAGAAGAAAAGAAGATGCCTTGGCACATGTGTGTTCTCTAAAACCATGCTACACCAAATGAAAAGAATGCTGACATTATACACCTCAACTCCTAGCCTGCCTGAATCAGAAGAAATGTTACTGTGGTTAACACTTAGCTTATATAGCTCTTTTCAACTAAAGATCTCAAAGTGTGTGTGCGGGGGCAGGCGTATTATTTTCGCCATTCTATAGAAGGGGAAGCTCAGACACAGAGGCGATCAAGTGACTTGCTCAAGGTCACACAGTGAGCCAATGGCAGAGGCAGGACTAGAACCCAGGTCCCATGATGAGCAGTCCATTAAGCACTAGGATCCCCGAGAGTGCCTGAATAGCCAAAAGCCTGCCTTCCCAGTCATCCCTGTAACTTGCCAAACTGAATACAGTTGTGCAGACTTTGGAAGTCTGTATTACAGAGGCATTACCAGATCAGTGCAGATTTATGCAGGTTTTCATTGCTTTAGATGCTCCTTCAATGTCTTTGGCATTCTTCAGATGTTTTGGCAGGAAGCTTGAAATGCAGAAGCCATAAGACAAGACACAGCCTGCTTTAGTTGTAATGCTAGATATTGGGCCCTGCCAAGGCTACTTGGAGCCTCAAAGCTGCCCCAATACAGTGAATACCTCGGGTAGAGGCAACAGAGGGCATACCACGGGCATGTTGGATTAACCCCTCAGGCTACTCTAATTTACACAGGGGCTGGGCTGGCCCCTGGCAGTCTCAGGGATTCTGTGAGCACAAATGCAGTGCTGAGTCCCCTGTGTGCCCCCTCTTGGGCCACATGGTGCATGCAGTATGGCTCGATTTAAGGATCAGGGCCATAGTCTGTAGAGCTGCCCGTCATTTTCCTTAGCGCTGTATCAGTATTCTATTATTAAGGGTTGGTGAAAGGATGACTTATTTGAGTAGATGGAACTCCCTGCATTACGAAATACCTCACTCGGGGCCAAATCTATTGCCAATGAAGTAGTTAGTCACTTGTCTTCAATGGAGACACACCAGGAAGAATTTACTGAAGTTCAGAACTGGCAAAAATTCTTTACTTGCAGTTGGCTGTTCCAAGTCACACACCTAGCTAAATAGCCAGGCAGAGACCTCCCCTTGATAGGGCATAATATAACCCACTAGTATCTGTGATCTTTCAGATTCTTACAGAAATAGCTGTTCGCCTCTTACGCTAATGTCTTGTTCTTAAAGGGCCCTCATTTCACTGCTAAAAAGCCAGGTGCACTGTTGCATTCCAGGCTGAGAAATATATTCCAGGCTGTGTGCAAAGCACAGACAGGATAATTTCTTCTGATTAAAAACCAAGTCTCTGATTTTGTTCCAATTTTCTCTATCCTTCACAGAAGAACTCAAAGGCCTTAAGGATTTCTGGTCAGATAACCTAGCCATTTAGACAGATCCTCACTGAGCTGAAACAAAATTAGATTTTTATCCTCTGGGGCTCCATGTTATGGTCACAATAAAACTGTTGTACAAAAGAAAGAAACTAACTATCCATTAAGCAATATATCTGTTACCAACATATGCTTACAGTCACTGGACCTCATTGTGGTCTGACATACACTAGTGTAACTGCATTGACTCAATAGAATTCTTTCCAGTTTACACTGTATCAGGTACTTTGTTATTTAAACTACACCTCAGGAAAAAAAAAGAAATAATGGGCCAGATCCTCGGTCCTTTATACTGGACTGGTGGCACAAAACAGACTAGTAGCCAACTTACACTGCTAAGGATTCCTATGGCATAGCCAACTCTATCCCATTCATCACTGTATACATATGGATGAAGGAAAGAAGGCAGAGATAGAGCACTCTGGTGCGCCAGCAATTCCCAGCTTCAAGAACATCCCCATGGGGCCGGTTAGTCAGTAGCATTTAAAGCAGGCTTCACTTGAACTCTCCAAGCTGCTTCTCAGACCAGATTGGTACCCAGTGATGAGGAGCAGGCAGATGCAAAAGTGGCTTACTGTCCTTTTTGTGAGCATCCCCATCCCAGCCACTCCTGAGAAACTGGCCCAATATAATGCAGAGGGGCTTTTTCACCAGTAGTTTAGACTGAAACTTTGGAAAGAAAGACTCTTGGCTATAAAAAGAACAGGAGTACTTGTGGCACCTTAGAGACTAACAAATGTATTAGAGCATAAGCTTTCGTGGACTACAGCCCACTTCTTCGGATGCATATAGAATGGCTATATGCATTCTATATGCATCCGAAGAAGTGGGCTGTAGTCCACGAAAGCTTATGCTCTAATACATTTGTTAGTCTCTAAGGTGCCACAAGTACTCCTGTTCTTCTTTTTGTGGATACAGACTAACACGGCTGCTACTCTGAAACTCTTGGCTATGTTTCCTCTTTGTTTATAAAGTATTTAATTTCTGTAAAAGTTTTCACAATTGCCCCAGAACATGTTACCAAACTCCATATGTTAGAGGGCAAGCTGAATGAATAACTAAAGTTATACTTTATTATATTATATTACTCTAAAATATTAGTATCAGAGCAGTATGGGAATAAATCGTTTAACAAGTATCCATTTCTGGCTGTTATGAGATAAGTCTTTTACAAATTGTTTCATCTTGATTGACCTAAATAGAGTAGAAAATTACCATGACTACACTTACTTGAAATCATACAGTGTGATCTGATTAAAGCAGGATATAAATTGATTCAAAGATAAAGAAAGGGCAGGGAAAATGAAGTGAGATTAACAGGAGAAGCAAATACTAAATAGGAAAGAAGGGCAAGATACAGCCTGCCTCCAATGCTATATTAGAAAAAATGCTGTAATAACAGTAGTGTAATAGCTGGAACTAGAATAGTTCTGCATAATTGTTATTACATATCAGGGATGAGGCTAAGCTGAAATATCTGTAACTCAGAATTACCATATAGATAGATGGAAGTCACTTGGCACACCAGTTAACTGCCAGCCTGCCAATTTTCCTTTCACAAGAATTTGATCCAAAGCAAAGTTTCTAATGGTGAACACAGCTTTTAATTTGAGTGGTGGCGTTTTGCACTTACATTTCCCTACCTGTGCCTCCAACAGAAATTCTACCAGTCATGGAAACAGCTTTCTTGCCTTATGGAAATTGTTTCATTGTCATAGAAACTAACCAAATTGTGGAGACTGTCACAATTCTTATTTTGCTAGTTCTGCTACTGGTGAAAATATGTTTTGTAAAACCTTGATAAACAATTTGCAGGTCACTGTAGTATAATTGGGTAAAAATTATTCTTTGAGGATAGAGGGGAAAAACATGAGAAGAAGAGATAATAATAGACTGATGAGAAGAAATAAATTTTCTAGTTTTTAATTGTGGACACAGCAGTAGAAAATTACTATAGGACCCAATATGAACTAGCCAGGGATGGGTTAAGTGACCCAATAGTTCATCTTCATCTCAGATTCTCCAAAGAAGAATGGATTTTTAAAGGACTCCCGTAGCAACCCACTCTTAAAAGTGGCACAGATTTGCAGATGGTGTGCTGCAGCACACACACAGCTGTGTATTTCTCACAAACAGGTGTCTAATGTTGTTTTTCCAATTGGCCAGTCAAGTAGAATTTTTGTTGAGTCTGGAAATTCCCTGTTTGTTACAGAGGGAGAGCACTTCTCCTATTATTTCTCCTATTCACAGCCTCTGAAGTGGAAATCAATGGCAAGCTTTTTCACCGTGGACCTAATGTACTGGGAAATGCTCCTGCAATGTGAACTGGTAACCAGAGAGAGCTGTACTATCCAGATGCTCATTTGCAGTTTGGCATCACAGAAGCGACATATTTGTTGCTAACATGGACAGTACCACAGTCTCATTTCTGCTTGGGACTTGCACTAGGGTATATTATAAAATCAGAAGCCAGGGCCAAATCTGGCATATATATTTTGCCATTCTCCCCAAAACAAAAATTCTTGTCCCAACTTCCACCTGCCAAAACCCCCAAACAAGGAACTGACTCTCATCCACCATGGTCACACCCCATTATGCATTAATGTAAATAGACAGAACAGTCCCAATTGTAAATAACAGTTTTTAAAATTGCTTGCAGGACCTATCTGTGAAAGTTTTATAGGTGGGGGGGAGTGGTTTGTCTAGTTTTTTTAAACAGTCCCAAAGCAGACTAGCCCTTGGAGGACTTAACAGGCCAGCTGAGCTAGGGAATGGGACAGCAGGTTGAATACTTACATATGCACTTCAGAAACCACACCCAGGTCTGCCATACAATAATGCTGTTAGCCCACCTTCCAGGAGACATTTCAGTGAGAACCACTTCTAGCCAATCCCCAACTATCCCCCATGATCCACATGGCATTTGAGGCTTTGGGAAGTGCTGTGAGTTGGGTACTACAGCTTCTTTGGATCATCCCCATATTCAGTTGTCTACTGATGCAGATTCGGAGTGGTGTCTGTGCTTTTTCTCACATATTCTCCACCACAGGTGAACACTGGATTGTGCCAGGATATCATTGGTGGTAGCAGGAAAATGAAAGGGAGCAGGAAGAGGAGAAAAAAGACTGAGGGTGACTGAGCAGTAGAACATAAGAAAAACCATACTGTCATGGTTGGCTCGTGGGCAGCCCAACTTAGTAGTCAGAGCCAGAGTCTGCATCATGAGACACAAGTCAAGAGTCGGCTGGGTCAGGACACTGGGAAGTCAGAAGCAATAGAGACACTGGAGATCAGAACCATGAGTCAGGGACCAGAGTAAGGCCGGATCAGGACACCAGGGGGTTAGAGGCAGGAGACAAACTGGGGATCAGAACCACAATTCATACCAAGAGCCAAGCTGTGTCAGGATGCCAGGAAATTCACTTCTCTCAGCTAGGAGAAACTGCCTGATTTTGACACCCCTGCAGTGTTTCTACAAGGAGCACATGCTCCATTGCCTCCTTTTGTTGAGGCCTATTACAGAATGACCATCTACTCCCTCAACATGTGATTGCTATCACTAGATTTTAGGGGTTGAGCGTGAAGTAATTTTGTCCTGTCTCTGTAATATCCATACACTTCTTCATATGGACTTGGGTTGATGTAGCAGGCTCAGGGTCAAGTCCAGCTGAGCTCTGCTTGGCCTAGGTGGGCAAAGATAGTTTTAAGCCATGTGTATTCTCCCCTATCCTGGTACTACTCAAATTTATGTTTAGCAAGCCAAGCCCTCCAGGGCCATTCCATTTGCCAGGCATTACTGGAGTACAACTAAAGGCACTTTTCCAGGGAGGGAATTGTTACAAGATGGCTAACCCTTTAAGAGGAGTTGGGCTCAGTCTCACCTGTGGGCTACCTCACAGCTGAGACCAATCAAGTGATTATAAAAGCTAGCAAGTGGCTCAGTTGGGGGAGGAATGGCGGGAAGCAGCATTGATCATGTAGGAGACATGTGGGGTTGGGGGGAAGAATGGTCTCTGGATCCCAAGTCAGCAGACAAGACCAGATTTATATGCAGAATTTACATTGAACGGTTTTATTGTGGTGGAAGGATAAACTAAAGGAAAGGCTTGGGCACACTTGGCCATGGTGTAGGTGTTCTCCTGGGCTGGAGAAACAGGCCCACAATCTTACAGGAAGCCAAGCAAAGGAGTTGCTATGGCAGTCCTACACTACTCAATGATTTCTCTTTGCAGGGGAAAGCTATCAGAAGACTAGATCCACTGGCTTTGTGACTTCCAGATCAACACCTATTTGAAACCTTATCAAGAAAGACACCCTCACATCTGTCAAACATGCCTGTCAGTCAACTCTGGATATTATTCTTGATTGAAATCTAGTACTTCATTGACTCCCTCATGATATTTGCAAAGTTTAAAAAGTGTATTGAGTATTGCAGCTATTGAGTTTGCTCACAGCTGATCCAAAATATCTGGTACAATGGCTTCCGAGGACCGCTATTTGAAAGTAGCCTCCTGAGTCGTTGGGAATAAGTATCAAGATTAGCTGTCCCTTGATCGCTTTATTGCAGTTGGAGAGATGTTCACGAGTAGCTGGAATGAGATTACTTTCCTCATACCCTCTAGTGGATTTCAGATATAAATGCAGCTGCAGTCCAAATTATAATAATGTAGCTAGTTAACATGCTGCTCGATCATCACATGTCACATTTTCACTCAGAATCTTTGAGGCATTAAAAAGTACTAAATAGACTACATCTGGCTCACTGGAGGCCAAAGGAAACAGCAACAGAGGCTGAGTGGCAGAGACATGCTGGATTTCAAAGCCTGTGTAACAGAAGATACCTCATCATTACAGAGCTTTTAAAAGATCTGCTATTACCATATCAGAACAAGGGCCACTCCAGTTTAAGTGTGTGTGTGTGTGTGTGTGTGTGTGTGTGTGTGTGTGTGTGTGTTTGCTAAACAAGGACAGCCACTCAAAAGCTTTTCTATGGGAGATGAAGGGGGCGGGAGGGTATCACTCTTATGAAGAAGTAAAAAAATTATCAGCCACCAGTGAGCACGGTAGAAATCTGGTCAGCAATAGGGAGTGCCTTCCAAAAAAAGGGGGGAGGAAAAGTCACAGAACAAAGGTGCCTTAGCACATGATTTTACAGTGTCTTGCATCAAGAGATTAAAAACCCCTTCATCTATCAAAAGAAGCTTTTTATTGCTACAACTTCCCTCTGTCCTTGAATGGGACCAGAATGATAATTATGCCAATATCACAGAAAGTTTCACAGCTGTGCTCCTCACATAGATCAACTCTTTCAATTAACAATGCAAAAATATTCAGTAAACAATGGCCAGTAGACTCATAAGAACACTACTAACTATAATAAATCAATATCAGGTGTCCTTTATATTTGCACATGGCACTTCTCATAATTTAAGGAGGTTGTGTAGTTCATCTCTCTCATGTATGTTGTTTAGAGTGTATTATCTCAGTGGCAACAGAAGTATTTGACTGCACAGAGTGGCCATTTCCAGGAGGTAATACAGAAGTTTGGCTTTCAGATAAACTTCATAAAATGGATTCCCCACCTTTCTACATGACGCCCATAGCTTTTATCATCATAAATGGACTAGTATCCTCTAATTTTAACTCAGACAGGTGAAGCAGCAGGACCACCCCTTGTTATCATTACTATTCAATATGATTATTGAACCTTTGGGACCTTTAATAAGACGACAAAAAAATGTAAGACTTTGAAGTTAATAATATACAGCATAAGATTTCACTTCATGCTGATGAGCCTTATAGTTTACATTCCCAAACCAAGAAAATCCGTATATAAATAATGACAACATATGGAAAAACAGTGTATGTTTAGGATATAAAATTAATCACACAAGATCAGACACTTATGTTACCTCTCCTTTGGAATTCGTTTTCTATTTCAAACTGATACCATAGCTAGTAGATGGTATTAACCACAGCTAGTCGATGGTATTAACCACCTTTATGCCATTTAACTTTGTTGGTTACAATACTATGGAACATAGAAAGATGGCAGAGCTGGCAAAGCTGCTGTAAGTCCCTGTTCTCTGGAGAAGACCCCTGATGCAGGGGATGGTGTTCACCAGCTCTGTGTCTCTCCCTCCAGAAGCCCACATTGCAAAAAACATTCTGGGAGTGTGGCAATTGTCAGCAGAGAATTGCTTTCTCCTGGCTATTGCCCTACTGTTGGGGAAGTCCATAGGGGCTTTTGTAGCTGGGGAACAAATTTGGATGGCCAAACTGATGATCCAGTAGCTCCAGGGTAGGGAGACATAGTGCCTTCCCTCCTGGGTCCCTTTACTGGGCTCAGCAGTGGTAGAGAGATGATTCTGAAGTGCACCCAGAAGCTCCAGCTAGTACTGAACCCAGCATCTGCCTTGTGAGTGGCATTCACTTGTATGAACACATCATGCCAGTGCTCAAGTCTCTGCAGTGACTTCCTGCCTGCTTCTAGTGATACTCAAGGTGCTGGCAATGAACTTCAAAAGGCCTAAGTTTGGCTGAGACCATGATATGAAAGTCTCATATGATGACTCATTGGGGGAGTTATGATGAGCTGGAGGGTCTTGATACTTGTGATTAAGTCTGAATAGTGGCATATTTCTCTTTGTTGAGGGCTCCCAACTTTGGAATTCACTCCTGTTAGGAGCTGCCAGAATCCATGACTTCTAACTTTCGGAGTAAATATAAAGGCAATTTATTTTTGTTGGCAATTTTTTTTTGGGGTGGGAGGGGGAGTTTGGGGTGCTAATTCCTGTTTTAACCTGTGTGATTCTAGTGTTGCTGCCATGAGGAGTGGTTCTATAGAAAATAATTATATTCATATTCTGCACATAAGTTCAAACCACAACTTAGGTAGAAGAGGACAGTATTTTCAGATCTCATTCCTTCCACTTTCTCTTAGACTAACTCATGTCAAATTAAAGATTCAGAGGCAAAGTTTTCTTCTGTGCTTTGTAGCTATCAAGATGTTGACAAATAGAACTGAGTTTTTTGCGAGTAATATGTAGAGTCAGCATTATGTGAACAATGTTAGATCGCACAACAATATAAGTCCAATTACTTTTCCTGGCAAAACAATCTGTTCCTAATAGATATAATGTTATGGTCTTTCCTTGGCTGTATCCCCACCCCCATGTTTTATCTTTTTTACTATCTGATCCTAGAGTTTTGCTGCCAGACTTGTATATTTTCATAACAGTTTGATAAAAGCCAGCACATAATAGAATCTTACATTTTCTGAAAATATCTGCAAGGGATGTACATGTGGGGCTAGTCAAGTTATGAATAATACTCAAATTAAATCCTTTTTATGTTTTATTAGCGAATTATTTGTGGTCAGAAGCTGATTTAAAAAAATACAAATGATAGTTATTGCAAGCGTTCAATAAATAGTTTGGACAATGTTTCAGACTGGGATGGGGTTTGCAGACTTTTTACTTCAACCATTTGCTCTTTAGAGTGTGTAGCTGATCACCTAGATTATTTCTACTGAGTGACTGGTGTCTTTTCTGTTCTGTAACTGGAAGCCTGACATTTTTTATAAAGGAGAACAATGGATTTCTGCTCCCAATTTTCAGGAGAACAATCATTTGTGTTAAAATTACATAGCCTGAAAGCTTCATGAAATGTTATCCAAATCTGTGTGGATAATGAAGAATTCCACAAATCAGAGCAAACCAAACTCAATGCATCATGTATACAAAGTTGTCACAAATCAATGTTTTCATTAACCAACCAGTGGTAGTTACCTAAAAGCAAGTCTTTCTATTTTACTGGGCTGGGCTTGGAAAGATCACATCATGGGCAAGCTTAAGTTCTGCATCACCCTTACTATAATTTAAAAATCAGAATTCTCTCTAGTAAATACTGGTCTTGCCTATAGCAGACTTTGGGGTAGATTCCCTGCTGTCTGCCAGAGCATGAATGTGTGAGGGAGCCAGTCTGAATTTCTGCTCCAGTCCTAGCACAGGTTACAGTAGCCTAAGGGTCCCCTAGAAACCATAATTCATCTGAAGTTAGCTGGAGCACATTGCACTCCAGCCACTCTATCTCTTGACCACCTGAACCTGGGCAGTGGGGATGGTGGCATAGGAGATGTCTCCACTAGTACCACGCCATCTGGCTCTCTGCCCCCAGTGAAAGCCAGGGGGCTTATATCTTGTTTCCATTCCCTTTGTACGAGAGGAAGCTGATTAGGGCAGAGAATCCATCCCTTTGATTAATGATCCACATTTATGATCTACTGGAAAAATCAAAGTTGGAAAAAGACTCATGACTAAAGAGAACATATAGTATAGTAGAGTATTATTGTGGAGAGTCCAAAGTACACAATGTGACATTGCATGTACAAGGTATGCATCTCAGCCTTTCTGCATTTTATCTCCCTGTGGTCAAAGATTTTCCAGGGCAGTGCAAAGAAATACACATGAGAAAATCCACCTCCATAATTGAAACACCTGTCATCAGTGTCCATGCCTATTCCTTGGGCTCTCTGTGGAGACTGAATTCTCCTCTGAACTCTACTGATGGTCCTTTTTTCTAAGACGCCCATTACATGGATGATATAGGGATACTTGTACTCCTGGTTATCTGTCGTAACTGCTGTGTCTAAATAGAGAATTCCAGTCTCCAGGCTGTCAATTCAATACCTTTATGAGATCTCTCTCTCACACACACTCTTACTCCTCTGGAGAACATATGTTGAGTACTCCTGTCTCACTTGTGTCCAGTTTGCCTTTCTATAGCCTCATCATGTGCTTTGATATTCTATGCTGTTAATCATTAAGCTTTTTATGCTCTCTTCTACAATTGCTTTACCACTGAACCATGCTGCCTCTACTTATCCCCTGACTTTATGTATATATTTTCCTTTACCCTAAATCCTGTTTGTTTTGTTTTCTTAATAGAAGTTCAATGACAAGCATAAGCAGGGGAGGATCTGACAGCAGCTAAACATCAGAAGATTTAGCATCTCAAAACATCCAATCAAATAGATGTAAAACAAAATCTACATTGCACAACTCAAAGCTTGTTCCTTGGCAAGGTTTGAGTTGAGAGAAAGACTAATCAGTGGAATGTTGCCCTGTGCTTTCCCACCATACTAGTTCATTTGTTTTGGCACTGACAATTTGTAAGAGGCTGGATTATGGGTCTCTAGATCCAGCAGCTGCTGATCTACTACAGCACTTACATTAAAAAAGTGACTGGGAATGCATCCTAAAAAACACTCTTCTGAAATTCCTTTGTTAGTTCTGCTGAATAGAGATCTAAAAAGTTGTATGGTGGATATTACTGTGTCCCCCATAATAAGGAATATACCTATCCTGACTGCCATGTTAAACTAAAAATTTGAATGCGCTAACTTTGCAGCTATTAATATTTTAAATGTATTTCAGAAAAACAATTATTGGTTGTGCTGGGAATAATCAAATTTTCACGACTTTCAGGGTTGGCAATCCAAAAACCCAAGGGAAACAAATATCAGGAACAAGTGCTTCCTTCAGGAAGCTAAATAATTTTGTCTTTTTTTAATAAGGTGGTTTGCTGGATAAGCTTATAATAATGATTACTATATTTTACATGACTATAGTGCCTTTCAGCCAGGCGGATCCACACTTGTAGACAGGCACTAAGTACATACTTGTTAATATATTATTTAATAATATAATAATTTAACCTGCTGTTACATTGTAGCTACCCTTGGAAATAAAAAGTTGAAAAGTAAAGAATATTGGAGAACAGGAAACATAATTACCCAAATGACAATTTCACCAGGATATAAAGGCTAAACATCTCTTCCCTCACAAAAAGGGCTATTGATCGGTAAAGATCAGAGTTGTCAGGATTTCTCACCCAAAAGATAGTGCCCACTAACATCATGCTTGGGCCTAGGTTCAATACTGACACCAAATGAAGACTCCCAACTCCTGAATCTCTAACATGGTTTTCTGACCCGAAACTTGCTTTGGAAATTTCCCATTCAAAAAAGGCCAAGGCAAAAGGCTGTTTAGCTTGTGAGATCTGATGTGGTAACAGCTTTAAGTGTTTTGGCTGTGGATGTAGGAAATTAAGGAGACAGGTGGGGGCATTTAGCCAATCTCAAATTGCTGTGGGGGACAGGGTCTAGAGAGAGAGAGAGAGAGAGAGACAGAATTTGTATTCTCAAGCTGTCTTGCTATCAGAATGAACAAATGTAGGGAGAGTTACAGAGACTAAATTGAAACTGGAAGCGGCATTTTGATAATATGGTGAAAGACAGCAAGATTTCCAGGAGAGTGGATCTTTGATGCAATAGAGACTGGGAAAAAATGGGTGAAATTCATCCCTGGTGTTCTACTGACTTTAGTGGAGAGAATCAAGAAGAGAATAAATATAGCAATTACATAGAATAGACTGGGTTAGAAGCACATATTGAAACAGGAAGAGACAGACAGAATGTGGAACAGCAAGTAAGAGATAAAGTAGGCCCTAAAGTTTAAAAGGAAAAGAAAAGAAAATCCTGAGTTCAGGTCAATACACACTGCTAAAGATAATTTTGTTACTAGGATTCTCAAAGAGAAAAGAGGCAGTGACAGCACAAAGTAGGCAAGAAATTAGGAGCTACACTACAGTAACATGGCTAAACGGTAAGAAGACAGAGACAGCTGCCAAAGACTGCTCTTCTGTAGAGAAAGAATTAGAGCTTCACATCCAAAACGATCTTGTGGTCTCAGTCAAGTTTCCACCAGACAAGTGAGCAAAAGCCACCAGTTGGCACTACCTCACAGCTTTCTTTTCAGTCTCCAGAATGAAGCTAAGATCTGAATGAGAATGGAGACTGAACTATTCCCTCATCCTCTCTGCAATCAGACAGCACAGAGAAATTTGCGCTATTGTTGACGTGCTGTATTTGTTTGTGGATAAAGAGACATTTCAGTGTATGGCGCTATCAGTCTAAAACCTTCCACAAGAATTACATTGATAACAAATAATAGGAAGAAAAAATGAAACAAGTCTGGTTTTGCTTTAAAAAACCATAAAAATCATCATTCATTTCCAAACACGTTGCTACATTCCTCTAACAGAATTAGTTTTTGCTCGTAATAAATTCATTTTCTCATAAAAGAATGCTATATGGTCAAATCTGAACAAAAATATTCATTTTTTAAAAACAGGTTTAGTTAAAAAGCTGTTTTCCCCTAAAACAAATAGAAACTTGTTTTTTTAAATTCCAGGAGCAAGCATTTTCTAAACAAATGCATTTTATCTTCTGAGTTTTCAGCCCAAACACTGGAGAGTTGCACATAGGAAGGTGAAAGAGAAATTAATAAATTGATCATAAAAATACTTCTCTTAATTTGGAGAAGCTGAATTTTTGTGCTGTGTCTTATAATAAAAAGGACTCAAAAATTCTGAGCTACTTCAATGTATTCATATCATGTCTTCAATAACAGTTTGGAAATATATCGATATAGGATACAATCCTAAACCCACCATACAAAGAAGACTAATTATTATTATTATTACAATATCCTCCCCAATTATTGCCCACTCACATAAGTAGTCCCTTTGATTTCACTAGGATTACTTGCATTGGTAATTCTTACTTACATCAGTAAGAGTTCATGATCAGATCCTTAGTTGTCAAAAATCAAGAGCAATTTGTTGGTTAAGTCTCACAGCTAAGGGTTATACAGATTGTCAGCCTTCCCCTATATTACATTGAAAATAGTGGCATCTGAATCCTAGAAAGAGTTTCAGAGAATGTACCTGGTCAAAGACATACATATATGTATGGAAAAGTTACAGAAGTGATCATGGGAGATGGTCGGTGTTTTCTCTCTCAGGCCTAATTTTTTTTAGATAATCATCATACTTAGGCCTGGTCCACACTAACCCCCCACTTCGAACTAAGATACCTTAGTTCGAACTTACCGCGGGTCCAGACACGGCAGGCAGGCTCCCCCGTCAACTCCGCGTACTCCTCTCGCGGAGCAGGAGTACCGGTGTCGACGGTGAGCACTTCCGGGATCGATTTATTGCGTCTAGACAAGACACGATAAATCGAACCCAGAAGATCGATTGCTTACCGCCGGACCCGGAGGTAAGTATAGAGGTACCCTAAGAGAACTAAATTCTTGTTCTAGATAATGGTATCAAAAGCTTCAGGGGGTTGTCTACCATTCAGTGTGTTATACCAATAGAATAAAAACCAGCAGGATCTTATTAAGAGGGATAAGGCAAAGATGCCACATTTATTGTAAATATACTGATAAAGCAAAAGATAAAAGTAAACAACGTTGTTTGACTACTTATTTCTTATACATACACACACATATATATATATATATATATATATATATATATATATAGAGAGAGAGAGAGAGAGAGAGAGAGAGAGAGAGAGAGAGAGATTCATTCACACAATCATTCATTCAAGTTCTGTATAGGTGTTATAGTTACCAGCCTAGAAGTTGCTCATGCCAAGTTACTGGCCAGGTATCTTGGTCATGAGGATGGAGCCGAGTCTGTGTCAGGTGCACCTGATGCTCCTGGAGGCTGGCAGCAGAACCAGAGACTCAAAGTCATCAGTCTTTAGAGTCCATTCTTATAGGAATTAGTTCCTATGTTAGTTATATAGGAGCTGTTTCATTCTGCTGTTGCTGACTCAATC
Source organism: Chrysemys picta bellii (assembly GCF_011386835.1). Lineage (NCBI taxonomy): Eukaryota > Metazoa > Chordata > Testudines > Emydidae > Chrysemys > Chrysemys picta. The sequence goes on from NC_088797.1 coordinate 101,063,662, forward strand.
AGCAGATGGCACATTCCTGTCCAAAGTGGCACATTCCTGGTGGCTCCACACTGTCCAAAGTTTGTGTTTCTCATCCTTCCAGGTGATGGGGTGGGTCCCAGTTTACCCTCCGGGGGTTTCTGGTCATCCACTTGACACATTCTTCGGCCGATGGATACTCTTTTTCTAGGCTGGCACCTCCCTAACCATCCATGTATATCAAGCATTTATTAGCATACATTCCATCCCTTAACCATATTTTAATTTACTGTCTCTACCACTTTCAGAGTGTGTGCTAATTCATTTGAGACTCCCGGCCCTTTAATCACAGAGGGTGGGGGTCTGTCCTAGGAGCCATTGAATGAAGTGAAAGTCACTTAACAGCTTATAGTGTTTGTTTACATTGTATCAAGAACAAAGTCAGTTAACTTGTTTGTAAGTTTTACATAGTAGTAAAATATCTTTCACAGGATAGATATAATCAATGGTTTCTACAGACAGTAGCTTACAAGTTTTAACAGAAGACCCAAGAGATTTTTGTACTTGGTGAAACTGTTGGATTTTAAAGTGTGGGGGCCAAATTATGAGGGGGTCACTGTCTCTTGGGGGAATCACTGTTAGTACCTTCTTTAATATCCCTACAAGTGCACTTCTTCTTGAAAAGTCATTGCGCAGTTTTAAAATCTCAGTACACATCCACGCTGGGTTGCCCACTGGCTACATTCTCTATCCAAGTTTTAGTTCCAGTTTTCTGAAACAGTTGGTTGTTTGGACGTATTAATATGAGACTACAATAAATAACTGCAATGGGTGAATGGCAGTCTCATTTACAAAGTAAGGTTCCTAGCATGGAAAACATTATGAACCCTTGCAGATATGGGTTGCAAGTCTTTACATTAAGGTATATTAGTAAAGCTGGTAATTGAGCTATGCCCCTCATGGAGGTGGGTTTTTTAGAGCGCTAGGAGAGCTCTCTCCCAGTGCTGCGCTGCGACCACACAAGGCACGTTGAAGTGCAGCCACGGCAGCGCATTATCATTGCCAGTGTAGACTAGCCAGACGCACACTGGTTTGGATTAAAACATACAATAAGTTTATTAACTACAAAAGGATAGATTTTAGGTGATTATAAGTGATAGCAAATGGATCAAAGCAGATTACCTAGTAAATAAAACAGCAAACTGAGCTTAACATATTAGATAGGTAGGATATGAATTAGCAAATTCTCACCCTGTGATAAACAGACTGGCAGATTCTTAAGGTATAAACTGCTCTGGCTTTGCAGATTGGGGTTTTCCCAGGTTTTCATACACTGTCTAGCAATCCCTTAGCCTGGGACCATCACTTCCCCCTGGTTCAGTCTTTATTTCTCAGGTGTCTTGTTGTAGGGAGAGGTACCATCATGATGTCATTTCCCCCCCTTTTATATCTTCTTCCCACTTGCTGGAAAGCTCCTTTGCTATGACCTGGGTCAAACAGTTCCCATTGTGTAGTGCTATCTCCGAGAGGTTTCTATTGTACATAGTTCCTGGGATGATCCTTGTGCTTGTGTGCATATCCTCAATAAGCTATTAACATTGTTTGGCCTTTTTTCTGTTGTACCTGAAAGGCTGCTTGTGGGTGTTTTCAACCTCACAACATGTTTGAGTAACACATCCATAGCCAAACTTCATAACTTCACATAGGAGGATAGCACATGTAATCCAACAAGATATAATTTAGCAGATTAAGACTTTTAGAATGATACCTCACAAGGCATACTTTGTACAAAACATATCCTAATTGCATGACAGTGGTGAATATTGGAGTGCCAGAGTGTCAGAGAGACTTCAAAGAAAAGTTCTGTAGCTGGGGTGGTACAGACTAAGGGGCTATTTTGGCTATAGCCTAATGACCTTAGAGAAAAGCTGAAGAAATGCCAAAGCTCAGATGCTGGCCACATTCTTGCTAGGGACAAGATTAATGTTTGCTTTTTTTGCTGTATCCTTTTAACTACTGCTTTCATTCTTCCTCTTCCTGTAAATAAATTGCTGTATCAGTTAAACAAACTGACTCTGACAGAAACCAAACCTAAAATAATACAGTAACAATAATACTACATTCTTAAAATAGATGGGTAACAGTTAAAAGAGAGCCCTCTGGTTTTGTAAAAATCGTTCACCACCATTCATACTAAGGGACAAGGGTTATCACGAGTGTCACTGTTTATAACTTCTGAGTGGAAGAAATGTGGACTGTAGCCAAAAAAAAAAAGTGTATGAGTACATTTGACAGATTCACCATCCCAGAGCAATCCCCTCCTGGCAAAGCCCATCATTGCAGCTTTTCTGTCTCATGCTTCTCCTCAGCACTTCAGCAGGCTGTCCAGTGATTTAGCCCTCCATCCAGGTCACGCTGACAGTCTCACCCCATCTGGTGCAAGAATGTCTAAACTCACAAACAAAGGATTGGAAACTGTTCCCTCTTCCTGGGCTCAGTCCTAGGCTGACACTTCACCCCTCTACCCCAAGGCTCTGCAGAGACCTTTTCCTGTGCTGCTCAGTGTGCTACCTTCCAGTACTCTCTTCCCAGAGGCCCAGCTCCTCCCAAGCTGCTGACCTCCAGGGAATCGTCCCTGGAGTCGCTCTCTTCCCACAGTCCCCTTCATCCCCGCTGTCCTGTCTCTTCCTGGCACTTACCTGCAGGCCCCTCTAGAGTGCTTTTCCCTGCAAACAGAAAACTCTCAACTGCCTCTCTCCTAGGTCTTCCTTTAACTGAGCTCTCCCAGCCTTTCTAAGGAAAACCTGAATCCTTTCCAGGTAGACCTGATAACTGAGTTGCCCCTCCAGGTGCTAACAGGTAGGTTCATTAGGCTCTGAGACTCCCAATAACCCTTTCTCTGCCAGTGTGGGGTTTAAACACCTCACCATCCCAGTACATAAATATTTGTTTCTTAGTATTTTAAATAAATTCTTGTTTATATTACAGTAGTGCCAACAGGGCCCAAATGAGAGTAGGGCCCCATTGTGGTTGGTATTGTATAGACAGAATAAGGGAGATTCTCTGTCCTGAGGACCTGACAGTTTAAATTGACAAGACAGAGAAAGAGGAGGAGGGAACAGGGCAAGTGAAGTGACTCACTCTGCTGTTGAGCTGGAAACGTAACCTAGGCCTCAAATCCCAGTCTGATGCCCTATGCCCAGCCCAAGCTGTCGCTCAATCATTTTACTGGCTTTTCTGTATTGTGCATTTTTGTATTGTTTTCATATCAGGGGATATACAATTTTTGTTGTCACACAGCTGCCCTACATTGGGATAATCAGTGGTGAAGTATGGAATATTGGGGATCTGACCACTCCTGTATATCATCTCATTGAGGTCCCCAGATGCAGCTGAACCCAGGAACCTCTTCTTTAAGAGACTCCTCAACACTGAGCGGGCTCTTGAGGAACATTAATATAGCTTTTGGCTGCTTAATATTCCTCCCTGAGCTCTACTGGGCACAAAGGCCCACCCAGAAATGCTCATGAAGGGCACTATTATGCCTTGAAGGCACAGCCCCTAGAAAAGAACAGAGGGAATGCCTCCTGGAGCTCCTAGTTACATACTCTTTATAGAGTGCAGCTCATTCTCCCAGTGCAGCTGACCAGGACTATCCCCTGCTCTGCTTCATAGCCCCGCTTCCTCCTGGCACACCTCTTTCGAAGGACTTTGAGAAATTCCTGCCTTGGTTGGCCCTTATGCAGGCTGTGCAAGGTGGGAGATGCTTCTTGCTCCCCCTTCCCTGCCACTGTACATACTTTTAAAGGCTAGGTAGAAAATTACGCTAAAGGGGGTTGTGTTGAGTAGGTCTGTCTGGGCCCTGTCTCTATCTGGATTGTCCCCATCACCAAAACATTCTGGTTAAGGGGGTTGTCAGGGTTCCCTCCCCACTCTGAACTCTGGGGTACAGATGTGGGGACCTGCATGAAAGACCCCCTAATCTTATATTCCACCAACTTAGGTTAAAAACTTCCCCAAGGCACAAATTCCTTTCCTTGTCCTTGGACAGTATTGCTGCCACCACCAAGTGATTTAAACAAACATTCAGGGAGGACCCACTTGGAGCCCTATCTCCCCAAAAATATCCCCTCAAGCTCCTTCATCCTCTTTACAAAATAGGAATAAATCTCCCTCTTAGCATAGGGAAAATTCAAACACTAAAACAAAAGATAATCTAATGCATTTCCTTGGTATTACTTACAATTTCTGGAATTTGAGATGTATCATTTTAGTAGGAGCCAGATTACCTGCTTGGTCTCTCTCTGTCTCAAGAGGGAACACAAAGAGAGCACAAACAAAACTGCCCCCCTCCCAGATTTGAAAGTATCTCCTTTCCTTATTGGTCCTTTGGTCAGGTGCCAACCAGGTTATTTGAGCTTCTTAACCCCTTACAGGTAAAGAAGGAATTTTATGTTACCCTTAGCTGTATGTTTATGACAGGGGTGTAAGTCACTGCAGAGAGGGTTTGATCACTTATGCTCTTCCCTCCCTCCCTCCCTTTCAAGTGGTTCTAAGGATATCTGAAGCCAGGAGACACCTCCAGCACATGATTTCCCATACCTGGACTATTCCTCTGTGGGGGTGAGCTGGGCCCTTGATTTTATATTTATGTTTTAAATCACATTCCAGTTAGAAAACACTTGTTCTAAAATGATCAAAGAGCCCAAGTGGCTGGGGAGCAATGTGTATTGGCAGCATCATTTCCTATAGCTTAGTAGTTTGAGCAAAGGCATAAAATATTTGTATCCTTTTCTCTCCTAAAGAATTTCAGTGTCATGCTCTGATACTATTAAATAGCATATGAAGTGTAATTTTCTAATAAATTTTGTATTCCAGACCCTCAGTTCAACATCTTCCCAAAATGTTACAACTTCAAATTCCTGCCATGTACCCATAAAGGTGCCACAGTTAGGGCATCTCCCCTTTCTCATCCCTACTTGGGATATACCAAGTTTGCTAATCACTCCACCAGAGAAAGGAACAATCAGTCCTTGACTATCACCAACAATCCTTTTCACTAGCCAATAATGTACCAATACCCTTTGCTGGGGTTTTTTATACTTTATTTACACACACACTTTCCCATTAATATTCAGCCACAGAAAACGGGGATAAATTCTTAAATCCACAAGGGATTGGGATGCTTAACCATCCCCTCCCTTTCCTTGCCCAGTATTTTAGTTGGGGTTAAAACTTTAAATCTTGAACATATTTTACTTTGGGAGAGAAAAGATGTTTCTATTTGAATTGCAATACCTGCCCCATCTCTGCCAGAAGTATCCCATTTTGGTTACTGTGGAGAGTGAAAAGAAATACTTAATCTGCCTAGAGAGTCATTTATTTCCATTTTTAGAAGTACTTGAATTAGTTCTCTGTTGTGCAGCACACTTTACATGGCATTGTATTCGCATTTCCTAAATACAAGGCAAAGCTGATCCACGCCACATTCCTTGCTAATTTTAAACAGTATCTTGATTGGCTAAGGGGTCGAGGTGGGGGCCAGGGGAGATTTTAATTTATTAGTCTTTCACTTCTGAAGCCAGTTGTTCAAATGTCTTGGGACACAAATGGAATCCCAAATGGGATACTCAGTTTGGATCCAGATGGATATTTAACTATCAGATTTTTCCGCAATCAGCAGTTTCTTCTCTGAAAAAATCATTGTTGTGGGATATGAGGGGTGTTGGAGATCACTGGCACAGCTGTGTGAAGATTTAATGCTGCAACCCTGTGCTATGCTTGGCTCTCCCTAGTCTCATCACCCAAACTCTAAGAACTAGGGCAGTCAAGTGATTAAAAAAATTAATCGTGCTGTTAATAATAGAATACCATTTATTTATATATTTTTGGATGTTTTCTACATTTTCAAATATATTGATTTCAATTACAACACAGAATACAAAGCTCACTTTATATTTATTTTTGATTACAAATATTTGCACTGTAAAAAACAAATACTATTTTTCAACTCACCTAATACAAGTATTGTAGTGCAATCTCTTTATCATGAAAGTTGAACTTACAAATGTAGAATTATGTACAAAAAATAACTGCTTTAAAAAATAAAACAATGGAAAACTTTAGAGCCTATGAGTCCACTCAATCCTACTTCTTGTTCAGCCAATTGCTCAGACAAACAAGTTTGGTTACAATTACATGTGTCCATGCTGATGATGGGTTTTGCTTGATAACAATCCAAAATAGTGCAGACCGATGTATTTTCATTTTCATCATCTGAGTCAGATGCCACCAGCAGAAGGTTGATTTTTTTTTTTTTTTTGGTAGTTCAGGTTCTGTAGTTTCCACATTGGAGTGTTGCTCTTTTAAGACTTCTGAAAGCATGCACCACACCTCGTCCTTCTTAGATTTTGGAAGGCACTTCAGATTCTTAAACCTTGGGTCGAATGCTGCAGCTATCTTTAGAAATCTGATATTGGTACCTTCTTTGCATTTTGTCAAATCTGTGGTGAAGGTATTCTTAAAGCGAACAACATGTGCTGGGTCATCATCTGAGACTGCTATAACATGAAATATATGGCAGAATGCGTGTAAAATAGAGCAGGAGACATACAATTATCCCCCACAGAGTTCAGTCACAAATGTAATTAACACATTATTTTTTCAATGATCATCATCAACATGGAAGCATGTCCTCTGGAATGGGCCAAAGTATAAAGGAGCATTTGAATGTTTAGCATATCTGGCACATAAATACCTTGCAATGCCGGCTACAGAAGTGCCATGTGAACGCCTGTTCTCACTTTCAGGTGACATTGTAAATAAGAAGCAGGCAGCATTATCTCCTGTAAATGTAAACAAACTTGTTTGTCTTAGAGGTTGGCTGAATAAGACATAGGACTGAGTGGACTTGTAGGCTCTAAAGTTTTAAATTGTTTTGTTTTGGATTGCAGTTATGTAACAAAAAAAATCTATAATTTTAAATTGCACTTTCACAATAAAGAGATTGCACTACTACAGTACTTATATGAGGTGAATTGAAAAAGACTATCTTTTGTTTATCATTTTTACACTGAAAATATTTGTAATAAAAAATATAAAGTGAGCACTATACACTTTATATTCTGTGTTGTAATTGAAAATTAATAAATGTAATATATTTGAAAATGTAGAAAACATCCAAAAATATGTAGTACATTTCAGTTGGTAGTCTATTGTTTAATAGTGCGATTAAAACTGCAATTAATCGCAATTAATTTTTTTAATCACGATTAATTTTTTGAGTGAATCGCGTGAGTAAACTGCAAGTAATCGACAGCCCTACTAAGAACACATGTATGATAAGCTCTGCCATTGGTTTGCAACATTTGGGTAGAGAATGTTTTTCACCATGTTGTGCTTCGCCCACTTTACAGCACACTAATCCTAATTTCTCTCATATGATCCATTTTGGGTTATGCAATTTTTGCCAGTAGGAGTGGTCACAACAAATATTCTTGCCCAAATCCTCAAAAGTGGTTATGCTCCTAACTTGTATGGATTTCAATCAATCGAATGAAATCAAAGGTAGTTAGGAGCTTAAATATTTTTGAGGATCTGGGCCTTTGTCTTTATAATCTATCAGAGCTGTGCTGCCCAGGGAACAGGACAGGGAGCAGATTACAATCTAGTCCAGGGGTAGGCAACCTATGGCACGTGTGCCAAAGGCAGCATGCAAGCTGATTTTCAGTGGCACTCACACTGCCTGGGCCCTGGCCACCGGTCCAGGGGGCTCTACATTTTAATTTAATTTTAAATGAAGCTTCTTAAACATTTTAAAAACCTTATTTACTTTACACATAACAATAGTTTAGTTATATATTATAGACTTATAGAAAGAGACCTAAAAACGTTAAAATGTATTACTGGCACGTGAAACCTTAAATTCGAGGGAATAAATGAAGACTCGGCACACCACTTCTGAAAGGTTGCCGACCCTTGATCTAGTCCCTGCTTCTTCCTTGCTCCACGGGAAGAAAGCTGTGCCAGCGGTTTATGTAGGTTACTTCCCAGTCCAGGAAGGATTAGTTGTGCTGGCTGACACAGGGCATGTGTATAGGGTGGGGAAGTGCAGTCAAGATTCCTTCCACTTCTCACCTCTGCCTGCCCTCCCCTCATCCCCTGCATGGGAAGGGAGGTGACAGTTGGGCAACATGGGTAGCCCATGCAGGGGAGTAAAGTGTCCTTCCATTTCTTCATATAATGTAAGACAAATCATGATTATTATTTGTATTGTGTTACCACTCAAAACCCCCTATTTTGATCAGGGTCGCACTGTGCTAGGCACCACACCCACATCCACACCGCAAATCAGTGTGAAATTTAGCAGGGATTAAATTAATTTGGAAAAATGGTCCTCAGTCAGAACATTCAAAACTTTTCTTTCAACTGGTTGCTCTCACTTATTTCTGAACCATGCTGATTTTTTAAAATGCTCCTTTGTTTGCAGATTAAAACCATGTGTTTATCTGATCAGTTGCAGAATTTTTGTCCTTCAATTTTTCAAACGCAGAGGAAGAAAGGTGGACGTTATGTTTATGTGCCTGCTATTCGAAGATACAGACTTGTAATGAATATCAAGTGGAATGCATTTCAGGATTCTTGGCATTTGGTTCAACCAAATTCATAAGCTCAGTGCTGGAGAAATAGAAAAACACAACAACAAAAGGCAAATGGCATGCAAAAGAATACAGTTTACAAATGTGGGAGTGGTTCCCTGGTTATACTTGAAGAATTAATATGATTTTAAGCACATTTCTGTATTAGAAGACTGATTTAATCTAAGACTGAAAAAAATGTTTGTTCTGGTTTTCAATTTTACTTACCTGCTGCCAAAATATTTTTTGGCTCAGCCTGTGAAACAACAAATTAATTCTCCCATAATCAGGAAATTTAAATAAACTGCAGTTAAACATCTGTTGTATGAATCAGCCAGAGAAGTATACAGGCCATTCATCCAGTTTTAAACTGGACAGTTCTCTTTCTATAGTTTTGTTTTTTGGTACTGATGCAAAACTGGAAGTGATTTTGTCCAATATCAAGGATGGGGGACACCATTTTGAAGAGAGTGGTGCTCCGCCCCTACCAAAGTGAACACACACTTACCGTGCAAGGATGGGGTCATGCAGCTGGGAGTGGCCCCATGCCAATTCCAGAAGTACCAGTATTCTGGAGATGTAGCAGTGGCTACCCTACAGCAAAGTGCGTTTTGGAAAGACTCCAATCATCTCCTTGTTACTAAAGTAAAACTCTGTAGCTCCAGCTCTGAAGAAGAGTGTTCTGAAATGGAATCATAATGTCATAAAGATGTACAGCTGTAAGGAACCTTAAAAGGTCATCTAATTCAGCCCCCTTCACTGAGGCAAGACCAATTCTACCTAGACCATCCGTAACAGGTGTTTGTCTAGCCTGTACTTTAAATCCTCCATTGATGGGAATTGCACAATCTCCCTTGGAAGCCTATTTTAGTGCTTAATTCTCCTTAAAAGTTTTTCCTCATATCTAACCAAAATATCTCCTGCTGCAGATTAAGCCCATTACTTCTTGTCTTACCTTCAGTGAGCACAGAGAACAATCAGTTACCATCCTTGTTATAACAGCCCTTAACACATTTGAAAACTTATCAGGTCTCCCCTCAATCTTCTTTCCTCAAGACTAACTATGCAAGAATAACTATGCAAAGTCATGCATCTGACAAAGTGGGTATTCACCCATGAAAGCTTATGCTCCAATACGTCTGTTAGTCTATAAGGTGCCACAGGACTCTTTGTCGCTTTATGCATGGATTGTTTTTTTTTTAACCTTTCCTCATAGGTCAGGTTTTCTAAACTTTTTAGCATTGTTTGTTGCTATCCTCTGGACTCTCTCCAATTTGTCCATATCTTTCTTAAAGTGTGGCATCCAGAACTGGAGACAGTTCTGCTGAGCAGAGCAGGACAATTACCTCCCATGGCTGAATATAGCCCCAGATCCTTTTTAGCAGAATGACTACCAATCAGTTATTCCCCATTTTGTAGTCAAGCATTTAATTTTTTTCTTCCTAAGTGTTATACTTTGCACTTGTCTTTATCGAATTTCATCTTGTTGATCTCAGACCCATTCTCCAATTTGTCAAGGTCATTCTGAAATCTACTCCTGTCCTCCAAAGTCCTTGCAACACCCCTCCTTCCCCCAGCTTGGTGTCTTCCACAGTAAACCAGAAGTGGGATGGAGGTGGGCAGTGGCGCTGGAAAATTTTTAGAAGTGGGAGTGCTGAAAGACAGCCCCCTCACCCTGTCAGCCCTCCCCCCATGAGGCTGGGAGCAGGGCTGTGTCTCTGGGAGGGGGAGCCAGGCAGGGGTAAGGGGGCCAAGGCCACAGCTAGGGGCGGGCGTGGGGCCAGGAGTGAAGCCCCGGGCAGGAGTCAGCAGCTGGGACCCCATGTGTGGGGCCAAGAGCAGAGCCTGGGCTGGGTGCGGGGCCCGATGTGGGGCCCTAGGCACGGGGCCAGCGGCCGGGGCCCCAGGAGCAGAGCCTGGGTGCAGGACTGGTGGGCCCCAGGAGCGGAGGCCTGGGAGCGGGGCTGGAGCCAGCACGGCCGGGATCCAAGCCCCAGGTGAGGTGAGGGGCTGGGGAGCATGGCATAGGCGCAGGCAGCACCCCGCAGGTTTTATGTGCGGGGCCAGCAGCTGGGCAGCAGGGCACGGGGCCACGCATAAAACCTGAGGGTGCTGCAGCATGCCCCCCCGCACCCCTACTTCCTGCGCCTATGGTGGTGGGAGGGGGGACTCCCTCTAATACTTAATTTAATAGTGTCTGTCATTATAAATGCATTATCATCATTGCTCACAAAAATTGCTTGTCATTTTCTTGCAGGAAAAAGGTTTCCTGGTTTCTACCTCTTATATGCAGTATTTTCAGTGTCAGCTCTCGTCTTGTAAGAGATTCTGATTGCTGCTATTGAATTTTACTGTCTGTTTTTTGGTCATTTAAACCCTCTCTGACTAATTGTTCTTGGGCGGTGGAGGAAGGTGTCTTATTGCTATTTGTGGGTGCTCTTTAGAATAATTGTGGAGTTTTGGTTTTGTGGGGAAGTTATTTGCTTGTATGGCCCTCTCTACATAATTTACATAATAGTGCTCACTGTCTGGTATTGCATAGCACTTTAGAAAAGAAAAAATGAAAGCTCAAAAGTGAATTATAAAAATTTATATGAAAAACTTATTAACTTTGTTTTAAAATTATTAACTTTAACATTGTTGCTGGTTAGATGAGAAGACTGATAGCCAAGACTATCACCAATGAGTTCAGGCTCTCTCACTAACTTGCTACGTGACCTTGGTCAAGTCACTTAACCACTGTATATGCCTCATTTTGTTCATAAGGAGTTACAATATTTAATTACAAAACCAACGAGGAGTCCGATGGCACCATAAAGAGGGTTTTTTACCCACGAAAGCTTATGCCCAAATAAATCTGTTAGTCTTTAAGGTGCCACCAGACTCCTTGTTGTTTTTGTGGATACAGACTAACACGGCGACCCCCTGATTCTTGACAATATTTAACTACCTCACAGGGGAATGAGGTTTTATTTAGTATCTATAAAGTGCTTTGTACAGCCACAGATAATGTTTTAGAGACGTGTACATTATCATTACTCCTTGCAAAGCAGAGAGAGAAAGAGAGAGAGAGAGATGCACAGTTCTAGAGGATACTAGTGCCACTGAATGATAATATAGCTTATTGTCCCTTTAAAGCAATGGCTCTCAATCTTTCCAGACTATTGTACCCCGTTCAGGAGTCTGATTTGTCTCGCATACCCCAAGTTTCACCTCACTTAAAAACTACTTGCTTACAAAATCCGACATAAAAATACAAAAGTGTCACAGGCACACTATTACTGAAAAATTGCTTACTTTCTCATTTATACCATATAATTATAAAATAAATCAACTGGAATATAAATATTATACTTACATTTCAGTGTATAGCATATAGAAAAGAATAAACATGTCATTGTATGAAATTTTAGTTTGTATTGATTCCACTAGTGCTTTTTATGTAGCCTATTGTAAAACTAGGCAAATACCTAGATGAGTTGATGTGCCCCTTAGAAGACCTCTGTATGTCCCCAGGAGTACATGTACCCCTAGTTGAGAACCACTGTTTTAAAGAAAGGGTTGCCAGGTTGCCCTCAGAGAAAAGAGGCATAATAAAGGTAAGATAGAGGCTGACAAGACATGGAGTTATGGGTATAGGAGAAAGACCATGGCTGGGAAAAGTAATTTTTGGATGTGTTGTGCCCAGGGACCGCGAGAGCGGGTTCGGGTCCCGGTGAAAAAATTTTTTCAGGCCCCCCAGCAAGGGCGGACCGGCTAAAGAGGGCCGACGAGAGGGGAGAGAAGCCGGGGAAGCTGGACCTGCAATTTTTTCGGGCCCCCCAGCAAGGGCGGACCAGCTCAACAGGGCTGACGGGGCGGGGGGGGGGGGGAAGCTGGGCCCCGGGCCCCCTTCTGGACCACCAGGCCCCGGTAATTTGTACCGGCTTCCCCCCCTCGTCGGCCCCGGTTGTGCCCAAAGGTGTAGCCTCGCCCTGAGAACTGAAAAGTAGTAATAAATTAAAGGCATAGCTACCATAAATTCTCTGGATCTATTGGGCAAAATCTCAGTCCTATTGAAGTCAAAGGGAGTTTTGTCAGTGACTTCCATGGGGCCAAGATTTCACCCACGGAATGCGTCTGGACAGCTATATCCTAGCTATTGAGGGAAAGAGAGTTTCGTGCCTAGGATTGCACTGGGAGACAATAACTCTAAGGGACTTGGAGTCAGTGGATCCTGTCACAAGATGGAGTATAGCCTTTTGTAGCCTGGATGCATGTCTTGTGACTGGGGCCAGGAAATGAAGATCATTCTTTTATCAGAACCCTCATGTCATGCTCTTAATACAGGGACAACATCACTTCACAAGCTGCTACAGCTGAGGGCTAGATCTAGTTCCAAATGAAGTTAGGCAAAAACTCCAATTCAATTCAAAGGGAGTTGGATCAGATCCTAACTAAATAACAGGCTTGTGTATCCTGAGGAGAAGACACACTTTATTCTACTATCACGAAAAATTACTCCCAGGGGGGATTCTGCACCAAAAAATTTAAAATTCTGCACACACTATTTTAAAATTTTGCAAATTTTATTTGTCAAAACAACCCAAGATAATCACTCCAGTTTCAATTATTTTGGTAATTTACTTCAAAATACCCATCAACAAGTATGTCAACAATACAGACAACAGCAAAAAAGATTCCCCCAACACGCCTCATGCCAGAGAGCCGTGGAGCTCCCCCCAGGCACCAGCCTCCCCTCCCCACAGAACCCAGCTGTGGGGCAGCCCCCCAGACATCAGCCCTCTCCTGCCCACAGAGCCCTTAGACACCAGCACCCCCAGAGTTTTTACTCCCCCCAACTTCTTTACTGTCCCGCCAGGGGACATGCTGTAGTGCGGCCCCGCCCTTCCTCACCCTTTGCCAGAGTTGGTTGGTTCTCCCAGGCCCTCTCCCTTCCCTGGGATAATGAGGCTCAAAGAGCCTGCAGCCCAGCCAACTGAGATATGAAAAACATGAAAGCAAATATAATTTGTTTGTAAAGATTTGAAGCATCTTATGCTAAGTTTTAGAATGTATCATTCAGCATGTGTTATTACTGAAAGCACTGGAACCAAACTTAAGAGGGGCCCTGCGTTTTTGCATTGTTAATACATGGAGAAAATATTATGTGCTGTTGATCTACGTTAAACAAAAAATATAGTTTAATAGGAACACAGAACAGACCCTACATTTCAAATTGTTCTGTTCACTGTGAAGTCTTTCAACCCACACACAACCCAGATGGATTTTCAACATCTAATGTGGAATGAATTCACCATTCTCTTGCAGTTTATTTATCGTGTGAATGCATGTGGTTAACTGAAAAACCTCCAGGCTGAAAGTACCAGCACTCTTTGATGGTTCCAATCCAGCAGTGCAGTGAGTCAGTGCTTTTGTGAAAATTTTATAGGCTGATGGCAACATGCTGAGTAGTCTGCATTTACTAAATTTTCTTGATAATAGCATTCTCCCAGTACTGTAGAGTTTTTTCTCTTTGATGTAGAATATGAATAGTTTTGCAATTGCGTCAAGTAAGGGATTTCCTCCATCTTTTATTATATCAGCTTCTATGTAGACTCCCTCAGGTGTTTTCTTTCTTGTCATCCTTCTTACTGCTAATGCTACATCTTCTTTAGTACTTAGATTATTTTCTTTGGCCACTTTACTCCCTTCTTTTTCAGATACTGCTTTTATAGAAGGTAAAGCTATTTACTGACCCTCTCCTACATCTTCCCTTTACTATATTCTATGTAGTTTCATACACACCCACACCACCCAGCGCCAAATTTTTCCTTTGGATGCACATGCAAATGTCCCCCCTTATTATTATTTTGCATTATGGTAGTGCCTAGGAAACCTAGTCGTAGTGCAGGATCCAATTGTCCTAGTTGCTGTGCAAGCAAACAAAAATGTCCCTGCATCAGCTCTTTTAATTCATAAATCATTTGCTCTCTTGATCTTGGATACAGGTGTGCTCTAAAGGAATGTTAGGTTTACTTATTCCTTCCCACTCCTCATCACATCCCCTAATAGTGAAATGGAGCTGTAGGTTACAGTGTATTCTGGCAGATTCACCAAGGCCTTGTTGCAGAAAAAGAGCAGGGAAACTGTGCTATGATTTGACCCTGAGTCACATTCACAAGTTTTGTATCAAAATACCCATATCTCCACAAAATACATTCACAGCAACAGATGATTACTGCACACATCCCAAAGGGCTGATCCCATGAGCTCTTGTGCATACTAGAGAATGAAGCACATTTGCAGATCTGCCACACAGGATCAACAGATGTGATTGCAAAAATCTTGGGGGGGGGGCACACTGGGGGGCTGCTGCTGGGGGGTGGGGGGTGCTGCTAGGGGGGCACTCAGGGCCAGCGGCACCAGGGGGCCATGGACCGCCGCTGCTACGGCTAGGGACCGCTGTCCAGGGCCGCAGACTGCGGTTGCTCCAGCTGCCCCAGGACCACTGCCAGGGCCGCCGGAGCAGCAGTTGGTGTGGCTGTCCCTGGGGCCGCCCCAGCAGCAACTGGTCTGGCTGTCCCGGGGACACGTGAGCAGCTGGCCCCAGAGCCAGCTGCTTGGGCAGCCCTGGGGTCAGCCACACTGGCCCTTGCAGAAGTCACAGAGGTCAAAGAAAGTCATGGAATCTGTGACTTCCGCAACCTCCATGACAGACACAGAGCCTTAATTATGGTACAGTCTTTACGTACATGATCACATACTACTTTTTCCACAGGACCTTATTGTACTTGGGATTTTAGCACAGATTAGCTGAATGCACAATTTATAGCCAATCGGAAGCAGTTAACACAGTAATGAGTCTTACACCTCTAAAAATGTTTGCTGAGACATGGCTGTCTTAAGCCATTCTTTTCTTTCCTGCCTATTTTCCCAGAGAGGCCCCTACTGAGTTAAACCAAAATAGTCATACAGTAAACATCCTGATAACCTGGCTGGCCAACATGCAGCATTCATAAATGATCACAGGGCAGCTCCAAATCTGAAACAGAATCAGTTAACAACTTCAAGATGCTTCCGACAGAAAGCAAGGACAAGGAATAAGACCCATATATAGATCACATCATGGTCTATACTATACTATAGTGCCTGAAGCATGAGTCTCCAGAATGTTACTCAGATATAGCACCATTCTTTGATCGGAGGTGATGTGACCTGCACATTGCAGGCCACTAAACCTCACCCACCCACTCCTGTAATAGATCCCTAATCTCTGGCTGAGTACCTGAAGTCCCCAAATCATGATTTAAAGACTTCAAGTTACAGAGAACCCACCATTTACACTACTTTAAACCTGCAAGTGACCCGTTCCCCATGCTGTAGAAGAAGGCGAACACCCCGCTCTCCCACAGGTCTCTGCCAATCTGACCCGGGGGGAAATTCTTTCCCGATCCCAAATATGGTGATCAGTTAGACTCTGAGTATGCGGGCAAGACCCACTAGCCAGACAAGTGCGCATCCTACCTATTTAGGAAATCATTGCAGCATCCAAACACTTGCCAGACAAAACCAATAGCACTGCAGTGACGTGATTTATTTTGGTTTTGGATACATGTTGGCTGAAAGGGTATCTACAACTGGGAGAGAATTAACTCCTAAGTGTGTTGTACTACCAAAAAAGAAACATGATTTCATTTTCACTGTTCTATAGACTATTAGCATTAAGAACCCTTATATACAGGTTTTATAGCTTACCTATTTCAGTTTGCTCCAGAGTCCAGCCTGAAACTTGGAATGAAAGGTTTAAGTTTGTGAGGGAATTTATGATTTATTAAAGAACAAAAAATGTTTGCTGGTTTCATATTCACTCTTGCACTAACATAAATCCTAAAAATATCCATTTTAAATAATTGAAATATATCAAATAGTTTACAGTACAGTCTAATTGCTCCTGTTAAATAAAAAAAAATCAAAATGGCTACATGAAATTGATATGTACAGTCCCTGTTAGTGAGACAAAGGAGGGTATTGTGGTTAAGGCACTGGGCTGAGACTCCAGAGGATTGTTTTCAATGTTCAGCTCCGCCACAGACTTCCTGTGTCACCCTGGGGAAGTCACTTATGGCCCGATGCAAAATCCATTGAACTCATCAGGAGTCTTTCCATTAGGGTTGCCAATTTTGTTTGGATGTATTCCTAGAGGTTTCATCACATGACATAATCTTTAATTAAAGATTAATCTTTAATTCCTGGAGACTCCAGGGCAATCCTGGAAGATTGGCAACTCTACTTTCCATTCACTTCTGTGGCTTTGGATCAGACTCTCTCTCTGCCTCACTTCTCCATCTGTAAACTAGAGATAATATTTTCCTATCTCCCAGAGGTGTTGTGAGAATAAATTTATGTGGAGGCACTCACATACTACAGTTATGGGAAACATGTAAATACCTCTCTTTCTTCTCCTCCCCCAAGAGAGGTTCGGGTGAACGAGAGAGAGAGAGGGAGTGTGTGCGTGTGTGTGCACGTGTGTGTGCTCAGAAGGACTAGTCATCATATAGGATTAGGCTGCAGCACACAGAAAACAGTACACTAAAAATATATATATTAGAATGTTCTTCCCCTTCTAATTACTTCAAACCTAATGGACAAAAATGGATTAATTTTTTCAGACTTAGCGCAATCTGAATCTATTATTAATCAATCCTATTAAAATCTTTAATCACCAATCCCCCAAACATTCTAACTTTTAATGTAATCATTGATGCCTATTTCCTTTTTTAAAATAATAGTGCATTGTCATATACTTATTCTTGTTTTTCTGTATTGGGGTGATTCTGTTCCAGCATAACATGTAAATACATTTTTTAAAAAATCTATCAGATAAATACTATTGCTATTTTAAAATAAATTTTTAAATCTTTCCTTCCTCATTTAGGAGGCACATGAAACAAAAGTGTTAGGATCAAAAGCCTCAAGAATATACTCTATGCATTTAACAGTATATACTTGTACATTCACCAGGCAGTTGATAAAGAAAGAACAGTAAAAACCATAAAGCTTAACACTGGTCACCTCTAGTTTACACTGTGCCATTAAATCTTCATTTACATTTAGGTTCAGCCTTAATATGTAAAATAAAATCATGGGACAAAGTCCTTCTCTAGAGCAAACTGCTAAGATATTGAGGTATCCAATCTGGTGATTAAAAGTCTAATAATCACTGCTCCTGATTAAATTATATTGTTGCTCAGTACTGGGGACCAATTTAAAGTTCTGTAGTCTGTAACCTCAGATTTGTTATTCCAAGTTTTGAGAGAGTCACTTCAACATATTTCTTGGCTTTCTGCAAAAGCTAGCATGCTTTTTCCTTTGTCTAGCATTATGGACTCTAATGGTCACTAGCTTAGCATTTCATTCATATTTGCAGCAAAATTGGTGAAGGATGAGTGGGTGATAAGAGCAAAAGAACAAAGTGTTTTCTTACTCTTACCAGTTCTTTCCCTTCAAGAAGCAGCAACATCTATTTAAAATGAGTATTGGCTTTGTCATCCCCCCTCAGGGTCCTATAATGGAATATTTTTGGTTCTGTCTCCATTTTCAATATCCTCCAATTGGACTACTAAGATTGATGGCTAAACTGTTATTTCACTGACCATATGATGATACAGGCTTCCCATCTAATTCTCTATGTGGGAATCCTGTCTTCTGCCAATATTAAATGGGCTCCTTGATTTTAGTCAATTTGTAATCTTGCTAAAAGTTCTTGTTTCCCTCCTGCCATATTTTGGTATAATATATTTCATGTTTTTCTTGAACAATTTCAACTGTCTTAAGGTTACTGTGATGGGGTATACCTGCTTCACACTGGGCTGAAAAGGGATAACCCCATACTATGGACTGAGGAAGTCACTCCCCCTGTCCCGTACTGGGCATGCATCAACTGAAACCACAGTATAAAAGGGAGCAGCTCAGCTCATTCTGCTCTGACCAGGGAGGAGAGAGAATATGTGTTGCACATTCCCGCCCAGGGGCTGTCAGAGCCCCAGAGGCCTGGCACACAGGGACCCAGGCAAATACCCAGTTGTCTGCAGAAGCCCACAAGGGGAAGGAGTTGCTGGGAACTTCACCTGCCAATTTCCCTGGAGAACCAGAGGACCTGTGAACTATGGAGCAGGAAGACAGGGAAGGAAGTAGCCCAGGGGAACACTCACTGCTTATAGGGCCCTGGGCTGGGACCTGGTGGAGTAGGGAGGGCCCAGGCCCCCGTACCCCAGCAGGCAACCCACCCCTGCGTGGTGGCCCACACTCCTTTGGTCACTGGGCCCTACCAGCTGGTGCCAAAGGGCAGTCCCATTCATTCTGGCCATTGGGCCAACTGCCTGGTGCTGAAAGTCGGTCCCATTAACTCTAGATGCTGGGCCATACTGTCTGGCATGGGCTGCAGGGACGTGCTGGCTGCCACTTTCCACAGCTCCCATTGGCCGGGAACGGCGAACAGCAGTCACTGGGAGCTGCGGGTGGCCGTGCCTGCAGATGGTCAATATAAACAAATTGTCTCGTGGCCCAACAGCGGATTACCCTGACAGACCGTGTGTGGGCCGCAGGTTGCCCACCACTGGTCTCCACTGAAGCACTGCAGCAGCACAGCTGTGCTGCAAGCCCAGTGTTTAACTGCCTACTTATGGGTTTACTACAGACTGAAATAGCCCCAGAGCAACTTGTAAACAGTGCTTATTTCACAAATTACAGTGTCTCTACTTTTTCTAAATTTCATGCCCTCATTCTCTCTCCTCCCAAATAAAGAACTTTATATTTAGATAATGGGATGAAACAAGGCAAAAATATTTTAAAAGACAAAGTTCAGACTGGTGTTCAAGTCACCCCACTGTGCTGCTGTCATAGTTATAAATTATTAAAGATAGGGTGCCACTCACATTATAAATTCCTAGCCTCTCTTCATTTGATACAACTTTAATGTTGAATTTACCTTGGGCTTTCCTCCCAGATGTTTCTCCCTCTCCCCCCGTCCCCCACATGGCATCTATTTGAAAATAGTTCAAAGATAACTAATCCACCAAGGGAATTAGGAGAAAAAAATATGTCCTAGTAAAAAGAGATCTCAGTAAATGGGATTATCTATAAAAAGAGCTTTCACTTATTTCACTGTGTGGAAATGAGTCCCAAAAGATAATAAAGCAAAGAGAAAAGGTTAAAAGATTTGTTTCTTGGTCTGTCTCCATGAAAACTGACATTCTTCTTGCATACATACAAGTTCTTTTTTAAAAGGTGACATGAAAACACAAGGTAACTATGAAAAAATAACATTTCTAAAATCAACTGTAGAATGAGATGTGCACATTTATGGATAATAGCATTAAATTCATAATTGTACTTTAACAGGCATATATGTAAAACAAAATAGCTTTCCTGGATGACTACTCTTCTTGGTAACTAAGATCAAGGGGCATCTAAGTCTACATGCCATGAGTAGGTGAGATGTTAATTATCTTGATCAGCACTGCAGTGGGTGAGCAATCAGGATTACTAGGACTGGAGGACTGATCTGAGCCAAGAGAAAAATCCTTCTCTAAGGTCTACCACAACCTTGAGGATGTAAACCAAAGAGATGCTAGTTAAGATCTCAGATCTATCACCAACGAAAGATCAGACGGCCATGACCACAATGAGAAGGTTAATGCAAGCTCCATGGAGGGAGAAGATTGCAGGCTGGGATTCAGATCTCTTTTCCAGAAGTGAATATCTCCTATCTGATATACTTAGTTTACAGGCATCCCTGACAATCCTGATATTACCTGAGGGCCCAACTGTGATTCTGTTTCTTATTTTTAAGTACCAGATAATAAACATGAAAAACCTTGGCACAACTTGGCAAAACAAGCAGAGGAGTGACTTAGACAATCACAGATGCAATTAGAGTTCATTTAAATCTATTGTTAATAATAATTTGCATTGCAGTAATGATTGGGAGCCCCATTCATGAACACAGACCCCTTTGTGCCAGGCACTGTACAAACAGAACAAAAAAATGGCCCCCTAATAGTTTACAATACAAGTAAAGAGAATAAGACCTCTGCCTGAAAATTGGGACAACTACTTTTTCTTATCAGGCCATCAAATTCAAAGTCTTGACTATCTGAGGACAAGTGATATTTTTCTTTCCTATGCTGTAACTAAGATACATTAATGGTTGGGGACTCCATCATGGACATCCTTAATATAAGGCTGAATGTGTGCACTGTTCCCAATGGTACAGCTCACATTAAGTTAGTTGTTTTCAACTGCTTGCCAGTGTGTCAGTATGCAAAATTCAAGATCGAAAACCCCAAAGCAATTGCAATATGTACTGTGCTGATTCTCAGTTAAAATTTTCTGTTTAGCTGTGTATAAGCTATGGCTATATTTTTAAATGTTACAGTCATCTGATGAGATTATTTTGTAATTTATCAAATTATTTATGAGTGCTACTGTTTGTTCAGATAATTGTTACCCTGAAGTGTATGCTTCCATCATAGTATCCCTCAGAAACCTACAATTATGTACCATATGTATTTCAGAACAGTTGTTTTTTCCTCTCTATGCAGAAAATCAATTAGAGGTTCTCATTGTGCAGTAAATGTCAATTGTGCTAACATTCTGGAATCAGAAACAACATCTGTAACTATGGAAACCCTCCAGGCAAGAGTCATTTCAAGGATAAGTTATGACAACAGCTTTTTGTACCTTGTTTTAATAAATATATGAATTAAGACTGCTTACTTCCTGTATGCAAACAAACTTTTACCTTTTCAGAGCTTCTGGTTCTTGACGTATATTTTAAACATGGAGATACAGGCAAACTCTATTTTGCTGATTTAGTGTCTAAAGAATTAGTAGCATTATTTTGTATTCTCTTTATTACTTTTTAAGATCTCTGCTAAGACAAGGATCAGTGTGCTTTGGTTCAGGTGCTTTGGTACATGCTTTCGGATGACTAATGATCTGTTTCTCCAACCTATAATCATGGTGTGGTTGTAACTTTTTTTGTTACACATTATATTTGAAAGACTCAATAGAATTTGAGGGACAAACTCAATCAAAACTCTGCATAGGGGACAAATGTAAGGTCTTCTTTGCTTGATTTTTCTGCCTGTGTCACTCCTTGAGGTGCTGGAGTTGTATGGAACAGAACTTGGAACCATGAAACACAACTGGAAAAAGGGGTGGGGTCTCAGAGCTGGAGTTCCACCCTAAGCAGAAACTCCTACACTGCTTTTTAGTACCATAGCATGGGCCTGAGCCTGTAGATGTAGGCTCAGACTCACTGCTGTGGGGTGGGGGAGGGTTTTTTGGAGAGGGGGGAGAAGAGGCAGCAGTATAATGGTACCCTTACATCCATGTCCTTCCTGCCTAGTGTAGGGTAGTGCAGAAGAACTCTGTTATTGGTGGAGACTGTCACAGCCTACATTAAATAAGGCATTGGTTCTGAAGGCAGCTTATGTGCAACCTTTGCTTAAGATACCATTGCTTAATTTTGACAGTCTTAAATCTCCTTTGTTTGAGTATGGTGATTGAGACGTTTGGGCAGGGCCAGCTCCAGGGTTTTGGCCGCCCCAAGCAGCCAAACAAAACAAAACACAAACAAAAAAGCCGCGATTGCGATCTGCAGCAGCAATTCGGCAGGAGGTCCTTCGCTCCGAGCAGGAGTGAGGGACCCTCCGCCGAATTGCCGCCGAACAGCTGGACGTGCCGCCCCTCTCCGAAGTGGCCGCCCCAAGCACCTACTTGGTAAGTTGGTGCCTGGAGCCGGCCCTGCGTTTGTGGTGACAACTCTTGCAGTAGGTAGCTACCATGGACCTCCTTGACCCTTGTCATTCTGGCTATACATCTGGATATGGTACACAGACTAAACTTGTTGATTTGGTCAATGATCTCCTCCTAGGAATGGATAACAATTAGGTGCCAGTGCTGATATTTCTAGATCTATTTATCAGCTGCCTTTGGTATTACTGATCTTCAGATGTTGATGACTCACCCACAGGTATATGCAGGAGTGAATGGGACTGGACTTAATAAAGTGTAACTATGAAATAATGAGCTCACTAAGTTTTTATTGACACAAAGGAAGCTACTGTGAACAGTGCCACAGGCATTAGAGTTTCAGAAATCTGAGCTCTGCCAGAATATGGAGAGCACAGTAACAAGAAACAAGCTGAGATGAAATGACTTTAAGAGTCACTACATGCATTCTGCAGTTTCACAAGGGCTTGATATAAATTCTATTGAAGTGGGAATTTTCCACTTCTTCTATGGTAGGTGGATCCAATCTAATGTGGTAAACTGAAGTACATTAGGAGGTTTTAAACAATATTCATCAGAAGAAGTGGACAAAAAAAATTCTCCAAAGTGTGAGATGATCTATTTAACATTTTCTTTTATCCAAATACCAGTATGGAATTAATAAACATTAATCTGTCTCAGCAGATTAAATTTGATTAACTAGAATATTGTCAAATTACACTGTATGAATTATATTTGATTTTTCTCCACGAACATTTGCAGATAAGTTCAACTCCTCTCCATAATCATGAATATTATAGAAACAGCAGTACTATAGAGTGAAAGGGTTAAGTCTTCAAAGTGGTGAGGTCATAATATCAAAACATGGGGAAAAATAAAGACTATTAAAATAGATCTAGGGGACATTCTATCAAACAGTTTCAAAGTGAATTTCAAAAGCTTTATACAGAAAAGAGTACAATAAAAACTACAATTGCCACTGAATACTATGTCTAGTTTTGGTGTCTGCACTGTAGGAAAAATATGCTCACCGCAACCTTCCATGCGGGAGTAGAGGGGGCGGCCTTTGTCTGGCTAGCTGGAAGACTAGGGACGTTGGCCCTTCAAGGGCTCCCTTGAAACAAGTGTGGGCAGGAGAAAGTTTACAGGGATGGACAGGAAGCAGTTAGGGTCAGGTTAGGAGAAAGTTACTGCTCTGCCCTTCCTGCTGACTGGAGGAGGGTGGTGAAGTTTGCAGATGACACTAAACTAGGAGGCGTGGTAGATACACTAGAGGGTAGGGATCGGATACAGAGGGACCTAGACAAATTAGAGGATTGGGCAGAAAAAAACCTGATGAGGTTCAACAAGGACAAGTGCAGAGTCCTGCACTTAGGACGGAAGAATCCCATGCACTGCTACAGACTAGGGACCGAATGGCTAGGTAGCAGTTCTGCTGAAAAGGACCTAGGGGTCACAGTGGACGAGAAGCTGGATATGAGTCAACAATGTGCTCTTGTTGCCAAGAAGGCTAACGGCATTTTGGGCTGTATAAGTAGGGGCATTGCCAGCAGATCGAGGAACGTGATCGTTCCCCTTTATTCGACATTGGTGAGGCCTCATCTGGAATACTGTGTCCAGTTTTGGGCCCCACACTACAAGAAGGATGTGGAAAAATTGGAAAGAGTCCAGCGGAGGGCAACAAAAATGATTAGGGGTCTGGAGCACATGACTTATGAGGAGAGGCTGAGAGAACTGGGATTGTTTAGTCTCCAGAAGAGAAGAATGAGGGGGGATTTGATAGCAGCCTTCAACTACCTGAAGGGGGGTTCCAAAGAGGATGGAGCTCGGCTGTTCTCAGTGGTGGCAGATGACAGAACAAGGAGCAATGGTCTCAAGTTGCGGTGGGGGAGGTCCAGGTTGGATATCAGGAAAAACTATTTCACTAGGAGGGTGGTGAAACACTGGAATGCGTTACCTAGGGAGGTGGTGGAGTCTCCTTCCTTGGAGGTTTTTAAGGCCCAGCTTGACAAAGCCCTGGCTGGGATGATTTAGCTGGGAATTGGTCCTGCTTTGAGCAGGGGGTTGGACTAGATGACCTCTTGAGGTCCCTTCCAACTCTGATATTCTATGATTCTATGATTCTATGATGGTGGGGTGGGAGATAGTATTTATATCCCATGCAGCCTTGGAGAGGCCCCCCTTTTACTGGGGCTGGGCTGGCAGTAGCACCCATCCATGAACTTGGCAAAAGGACTGGATTCCCTCTTTACCTGCTCTGGACATTACACTAGTTGCCCTTTCCCCTGAGGGTTAGGGAAGGAATTTTTCCTTCACCACCAGAATGACCAAGGCAAGGTGGGTTTTTTGCCTTCCCGACAGCCAGTCTGGGACTTGGCAGGGAGGAGTGGGGGGGGTTAGGTAATAATGTCACAAATTAATATGTAAAACCTGAGGTGGATTTCCAGTGCGGACACTCAATATGGAAGGGATACAGTAACGGGAGAAAATGGATTAGAAAACGATTTGAAGGAAAGCATCCCTTAAGGGAGCTTAGTAAATGGGGTTTGGGCTTTGACATCTCTTACAGCAAGGAGCCAACCCCTCTCCTTTTCCTAGCCCCTTTTAAGGGATCTGAGGAAGGGGGTTTAGGGCTCTTACAGCTGAAGCCCTAGGAAACAGACCCTGCTCCTTTTATAGCTCCCTTTCACCTCATAAGAGGGGAGGGTGACAGGGTCCCAGCAGAGTGATAGCTGGCACCTGGATGGGGATTATTTGGAAATGATTAAAGAAAGGATGACCTGCACTGTACAATTTGTTGCTGGGTACTCCCTGATATTTTAAATGAATAAAGTTGCAGCGTAATTTAATCACATCCATTGCCTCCTGTCTTTCACTGCAGATTTTCCAGATCTCAAATAATGATGAGACTTATGAAGGATAGCTATTTAGTGTATCAAAGAGAAAGTTCAGAGGTAACAATCATTGCCTATAACACCTACACAAGGAGATTATATCTGATACTAGTGGTATATTTTGAGTAGAAATGAACATATTTGTTTCATATTAAGAAAAATAAACATCAGATATATTGATTATAAATAATCAAATCTGTGGTGCATGTATATTGACAAAAAATTATTTTCTTCAAAGCTTTCGGACAAAGGCATAACCAGATCCCAGGCCTGGAAGTTGAAGGCAGACAAG
Source organism: Chrysemys picta bellii (assembly GCF_011386835.1). Taxonomy (NCBI): domain Eukaryota; kingdom Metazoa; phylum Chordata; order Testudines; family Emydidae; genus Chrysemys; species Chrysemys picta. The sequence continues at coordinate 101,089,221 of NC_088797.1, forward strand.
TTTAAACTGGCAATTACATGCAAATTTTTAAAAGCAATGGTAATTAACCATTGGGATAACTTACTAAGGGATGTGATAAATTCTCCTTCACTTGAAGACTTCAAAATCAAGATTTGATATTTTTCTAAAATATATGCTTTAGCTTAACTAGAAGTTATGGCCTGCGTTACCCAGGAGATCAGATTAGATGATCATTATGGTCTCTTGTACTCTTAAATAGGTGACTAAAAGAGGATGGAGTGAGTTGAGTATCTAGCGTCTGTTTGTAATTTGTGCTTTTAGGATACCTAGGCCAAATATGCCAGAGCCTTTTCCTGCTGCTGGAGTCTTCCACTGCGAAAGACTACAGCTACAGTAACTCCTCACTTAAAGTCGTCCTGCTTAATGTTGTTTCGTTGTTATGTTGCTGATCAATTAGAGAACATGCTCATTTAAAGTTGTGCAATGCTCCCTTATAATGTTGTTTGGCAGCCATCTGCTTTCTCCACTGCTTTCAGAAAGAGCAGCCCATTGGAGCTAGCTGGCAGGGGTTTGGAACCAGGGTGGACCGGCAGCCCCCCTATCAGCTCCCCGATCCCCTAAGTTCCTGTGTGGCAGCTGCCCAGCAGGCTATCAATTGCCGGTAGTTCAGCTGTCCCTCCCCCCGAACTGCGGTGTACTACTCCTATCCTCTGCCTTGGAGCCGCTCCTGGGAGCCTCCTCCTTGCTGTGTGGGGCGGGGAGTAAAAGGGGTGCTGATGTCAGGGTGTCCCCTTTCCCCTGGTCCTGTATCCCTTTTCCACAGAGCAGACAGGGCTCAGTACAGTGGGAGCTTGCTGGCAGCAGCTGCTGTCTCAACTTGCTGATCTACTTTAAAAGGCAATGTACTTAGAGTGGGGTCAGCGTACTTAAAGGGGCAATGTGTGTCTCTCTCACATACAGGGTGTATGTCTCTGTCTCTCTCTGCCATGCTATCTCCCCTCCCTCCATTCGTGCTGCCTTGTAGAGTGTGAGGCTACCTTAACAACAATGCGTTATCCCTTGAGGGCTCAGCCAAGTGCAAGTTCATCATTTAGCAGTAAGGCATTCCCCAGGAAATATCCCACCCTCTGACTTCATGACCTCAACCAAGCTTCACAATCATCATCGCTGTGTATCACTATTAAACTGTTTGTTTAAAACTTATACTGTGTGTGTGTGTGTGTGTGTGTGTATGTGTGTATATATTAGTCGTTTGTCTGGCAAAAAAAAATTTCCCTGGAACCTAACCCCCCATTTACATGAATTCTCATGGGGAAATTGGATTTGCTTAAAGTAACATTTTTCAGGAACATAACTACAATATTAAACGAGGAGTTGCTGTACAGGGAAGCAGGAGGACACTACACTACTAAGAATAGCAATATAGACAGGGGAGGCACTGTTTGAGTGTAGAGCAGGGGTCGGCAACCTTTCAGAAGTGGTGTGCCGAGTCTTCATTTATTCACTCTAATTTAAGGTTTCACGTGCCAGTAATACATTTTAACGTTTTTAGAAGGTCTCTTTCTCTAAGTCTATAATATATAACCAAACTATTGTTGTATGTAAAGTAAATAAGGTTTTTAAAATGTTAAGAAGCTTTATTTAAAATTAAATTAAAATGCAGAGCCCCCCGGACTGGTGGCCAGGACCTGGGCAGTGTGAGTGCCACTGAACATCAGCTCGTGTGCTGCCTTCGGCACGCGTGCCATAGGTTGCCTACCCCTGGTGTAGGGAGATCTGTAGGGTACATAGCCATAGGGTCCAGGTGTGTCTTTACTTGCCAGAGCAATGCCTCACCATTTACACAGCTATTTATACCTATACAAGGAGGGCATGCAGTGTATGTATGCTATACGCTGCCGCAAGGAATATGCAGTGTAGATGTACCCTTGGACATACTGGCCAGATCCTCGACTGGTATAAATTGAGGTACTGCATTGATTTTAATGGAGCTATGTTGATCTACATCAGCTCAAGGTCACAGCAACTATGAAACAACATGCTAAAATCTGGTTATAACACCTCTAGCTGCTATGATGTAGATTTAGCATACACAGCTAGCAAACTCACATTTTAGATTTCCATCCTGATTAGGCCACACGTCTGTGATGCACCCTTGTGACAGTAGGGGACAGTACAGAAATTTGTCTAATTTTTCATCTTATTGAATCAGAGTTAAGTTGAGTATTCTATATTTCCAGTGATGACCATGAAGCCTTATACAAACACACATGGCTCTCCTCACCTAAGTCCTCTTATGAACTCCTCTCCTAAAACCAAAATATATAGTATCTGGATATGCTCCTCACAGATTAGCAACTAGTCAACTCTCTCCCTTTAGCAGTGACTCATTTCCTTCAGGCCTATAAGGATGGAGGCTGCCACACTTTCTTTTCTACTCCATTCACCTATGTGTGGTTCACATTATGTGCAGTCAGATATAAAACTGCAGTACATATGCTCTCACAATCAATATGGCAGCCAGCTCTCCTGGCTAGAGAAACTGTGCAAGTTTTATCTATATGACCATTTAACAAACAAACAAACAGTCTTTTAGAACAAAAAAGTATACTTCATTTGTGTAGTGTGCTGAATCAGGGAAATTGAATTAAGGATTTGGAGGAGGTACCCTCATACAGCAGTGATATTGTCAACTCATTCTGGTCCCAATTTTTTTCTTAGTTATAATTTTTTCTGTAACAATATTGTGTGATACTGTAATTTTGCATCAGCCAGTGCTGTATTGTCTGTTTTGGTACAAAATACTGTGAGTAAAGTGATTTTGAAACTGATTTCTGATTCAGCACATTGACAGAGGCCTCTCTCAAAATCTGGACTAATTTGGTGACACTATCTATCCTACAGAATAGGAAATAGGTCTAGATGGTAGATAGTTATAGGTATTTTCCATCTTTTATAAACTCAATAAGTAAAATACACAATTTGACACCATACTTCGCATTGGTATCAAAACCTAGACTTCCTCCAGTCAGGGCCGGCTTTAGGAAGTGCAGGGCCCAATTCAAACATTTTCGGCGGGGCCCCGGCAAGGATGACTAAAAAAACACATTAAAAAAACCCCTTTCATTTCTTCCATGTATTATTTACTTTCCATAACTATATAAATAATAACAAAATTATATATTACGTACATTGCTGCCTGGAGGCAGGGCAGGGGCAGGAGCTGACTGGAGGTAGGGTCTGGCTGGAGGCAGGGCAAAGGGTGCGGGGCTGGCTGCGGGCAAGGGCTGGCTGCAGGCAGGGCAGGGGGTGTGAGCAGGGCAGGGGGTACAAGCAGGGGCTGGTTGGAAACAGGTGCTGGCTGCGGGCAGGACAGAGGGTGAGGGGCTGGTGCGGGCAGGGGGTGCAGCAGGGACTGGCTACTGGCAGGGGGTGCAGCAGGGACTGACTACGGGCAGGGGGTGGCTGCAGGCAGGGCAGGGGGTGCAGCAGGAGCTTGCTGCGGGCAGGGGGTGCAGGGCTGGCTGGAGACAGGGGCTGGCTGTGGGCAGGAGGTGCGGGGTGCTGGGCTGGTGCGGGCAGGGGGTGCAGCAGGGGCTGGCTGCAGGCAGGGCCGGGGCTCCCCTGCTTCTACTGCCCTATCCCTTTAAATAGCTGCCGGAGCCCTGGGGAAGCGGTGGGGCTCCGGCAGCTATTTAAAGGACCAGGGCAGTAGAAGCAACGGGAGCCCCAGACTTTTTAAATAGCCCCCAGAGCCCCGCAGCCCTACCCCGGGCTCCAGAAGTGGGGCTCTGGTGGCAATTTAAAGGGCCCGGGGGTCCAGCCCCTGCTGGGAGCCCCTGGCCCTTTAAATTGCCCCCGGGGAAGCCGGACCACCCCAGTACGGCATACCAGCGGCGGCAAGAGCGCGGGGCCCTCTTAGGCGTGGGGCCCGATTCAGGGGAATCAGCTGAATCAGCCTAAAGCCGGCCCTGCCTCCAGTTGTGTAAGAATATAGCGTCAGACCCTTGCCTTTGTAAATTGACATAGCTTTATTGAGGTCAATGTAGCCAGTTTTCACCAATTGAGGATCAAGTTGAAAACTGAAAGCATATAGGAAAGAAATAGCGAACTGCAAATCCAAAAATCACACTGGTTACAATCCTGTAAGGCCCTATATGATGTACATTATATTTGATGGGAGGAAATTATTCTTAATAGAAACTTATTAAAGATGCAAAACACTATATAGGATTTATGAACCTTAAATACCTACCTCCCAGGGAAGTTGAAGGTTATCATCCCCATTTACATATGTTGAAACACACTCTCATGTACACAGTGGCTAAATTAAAGACTTACAAGAGATAAACGGTGTTGGGCAAAGCCTGATACCAATCAAGAAGTCACCATGCCTGCTTGAACTGGTTTCAATTTTTATTTTTTAAAGATCTCTCAAGAACTAGCAGTTAGGCCACTCAGTGGATTAGTGTGGAAAATAACATCCTGGAACTAAGTGGATATGCCTGGTACTAAAAGCCAGAGATGTGCTGAGGGGCTTTTGGGATACCCTCTGTTAAAATTCACCACCAAACCAAAGAAATCACTATGGGGAGTTCCCTGACTCTGAGACAGTTCACCACTTCTTTGAATATTGAGGAGGGCTTGTTTCTGGGGCCCGTGAAAATACTTCTGAAAAGCAAAAATACTTCGCTTTAAATGTGCTAAACTGCAGCGGATATACGGTATTTTCTAAACATTTCCCCAAGGTGGGTACCAGGTGTCAGGTACAAACATTTCCAGCATATGCCCTTAATTTAAGTTTGTTTGCCAAGTATGGTTACCTCCCTTTTTACTGTGATTATGAGAGAGTTTTAAATAGGAAATTAATAGATTTTCTACTCTCTCCTCACTCTAGCATGCATATCCTTGGCATACACAGTTTATTTTTGTAAGAGCCTGTGTTAAATTGTTGGCAGCATTTCATTGATTTTTCCTGATAATATATAGAACGCCAACTGATTCTGGCTTTAAAGCTACTTGCTTGTATACTCTAACCAATGTATGTTTCTGATTTTGCTTACTTGCTTGCTTTCTAGTGCTCGTTTAATTTTAAAGCCACTTATAGTTGCAATAATTTTTAAAATTTCTGTAAAAATTAGACAAAAGAACAAATTATTAGACTTTAAGAAGTTAGCTGGAAAAAAAACCACCACCTTTCTTGAAAAATTATGAGTTTTCCCATACAAGCTATTATGGAATTAATTAGACAATAAACCAACAGTTTTACCAGCTGAGAACAGTTTTTCATTTACAATAAAGGCTGTCAAGATGGCTCACAAACTTAGACACATATCATTACAAAGAGACATAAAAGGACAACTTCTACCTTCACATATACCCTATAGCCTCACTGACTCATATACAGAGCATAATTAATTTTCTAAGATAGATTTGGACAAGTTTTAGGGCCTGGCCTTGACCAGGCCTCCATTTCTGTTGGTACAAATAATTGTGTATGCAATTTAAGCAACAGAGGGTCCTCCAGATGCAGACTTGCATCTGAAGAAGTGAGGTTCTTACCCACGAAAGCTTATGCTCCCAGTACTTCTGTTAGTCTCAAAGGTGCCACAGGACCCTCTGTTGCTTTTTACAGATTCAGACTAACACGGCTACCCCTCTGATACTATGCAATTTAAGTTACCTAGACATGTAAGTCCCTGAGTGCATTCATAAATCTGGGACCTAAACTTCTAAGGATTCTTCACTGCAGTTATTTGTGCCTTCAATATACTCCCATAAAAATGGTGACCTGTAGATTTTAAAGTCTGAGAAAATATTACTAAATACTGCATATTTTCTTCAGTGAGTTTCAGACCTTAAATCAGGGGTCTGGCACATATGCAATTACAACCTCAATCTAGTTCAATGTGGTTGCAGTTATACAGCCAACTTTCATTCAAGAATCCCCTCACCCCCTTTTGGGGGGGCAAAGACTAATTAAGCTTCACCACATTCCTGTGCAATAAGCTGATTAAATCTCCATTTTACAGATGGAGAAACTGAGGTATAGGAAAGTTAAAGGCCTGGTTTTCAGAGGTGCTGAGTGGCCACAAATTCACTAAAGCCCATGGGAGATGTGTGCGCCAAACACCTCCGAAAATCAGTCACTAACTGGTTACAAGTCACAGAGGAAATTGGTCATAGAGCCAGAAACACTGATGTTCACTCATGTGCTTAAACCACAAGATCATCCTGAACCTTAAATTTAGAGATCTTTGGATTCATACTACTGATGCCTTTATGTGGCATTTGTTGTTTCGGTCACAGCTGTCCTTACCACAGAAAAGCAGGCTTGCTCAGAACCGATTTCATGGGTTAATTTTCTTGAAGGGCTCCATTGCTAGAATTACTGTCAGACGGTTTGACTCCACTGGGATGGATTCAGCAGCTTGACATTAGGATCTTCTGAACAAAAGACAGCAATCGTCTCATCAGTCCTCTCAACAGAGTTGCACCTGGTACTGACATCTTGAATCAACTAGGTAACAACCAAATCCAATTCCTTTTCAATGCTATGCAGCTAAGTTAGCAGCCAAAACTTTGGTGGTGGGTATATTACAAATGCATATATTAGAAGAGGTGGAAGAGAAGTTCCTGAAATGTCTGACCGCGGCCAAATTGACAGTGGATGGGTGTGCAAAAGAGGCAGCTTTGATTCAGAGCTGCAAGTGGTGTCTGAAGTAGCCCGAACTGTACAAGTTAGTGTCAGTAAAAGTTGATGATTTCAACTCAGTGGTCTTAGAGATCCACACAAATGCTATCTTGTTAATCTGCCATTTTTGGTAGTGACCTATCTGGCTACAGAACAGTGAAATAAAGTATGAGCATTGCTCATAAAGGAAAGGGAAAAGTATAGATAGTGGTAGCAAAACTGGTAAAAAAAAAGAAAAAAAATACACCTGCAGGATTGATCTTAATATGGTGAAATAAAAATGAGAACGTTTGAGAACTAAGAATCACACAATTTGGAAAATCATCCTCAAGCAAGTCAAACAGTATGGTAGCTATTAAATTGTTTCTATTTTAAATTATTTTGGCTAATGTTGCGACACTCTACACACCAGGGAAGCACCCTGTAACCCCCATATTAATCCTTTGTATATAATTGTGATATTGAATATAAAACATGCCTTGTAAGGTACCATGGGAAAGGTTATGATCTGCTGAAACCCACTGTTCCTTCTAAATATATATAATATGCATATGAAGTTATGAGAATTGTGTTGTATGATTGTCACTAAAATATCCTGTGGATTTGGGAAGCGCCCAGATACTAGCTCCCCAAAGACAATAACGAGGGGGAAACCAATACTTGGGCGGGTGTCGAACAACCCATCAACAGCCATTGTCCAGCAAGGGAGCTACAATGCAATGACTCACTTGCACAAGGCCACACCAGGGGAATTGCTCAGCCTTGCCTGGTGACTCAGCAATGCCCACCAGACATGCCTGGACTTGTGTTCTCTAAGAACATGGACTATGGGTATAAAACAGAACACAGCAGGCCCATGCTTGGCCTTTTCTCCTCCTCCCACCTACAATGCAATCAACAAGAACGTTCAGAAGACCGAAGACTCCAATAAAGGAGTCTGGCCCAGGTTTAAGAGACAAACCTGTATACTAAAGGCCTATAAAATCCAGGGGGGTGAGAACATTGCTTGATCTAAATACTATCTAGGGTGATGAGGGTTAAGGTTTAGACTGCATGCTTATATTTTATATTATTTTGGTAACCACTCCGACTTTTTGCTATCACTTAAAATCTATCTTTTGCAATCAATAAACTTGTTTTACAGTTTATCTTTACCAGACAGTTTGCCTGAAATGTTTGGCAAATCTGCTTAGGTTTACAAAGGCTGGTGTATATCCACTTTCCATTGATGAAGTGTTGAATCAATTAATAAATTTGCATTGCTCAAAAAAGGATCTTGAGCAGTGCAAGACGGTATATTCCTGAGGTACAAGGCTGGGAGCTGGGGGGTTTGACTGGTGCCTTTCTCTGTGTGATTCATGAGTGGCTCTGGGAGCATTCATGCAATCTAGCTGGGTGTGGGGTTCCACATGCTGTTGTGCTGAGTGATAACAGTGCCTGGAGGGGTTTGCTGCTTGTCACTAGCAAAGTATTGTGAGAGACAGCCCAGGCTGGAAAGATAAGGGGGCACAGTAGTCCCAGGTCACACTCCAGGGATCCCATCACAAATGTCATGAATATATGGCCTAGTGCAGTGGTCTCCAATCTTTTTATGCACAAGATCACTGTGATGTTATCTGATTAAAATATGACCATATAGAGCATTGTTGCAACCACTGTTATATATTTGCAACAAATCTTGTATGAAGGTTGCCAAGTGAGGTGTCTAAGAAAAGGTTATGATTTGCTGGTTATGATTATGCTATCTGCATGCATGTATCGGTTTTGTATTTGAAGTGTTAAGTATTGGCTCTATACCTGGATTTCAAATGTTGGCATCTGGGGTACTGCCCATAGCTAGCCAGCGCATTTTGGAGGGACTATTCAAATTAAGTGGCTCATCAAGAAACACTTGGTTGACAATGGACCGTGGGAGATGCCAATTTACACTGAGTGGACTGTCGTGTAAACATGCTGTCTGGAGTGTAGGTAATGGCTTCCTGCAATGACTGCGCGAAATTGGGCATGAACATGTGACTTGCCCGTGTGACTCCAAACACCATTTTGTTGCTGTAATTTTCTGCAGTAAGAATAATGGGATGACCTCCACATGGCAGAAGCTATAAAAGGCCCTCCATTTTGTCTTCAATCCTGCTTCTTACCTGTGGAGGAACTTTGCTACAAATTGAAGCTCTGAAAAAACGACTGAATGACCCATCCAAGCTGTGGATGTACTCCAGAGACTTGACTTAAGCCAGCAGTATATTACATCACTGCTACAAGCCTGAACCAAGAACTTTGCAATTACTATATGTAATTGATTCCTTTAACCAATTTTAACTCTCACCTTTCTTACTTTCTTTATATGAATAAACCTTTAGATTTTAGATACTAAACGATTGGCATCAGCGTGATTTTTGGGTAAGATCTAAGTTATATAGTGACCTGGGTGTGTGGCTGGCCTTTGGGATCAGAAGAACCTATTATCTGATGAGGCTGGTTGTAAAGAACCACTCATCTCTGAATTCAGTGTTTTTGGTGGTGATATAAGAACTGAAATGCCTGAGGAAACTGCCTTCATGTTTTCTTATTAGCCAGTGTGGTGAAACAGAGGTTTACTTTTGTTGCTGATTTTGTATATCCTATGGGGCATTCACCATCAGTCTTAGGGTGTGTTTGCCCTATTTCTCAGCAGTTCGTCCTGAATTTGGCATCCTCTGTTGTGACCCACTGAGGCACGATTGCAATCACTTTTTGAATTAAAGTGCAACCCAGGATCTACCCTGCCCCTTCCTCAAGGCTCCTGCTCACTCCATTGCCCCTCCCTCCATTGCTTGTTCTCTCCCACCCTCATTCACTTTCACTGAGCTGGAGCTGAGGGGTTCAGAGTGTGGGAAGGGACTCTGGGCTGAGCCTGGGGCAAGGGGTTGGGTTGCAGGAGGGGGTGAGGGGTGCAAGCTCTGGGAGGGAGCTTGGGTGCAGAAGGGGGCTCTGGGCTGGGGCAGAGTGTTGGGGTGCAGGAAGGGCTTCAGGGGGTTGGGGTGCGGGAGGGGGTTCAGGGCTGGGGCAGGGGGTTGGGGTGCAGGAGGGAGCTCCTCCCAGCAGCACTTACCTTGGGTGGCTCCTGGTTGGCAGCGCAGCGGGGATAAGGCAGGCTCCCTGCCTGCCCTGGCCCCATGCTGCTTCTAGAAGCAGCAGTCACACCCCTCTGGCTCCTGGAGGGGGGGAACATGGCTCCTTGTGCTGCCCCTCTCTGCAGGCATCGCTCCCGCAGCTCCTATTGGCCGCAGTTGCCCATTCCCAGCCAATGGGAGCTGCGGGGGCAGTGCTTGCAGGTAGCAGCAGCACGAGGTTGCTTCCGGGAGTCCCGCGGGGCCAGGGTAGGCAGGGAGCCTGCCTTAGCCCGACTGCACTGCCAGACTTTTAGCGGCCAGAGATCGTGATCAACTGTCAGAGGCTCCAAGATCGACCAGTTGATCGGGATCTACCAGTTGGTGACCACAGGCCTAGTGTATGTATAGCCTTTCTGGAAATAGCAAGAAGAGTAGGTGAGACTCAAAGACAAAGTAAACAAAATAAGTTACTTTTTATGGCATACCTTAAATCAAGTCATTTCTCTAACATCCCTATCACCGCATCAATGAGGACAACAGCACTCTGTCCACAGGATGAAGAATTGAGAAACTAGTGAATCATTATCATCAGGGCCGGCTCCAGGCACCAGCCTAACAAGCAGGTGCTTGGGGCGGCCAAGGGAGAGGGGCGGCACCTGCGGCAATTCGGGGGCAGCAGGTTCCTCACTCCCTCTAGGAGCGAAGGATCTGCCGCTGAACTGCCGCCGCCGATCGCGGCTTTTTATTTTTTTTTTGGCTTGGGGCTGCAGAAATGCTGGAGCTGGCCCTGATTATCATTTTACATTATCCTAGACCACTGGCACACTGGCCACCAAATGGCCCCTTCCTCTCCATATCCTGCCCTGATGATCTTGGTCTTCACACACCCCGTGCCAAATGAAAGGGGAGCAGAGGCTATAAATCTGAGGAGTGTTTATGGTGGAAAATGAAGAAGGAGGATTCAGACATGATCACACAAATTCCTCTAAATCTTTGCTGAAGCTGTATTACAAGCAATGAGGACCTATTTGCCTCCACTGAAGCTTCCAAATCATGCCCCAAGAGGGCTTTATAGAGTCTAAAATCACTTCATCAATCTTGAGTGTCCACAGCTTGCATCAGAATCACCATATGAAGAACTACCATATCAATTCACTGAAACAATCACACATTTAGGAAGCCTATACCCACCAACCATAAAACCATCTGTATTCATGAAGTTCAGTACATTCATTCTCTCATTCCTAAAGGAGATTTGATCCAAGACCTGTGAATCTGACCCATGCTCTTTCTGGCTCATGAAAGGAAGTTGTCAACAACTGGTTTTACTCCTGACTGAAATAGCCAATGCCTCATTCAGGGAAACATACAGAAATCTGATCAACACTGAAAAACCCCACCATGGGTAGAAAGCCACCTACCACCCACCATCAAGCCTTCCATTCCGGAGCAAGCGCATAGAGAAGCTAGCTAAAGGCCAACTTCAAGCTTATCTAATAGAAACTAATACCCTAGACCAGGCACAATTTGATTCAAACCAGGACATGTATCTGAAGCCACTTTAGTGGCACTGATGGATGATATCCTGATGTCAATGGACAAAAACAAAACAAAACAAAAACACTCCAATGCATGCACTTCTCCTCCAGGATGAAAGAACAAACCACATGCGACAATATTAGTCATATTGCTTAATGAATTACCGGAAATTGCTCAGATACTATGGTATAAAACTATCAAGAACTACTGAATACAAAGTTTCTGCTCAAAAAAACCCAACCAACCAAAGGCAGAACCTGTGGATGAATTCTCTGACTGCTTGGATATCGTGAACAGAAATACACCCTTCAGGAAATGATAAAGATTTAGAGTCCCAGTGGAAGTCATTTAAAAATGTATCAACACTGGCAGCAATCTACAATTTACTGTGTTTTCACCGGGAAGCACAAATAAAAACCACATTAGCTACATAAATCACTGACAAAGGATAACCATATGGTTAGGACTTGGGATTGGGACTCAGGAGATCTGGGTTCTATTCCCTCTGACTTTGAGCAAATAATTGATGGAAATTCCAGAACACTGAAGTTCATGGGAATTTTGCCAATGACTTCAGGATTTCACTCAACATCTGTCTGTGATCCAATTCCCTCACTTGTAAAATGAAGATGAGAGTACCTACCTCTCTTGTAATGATATTGTATGGCTTACTTGGTTCATATTTTAGAGCACTTTGAGAATATTGAGCATGAAGCATTATTAGTACAAGTCAGTTTGTCAGCTCAAGATGAAGTGAGGTTTACTGGATCAGATACCATCCTATTATGGGAGAGTTCAAACTGAAGAGATTTTCTAAGTTGTCTATTATCAGAATCATAGGAGCAAGGCTGTATTAGTCATTAACAGCTACGAGTGTTTTTTCCATGACAAAAGAGATTAAAATTCTCTATATTATGACCAAACTTGTTTTACAAGCACCTCGTGAGCAAATTAGTATTTTATATGTTTAATCTAAGAAAGGTCCCAGGCCACAAAATTTTATTGTTGCTTCTAGTTTTGAAATACTCACATTGCTCCCCTGAAAAATGAATTGGAAGGTGTTTTTGTATTCAGGGTGCCAGTTTAACTTCTTATGGAGGTAAGTTTTATACTCCTGAAACACAGCCAGTTGCTTACTAAGGAGTAAGCCAACCTCTACAGATCAAGGGATGCAAGACACACTATATGCACCTGCCTCTCAAACTCCACCCCTCAGCACGCCACATCCTGATAAATTAAAATCTAGTGGGATTTACTGCACTAAGCAGCATTTTCTCAGCTAATCCTGAAAAATTCACACAGTGCAGAATCAGGCCCAACCAATTCCTTTGTGTCCTTCCACTTCAAACAACAAGAAGAACAAAGGGAGATATAAATTATAGTGACTTGTGATTTTGAGAGACTGTTGGGCCTTTGCCAACTCAAGTAGTGGAGCAGGAAACTGTGAAGATGTAAGGCTCAGGGAAGCAGAACGTAAAATAGGCTGGTGTGATAGGAAGAGTGTGAGAGAGGCCTGTAAGCTGGAGGAGGCAGTGTGGGAAGACAGGGAAGTTTAGAGAATGTGGCCCGCATATCATTAGGCTTTTCTATGAAGCAAGGCCCAGCATGCAACGATGCTCAACAACAGCAAGGCTGGATGGAACAGGAAGGGATTTATGAGACAATGCTCCTCACAAGTGTCTTCTTTATCAATATTTTAACAAGAGGCTCTGTAAGAGGGTGTCGGAGCACCCTCTTAGAGACAGGATGTGGCATTGCAGGTGTTCTTCTGCTCTAGTTCCCTGTTATCTACCGTTCTGTTTCTGCAGTAATTTACAGCTTCTATGGCCCAGACCTCTAGCCAAGTCACCTTTCAAGTTCAGTCCCCTTCCAGGATAACAGAAAAGTCCAAACAAAACAAATCCACAGTCTAATGGTTTTTATGCCAGACCTTTGGCCCGTACGTGGGACTCATCAGTCTTTGCCTCTTTTAGTCCCAAAGCTTGTGCATCCCCTCTTGCTGGGGCAGGAAATGGGAACCCAGGCCTTACCTCTCCTCTGGGTTCCAGCTGAGGGTTCCAATTTGAGGCAACTAAGGACTGCTTACATTCTCTTGCTGCTTCCCTGAGCTGCTCTTACCTTTTCTCTGCTTGTCAGCATCTCTCACAGGGCTGCAACCTCCACAAGTCCCACTTTGGAGTTCTGTCTCCTCATATGATTTCTTCCCCATCCCACTACTGGGGAGCTTCCTCAAGGCCATGTCCAAACTCCCTGACAGCACCCTGACTCCAGATTCTCCTCACAACTCGGTTTCAGGCAGGGCTGGCTCCAGACACCAGCCGACTAAGCACATGCTTGGGGCAGCACCTTGGGGCAGGGCGGTGCTCAATTTTTTATTTTTGGATTTGGCAGCGTGGTGCTCAGAGGGGGTGCGGGTGCTTCGGGCGGCGCTCGGAGGGAGGGTGGGGGCTTCGGGCGGCATGGTGCTCGGAGGGGAGCGGGGCTTCGGGCGGCGCTTGGAGGGGGCAGGGCTTCGGGCGGCGCTCGCGGGGGCGGGCACGGCGGGGCGGCGCTCTTCTTTTTTGCCTGGGGCGGCAAAAAAGTTAGAGTCGGCCCTGGCTTCAGGACTGCCTTTATGGATTCCCCCATCCTCCTCCTCCTCCACTGGACCCAAGGCTGGCTCTAACTTTTTTGCTGCCTCAAGCAAACAAACAAACAAACAAACAAAAAACCACATGAACGCCGCCCCGCTGTAACAACCCCCCCCCCCCGCAGCACTGCCTCGCCGAAACAAAACAAACAAACAAAAAAACCTTGAGCGCCACCCCGCCGAAACAGAACAAAACAAAACAAAAAAAGGAGTGCTGCCCCACCATCCCAAGATTGGCTGCCCCTTAGAAGGTGCCGCCCCAAGCACGTGCTTGGTCGGCTGGTGCCTGGAGCCAGCCCTGACTGGACCTGATACTAAATTGGGCCTGACCACTCCCAGAACACCCCCAGATGTAACCTGATGAGTTAATTAAGCCTTATAACTCCTGCATAGGGCATACACCCCTATCACAGATTCCTATAAAACATTCCCTTTTGTCTCTGACAAGCTATGAGTAAAACCTCCTTTTATCTGAAATTTCCCTACTCTTTAGTATATTTGGGAATTCCAAGAGTAGATGATGCTAGGTTAAACATCTATCTAAACATTTATACCAAATTCATCACCACAGTATCTGAGCACCTCACCTGTAGCTATGGCTAGCTAAAAAAAGAATTTACTATGGTGATTTTTAACTATGCCAAATCCCGGATCTTCAGTGCATTGTCTTGAAACATAAAAATAAATAAAAAATAAGCATCATGAAGGTTGTTGCTGCACAGTCTCTGACTCCCTCTGTCTGCAACAAAGTACCATGAAAATAAGCTATCCAGCCTTTATGCTTTATCAGATAAGAATCTCCCTTACCGCTAACTTTACAATCCACACAGTCCAGAGGGAACATTATTCTACTCACAAAAGCCACATACTGTATAGATATAAGATGTCTCAGAAGTGACCTCTGCAAATAGAATCAAAGTGATGTTCTAAGAACCTGAGCTCAGAGTTTACAAACATAATTCTGTGGGTACAGCTTCAGCCTCAAGGCTGTTAAGAAATCAAGTACTCAAGACTTATTGCAGATGTGATAAACTATTCATAAATAATTGGACTAATTCCCCCCCCCCAAGGTTTTGAAACAATTCTGTCAGGTTTCAGAGTAGCAGCCGTGTTAGTCTGTATCCGCAAAAAGAACAGGAGTACTTGTGGCACCTTAGAGACTAACAAATTTATTAGAGCATAAGCTTTCGTGGACTACAGCCCACTTCTTCGGATGCATATAGAATGGATATGTTCCATTCTATATGCATCCGAAGAAGTGGGCTGTAGTCCACGAAAGCTTATGCTCTAATAAATTTGTTAGTCTCTAAGGTGCCACAAGTACTCCTAAACAATTCTGTGACTACTATATGTGAAAGCTTCAATTACTATTCAGCACGATACCTGCCGTTAGCTATATAACAATGTACAGTAAGTGCTGTGTTTCAATATCAGCATGCCTAGAATCAATGGTGCTTTAAAGGCGTATATCTGGATTCAAAGTAATCATCCTGAGTTAGGTCAAATCCAGGACTCCGCACATGGCTCATTCCATTATGTACAGGGGAGCTTCAAGCTGTTGAGGAGTGGGGACAAAGGGGGAGTGGAATCTTTTCCCCCCAAGCACAACAGAAGGGTGTGGGATATCTACTCAGTGATTCCACAACCAGTACTACAGCCCATAGGCTCTGGTGGTAGCTGCTGGTTTAGACCAGTGGATCCACACAGTTGCAAGCCCACTGTCTGAACACTCTAGCCCTAATGCCCTCCCGTTTTAAGCTTTTCCAGGGATAGGTGCCTTTAGAGCCACACACAGGAGGTATTAAAGTCCCCTATCATGTAGCCACATCCCAGCCTTTCCCTAACTCTGCATTAGGGTGATCAGAGAGCAAGTGTGTTAAATCAGGACAGGGCGTGGGAGGGGGTGGTGGTAAATAGGAGCCTATATACAAAAAAGACCCAAAAACCGGTACTGTCCCTATAAAAATGGGAATCTGGTCATCCTACCCTGCATAGTAGGTTGGGAAGATTTCTCCCTAAGAATTGTGTTGACTTATGTTGCTTGAAAACCCATTTCTACATTATTGTGGTAGGTACAAAAGTATTTAAATCAGTGGGACAAAAGGACATTTTTAAGGTATTAATCAAAATAAAAAAAACCCAAACAAACTGTGGTAATCAAAGGTACCATCATTGATTTACTAGTAAAAGAAGTTAAATGGAGAGGTCTGGAAGAAATAAATACCTTACTAGGGGAATATGAATTCAGTAAGTAATGAGAGAAAAGCAGCTTAAAGCACAACCACCAGAGATTTATATAAGCAGGAGACAAGATTTACTGAAAGATACACATTTAAAACAAAATGAAGCCATGGGAGGAGGGGGAAAATAAATTCTGGTTTCATAACACACGGCAATTTCCAAACTACCCAGAGTAATCCCTGTCTAATCAAATTAATGAGTCTGAGCTCTGCAGTAAAATGCCTTATATGCAGAACATGCACTCTGTATATTTAATACATTTGTTATGCCAGGGACACTGTATTAATAAAAAACCCTATCTGGAAGCCAGTTGAATAAGTATGCAAAACAGTGTACTTATACACTTGCTTGAAATCAACATGAGCTTTGGATGAGTAAAGACTGCAGGATTAGACTTGCATTATGTGAGTAATTATTCAGGGTCAAGTAAAAATAAACCCAGTTTTCAACACACTGGTATAACAAAAATTGGCAAATGTGGCCAAATTCTCCTCGTCATCACATATATGAAATCCTGTTGACTTCACGGGAGCTGCACAGGTATACCAGAGAAGATGGTGGCTCAAGGCCTGCAAAATCTCCAAAGTGATTTCTCCATATTATCAACAGAGCATATTAGCCTGCTACACATAAAATATACTCAGCTAATCCCCCACCTCTACAACCAATAACAAAAAGAGGAACAAATTACAAATCCAGTTCCCCTTCACCATGAATATCCCAGACCACTTAGCCTATTTGCATAAGTTTACATTTTGAAGTTTGTCATAACACAAAACTCACATTTTATTTAACAATAGAAAATCTCCTTTCTAGGCCCCCTAAACTGAGAAGGGGAAAGAATGTAACCATGGACATTGCAAACCCCAAAAGCCAGCTCTTCTGAGAACCAAATTTTTTCCCCTCAAATAGGCAAGAACAATTCCCACTGTTTTGAATAGGAGTGCTGTGCTTATTATCCAAGGACAGAATTTGGCTCTATGTCCTTTGTAAGACAATATAAAACTGGCACATGAAAAAAGAAATATTTGGTATAGTGGTGGTAACTAAAATATGGTTCCATGGTTTAAAAAAAAAAAAAAGTCAAGGTGGGTTTAAATCTAGTTCATCACAGACATTTTATTTTACTCTTTGATTTTTGAGAGGAGTGTGAGAATCACTAACCTAGAATACTTTATAATTTTTTCCAGTGGTAATTTTCATTTTTGTCATTTATGATGAGTGATGCAAGGCCAGAGATCACACAAGTAAGAAGAGAGGGGGGGGAAAGAAGGCACATTGCTGTGCTTGGAAATGTGCCACAAGATAAAATTTAATAAGCTGGTTCAAATTCAGATTCAAGTTAAGTTTCCTCTGCTCAGACATGCTCTTAGTACTAAAATATCCCTCTCTTTCCTTTAATAGGCATCAATTTGGACTCTGCTATTGCTACTAATTGTTACATTATCAAATAAATGTGATCTTTACCCTTCTCCCCATCCACTTCTTCCTAGATATACTCATAGGCCTGTTACCAGATTTGCCTGTTACTTTGGGGTACTCTCATTTATTAGGGTTACTCTTCTGGGGGGGGGGGGGAGTAGGCTTCTCTAATTCTTTCAATGTATTGTTTGTGTCAGTTGTGTTCTCATATGGAGCTGTACTTCTCCCTTCTGCCAGTTCCCTCCCAATGGAGCTATCCTGCAGGACCCTGGTTCCCCAGGGCTGTGTTCCTCCAGCCCCAGAATCAGATGAACACATACACATTAACAGAGCATGTCTGAGAGGACTGGATTAATTAGCACTCCCAAGCTGATCCCTTATATGTCCCTGGACTCAGCAGGCTGGGTTGAACAGCACTTCCAAGCTGCCATCCTCATATACCACGGGCACCGCACTGAATAGAGTATGCCTGAGCAGGCTGGGTTGAGCAGCCACCCTCCTATGCCACAGGTTCAGCATGGCCCTATCCCCACTTTCACGTTACAATTGTTCTGGTAGTAATGCACTTGATGAGCAAACCCCACAGGATTTTTGGGCTCTGCAGGGATATTTAGCTTAGATAAGAGGAGGATTGCCGCAGAGCAAATGGGGAAGCCAAGAACATATAAGAGAGAGAGAGAGAGAGAGAGAGAGAGAGAGAGAAGAAACCAGGTTAACCTTAAAAGCTATTTATTGCCAGGTAATAACCATACACGGAGAGCCAAACAAACAAAACAGTTACAATATTAAATCTAGCTTAAATTTGATTACAAAAGTCAGGTTTAGAAAACTATAACTGATCCCACAAGTCAGGGTTAGAAAGCTATCTCTAGTGTAGAAAAAAAAAAGGAGAGAGAAAGTTGGATTCTCACCACTCCTTGAAGCTTGAATCGGTCGGGGTTCCCTGGTGGTGGTAGCTGAGGGTCTGGAGTGCTGGACACAGGCACTCTAGACCCTCCACCCCCAGCATGATCAGTCAAGAGAAGATGAAGTCCCAATGGAACTGATGCACATTTTTGATCCAGGCATCAGAACACTTACTTGAGCGTGGGTAGGGGTTTTTGTAGGGAAACAACATTAGTTCAAGGGAAAACACTAGATTTGTTTATGGCTAAACTGATGGCTCAAGGGAGTATACGAAAGTTATTTTGTTCAGGCTAGACAATAGGAACTGATCATTCCTGGCTATGGGCAGTGTTCCTTCGAAGGAGCTCACAATGCAATTAGGCAGCTTCAGTATTTTGGATACCAGTAAAGGATTTATTACTAGAATTGGTCCGATAGTTACTGAGCTGGGTGCGTGCAGGCGTGGGTTCATTAACATCTGGAGCAGAGATTCCCCCATCATGAAGTGCTTCCCTGCTTTTCTGGTCCCAGAGTTCAGTGCAGTTCTTGCCTTGGAATCTCTGTTCTCCATTCTGTATGCTAATGGAAATGCCTCCCTGTCCCATTTTCGATGCAAATGAGGCTAGGGGAGTTGCGTTAATCCTGTCACCATTGTCCAGAGGGGTTTAGGTGTGTCTCCCACTGCCTTTTCATTGCTTTTTGTAAGTCTTTCTTCTGATCGATTTTTGGTTCAAGCAGAGACGGGGGTGGGTGGAAGAGGGGTCCTTTGTGAGAGTCTGACAGGCTGGATACTGCACCCTGGTTCCCCAAGAACATAGAACTGATAGGTAAAAGGCCTTTCCTTGAGAAAAGGTTTACATATCAGTGCTGCAGAGTGTCCAGAAAGATTTGCATCTCAGCCATTTCCATTTTATTTTACCCTGGTTTGCCAACACATGTGCAGACGCTTACAAAAGCTTGCAATTGATTGATGATAATTAAGCTGTCAGACATCACTGTGAGGGGCAACCAAGAATTGAAGCAATGACAAATGGACCTGTTTACACTGCCTGCTATTTTTCTTTGAGCTAACGGTCTGGTACAGGTGACGTGCTCAACAGCCCCTAAATGAAATGATGGATACAGCTGCTAGCGGTGACAGTTTTGTGGCATGAGGAGAAATTAAGGTTGAAGAGGGAAGTTTAACAGCACCAACTAATGGCAAAAAGCCACTAGCTGGAGCATATAATATAAAGCGGTGTCCTCAGGATTGATGCTTTGTTATAAAATATGACAGTTTAAATATTCAAACAAAATTTAATAGTGGCCAGTTTGGCTTGAAAACGGGTGAGATAAAACAATCCTCTATACATTGCCTGTCTGGAAAAAATAGACTGAATTTTTCTTTTATGTTCTCGCCCCCTGCCCCTTTGCTTATTCCTCCATTTTAAATAAGATTCAGCTATCTACTTTAGAATAGTCATTTTGATTTCTAGTGGCATTTCAAGTTTTAAAGAGACATTTGCAAGATAAAATTGGGATTTAAAAATCATTACCTGTGTGACTAAAAACATCCTAGAATATTAAGACTGAAATTATTTTAAAAATCTGATGCACATTTTGCTATTTATGCTTGTTGCACTTCACTCCTCATGGACTGTGGAACTCGACTGATTATTTTCACTTTACCATTCTCATGCATTACCATATGGCTCTAATATTACAAAATACTGTTAACGTTAAAAAAAAATCCATAAAAAGTGAGGACTGAATTACTAGACTGTTGCTTTAACTGAATTTAGACTGAGGCTCCATTAGACTGCAAACTTAAATGAAAATTAAATCCATAACAAAAAATAAATCCCAAATTAACAGTTTGACAATGAAACCTTCCTTAGACCCAGAAAAAGAATAAAACAGTATTTCTTAGTGAGAAAAAAAATTGTCTAGCAAAACTGTGGGGAAAGATGAAAGTTGAAGATAGGAAAGTATTAAAGTCAGCTGTAGGCATTGATGCATGTATTCACTAGTTCTACAAAGAAATTAGAATTTGCCCTGATGTCATGGTGCAAGTGGAGACTCCCCTTCTGTGGGAATGCCTCCAGAGATGGTGTGTTGCTACCAGAAAGACTGGAAACTCAAGTGAACAAAAGGAGAATCTGAGTATCTCCTTGGGTTTGTAAAAAAAAAATGTCAGGTTGCATTTAAAGTAGCATTAAAGAAATTAAGGTATAAAGAGTGAATTAGTGCAATAAAAAGGTAAAAATATTATTCTCCAATACATTCTGTGAATAGCTAGGAAGAACATTAATGTTTAGAGAGCAAATATCCCCCAAGAAACCCAAAGTAATTGCAAATTCAGAACATGAAACTTGACAATTTCCTCTAGAAAACTGGGTGTGAGTCCACCAAATAATATTGCTGATTTCAGCTAGTCACTACAGGCTGGCCACCTGTAAGAGAGCACAAGTAGGACTTCACCATACGTTCGGGGAATGCATTGAAACAGAATTTAAAATAATTTCTTCTTTAAACTGCTGCAAGGTGTCTTTTGGTAGCTGGATTGTGGGCAAAGAATTTCAATACATGATAATTTAACTAATGTTTAGCATTCTTCATGGTTTTTTATTTGGGATTACTCAGATATGGGACATGTGGCATAAATGCATTTAGAGTAATGTGAAACAGAAGGTTAGCAAACACTCCAGAACATGGGTAATTGGTCTGAGTTATTAGAGAGCAGCCTCATCTGTAAAAGTAGCGTGAATCATCAGATGTGTAGTTAAGATACATAAGTGGCTTTACAAAATGGCACCAACCAACATGGTTATTTTTATATGTTGTGAATTTGTGTGGAGTTCTCTTGTAGAATTTTCCCCAAGAATATGATGGAGCACAGCGTCACCAACAGATCCCCTGGAGAATTCTGAGGTTCTCCCTATTCATTATTAGATGGTTTTTTTTTAAAAGAAATCTACATATATTTATGAAATTACAAGCATTTTCTATTTTCACTTGTGGCGCTAAAATCAGGGGTAGCACAAAGTTTTAAATTGATTGCTCTAAGTACCCTCCTTGCGGGGTGGGCAGGGGCGAGGAGGGGGAGGGAGACAATAAAACTCAGTTACTTTTGAGCTAAAAGTTATACAATGGATTTATAACCCAGTACAAATTACTATAAGAGACTGATATAAAGACATTCTAGGTTAGTAATAGCAGTTGGATTTCCATTCCAGAACCCAGGACATGTGGTTCACGGCTAAACACTTACCAAAGATCCATGAAAAGAGTGCAGTTTTTAATTAATTTGTTCACAACTCAACATTTCTTACACAAATTTCAGCGGTCAGATTGGATTACTTGCAAAGTGTTTGCTGTGAGTATTCCTTTCTGTATGGATATTCAGGGTTCAATATCTATGTCGTCTGCCTGGCCACCTAAGTCACTTGGTATTGTTTCTGCTCCCTAAATGGATAACCAAACCTTTAACAACTATTTCTGTTTCCATCAGAAATAAGTCTGCTCTGTGAGTAGGTGGATCTCAACTCTCTTCACTTCACTGGGATGAATGTTTGGGAAAAGCAAACAAGAACAGAGGGTCAAAAACTGTCACAGCAAAACTGTATTTAGAAGTCATTGTGATGTGAGTAATTTTTCTTTCTACTCGCTCTGCTAGTATGTCTGTAAACCATGACAGTGTCATTTCAAACTAGCCATTTGTCATTGGCTCTAATGTAAGTAATGTCTGTGTGACATTACTAACGGCCAGTGAGAATCCCTGAAATGATGCATTCTGTAGCCAAGTATTGATATTTGATGCTTGCCTGAGTGTAATGTTAAATACACACCCATGAAATAAAGTCATTCATTTACATCTGACACAGAGTTAGCTTTAACGATTAAGCTGCATTTCCTATTCCCAAGTAAATATCTTAGCACAACATGAGCTGGCACAATAGACCATTAGGCTTATAGACCCACTGGGATCTATTTGTTGGTGTCGCTCTTCTAAACTTGCTTTCCCTGTGTGACTGACTATAAGTATTAGCTTTCTCTAAGCTCAAACTGCCTTCTTTTTCCCACCCTTGAATGGATGTTCATAGATGAACCTGCATTGAGGTTGTTAGGGATATGATGTGCTGACTCATTTTCCCTCAGGTAGCACCAGCCTAGGGAGGATGGAAGCAAAGTACCACATTACTAGAGACTGACTTCAGCAGAAAGAGGGGCCCCACCCTGGAGACAGTGTCATTCACATGAGTTCACTTGGTGTGAGTGTCCTGGAGTAAATCCAATATGGAAATCTTAGTGGAGTAGACATCACTCGCCAGCCTCATGGGCTCCTCATCAGAGGTAACAGGGCTGCTGACAAGTCTGATCTGGAGCCTGCCATGCTTGTTGTATTGGGAGACTTTAATACATACCCATTGTGATGGCTAACACACTGTCCTGGGATCTTACAACCATCCTGACAACCACAGGTTGGTTTCCCCTTCCCCTCAAAGTTTATGGTGCATGACTTTCGGTGAATGTAAGTGTGATTCAGGTCTTTTTTTTTAAAGCTGCCTCCTGTTTTGCCCCTGCAAATTTGCAGGTGCGATTAATGAAATGCCATAACAGTCTTTCTAGGGCATTACGGCACTGGTGCTTTTGGCTAGCACCAGGATAGACAAGGCTGTGAGACAATGAAAAGTTAATTTTGAAGAAGACAAGTAAACTTTTTCTGTCTTCAAAAAAGGTTTATTTCAAACTTTGGGAAATGCCTTAGATCAATTCTCAGTTTCTGCAAACCACTTTGTCTAGCTAATTATTAATAAGCAAGAATCCTAGAGTAAAAGGCACATAGCAGAAACATGTTCTTCCTCTGTAGTGTAATGTGAAGCCAATTCATATGATATTATTTTTCCAACTAGCGAGTTAATTTAAGGGCCTAATCTTCTTCTGGGTGTAATTGACTATATTTGGTCTTTATACCATGGCTGAACTTCAATAACAGAACCAGTCATCTTTAAGGATTATGCTATGGTTGCACTGTAGTACATGTTTAAGCACTATGTAATTTTCTAAGACAGTATTAGTTGCTAAGTACTAGGGTATTCAACTTTTCTGCACAAATTAAAATAATTTGGGACAGATCACCTATCGTCTAAATTAGGGCCAATGGGAAAATCCTATTAAATGATATGCTAATTTTATCATGCATGATATTACCATACAGCAGATTGTGATAGCAATAGACCGTTATACATTCAAGCTAATATCTGATAAACAATTATAGTGTATTTACATTTATTTTCAAAAAATGTCTTCAAACAAATGGTGATTCTCAAATTTATTCTTTTCTCAGAATCGATCAGACATTTGAAAAATAATTTTTAGTGAACATTTTGTTGATTATTCAATACTAATTTCAAGCTAGCTCAATGCCTCACATAGGTCACATGATAGGTTTCTGTGCCCTGATTGGATGATTTTAACTTTTATGACTGGTCTATGTTCACTGTCAGCTCGGGTGTGAATCTACAGTGCACTAGCTTGCCATGCGGCTTCTGCTCCCTCACACTGAAAGTGCCATAGTGCACTTTGACCTTGCAAACAGCAGTACACTAAAGAACACTATGGCACTTTTAGCGTATGTTATCACAGCAGCAGGATCCACATGGACAGTTGGCGTGCAGCATGCAGGTGTGTTGTAGATTCACACTCCAGCTTGCTGTGCACTAACTCTGCATTTAGACAAGCCCTCAGAGCAGTACTCCAAGTCAAATGAGTAGAAGCTCACTTAGGGTATGTCTACACAGTAACTAGACACTGATGGCTTGCTTGTGCCAGACGACTCAGGTTTCGCAGGGCTCAGGCTACGGGGCTGTTTCACTGAGGTGTAGACTTCCAGGCTCAGGCTGGAGCCTGGGCTTTAGGACACTCCTACCTTGTAGGCTCCTAGGGCCTGGACTGCAGCCCAGAACTCTACACAACAAAGAAACAGCCCCACAAGCCCGAGTTGGCTGGCATGGGCCAGCCACAGGTTTTTCTTTGCTGTGTAGCTATACTCTTAGTCCTTCAGGAAAGGACAAAGATTGTGCCCATAAGTATTATGCCAATCAAATAAAGTAGGTCTAAGAATGGTGATGCAGTAGATCAGTTCAAGTTTTATTTTTTTCCTTGTGCATATGCATATAGAACCTTGTACATGTACGACTGTGAGATCAGAGTGGTTATGTTTGTTGGGTCCCCCAAGACAAACACTTGACATTTTTGGGCTACAAGGGTAATTAAATCTCTTTAGACTTTTGATACCAGCATTGCCAACTCTCGTGATTTTATTGCAAGTCTCATAATATTTGATGTTCTACTTAAAGTCCCAGCTCTTGGAGTCAACTTTCATTTAAGAGTTTCTGGACTTCATGGTTGCAGAGAAAAAGCCAAGTGTATCCCAGAAGTGTGAAAAACCAGAATGCAAATAAATCCAACAAAGCTACTATTCTCTTAAAATCTCATGATTTTTGACTGTTTAGGATTGGCAATACTCTGATACTAACACATTTTACTATTTTTTACATCTTCTATTCCATTTTACTTCTCAGTGTTCCATTTAGATTTTATACCTTCTCAGTATTTATATTGCCTTCTAGAGAAATACAAATATTTAAATATGTCTACCTGCATTTATATGTATGTGCCTTCACCTTGCTTACCAACTTGCTGTGCTAAAACTCCATTTTTAGAGGCTGCTTCCATTCTGTTATTTCAAAATGAAACATGATAGAGTCTAAGAGCAAAAGGACTAGGTTCTTTATACAGAGAGCATTGTTTCTGAGTTGCATGACATTTTCCTGGTCCTCTGTCAAATTTAGAGGAGGTGAAGTATTCAATCCACTTAATCAATCTTATTAACATTTATTAATATTAGAGCAATTTTTCTTTTTCAGCATTTGGACTATTAAAGAAATCTTCAAAAGCTTATGCATGGATACCACAATATTTCAATGCTAACCTTCTTCTGCTTGTTTGCTTTTCTTTACAATCAGATGCAGTAAATATCCCCCTTCCCAAACAAATCAATTTTATCTGCAGATTTCTATGTGGCAAAAATGTAATCGATGATAGTGTAATATCAATATTCCATATGGCTCCTGTAGTTTGCTAAGCAGAATTTTTATTGTGCATGATTATTGGTATTTCATGAGCAATAAAAGGAAACTATGACAACTGATCTTGTCAGCAACAATAGTGTATCATTGACTCAACTGCTTATCTCTGTTTTGGAACGGGAAATATTAATAGCTTTGATTTAGTAATATTTTTTTTAAATAAATCCATCTTTATAGGACTAAACTGCATATTTTTTGTGAGCCACAACATTAGCATTACATGTAACATTATGATAATACTCTTGCTTTTACTATGAACTTGACCATTATGGCACATATGGAAAAACTGCATCCTGAACTGTTGGCATTGCATTATCAATAGGAGTTTTCAATTTTTTTGCTCTATTACCCCGCTAGGATATAGCCAAGCTATTTCCTACCTGCTTTTAGGAGAGAGGAATTAAAACTGAAAGCACTTTTTCTAGTCTATTCATCCCAGACTATGGACATGCAGACAGGTAAAATAGGACCCTGGTCTAAACACCTGTGTTTGGGATTTGCTACTTGTGCCAGGGCAGTAAAAAGCACTGAAAATGTTTTTGGAAGAAATAGCAACTACTTGTCTTTCTCCTCCAGGGGACTTAGATACAATTTTATACAGCATTGTCTTTCAGCCATTTTCCTAGGGTTAGAGGCCCAAACAGGTAGCTGTTAATATGATAATATAGAGATTAATGTAAAGCAATTGAGGCAGCATTTAAGACTAAGATGACGTTTAATAAATGCTTAGATCATTATTCGACACCAAATGCTATGCTTCGAAATAAACCACATTCAAAAAGTGATAAGTTAAAGATCCTCCTTGCAGTACTGTATCTCCTTCACCAGAAGCCTGTATTCCCATTAGGTTCATTATGTGCAAGACTGCACAGGCTCAATACCGCAGAGAGCGACTGACTGAAATACTAATTATGTTTACTTGGCTTGGCTTCTGCCCTCTTCTCTAGTGAAAAAAAGTGCTGCATAGATTTTTTCCATGGTTGCCCAACTTCATAAGAGTAATTTGGGCTGATGGAACAGACTTGTCTTTCCAGACAGATAGACTTTGAAATGGCACTGTCTGTCAGTCCTTGCAGAGACTAGGAATTTAGGCACTCAGCATCTTGCAGGACTGGGCTCTTCATATAATGCTGCAGACAAACACATTTGACCCGATACTCCTTTCAGACTGGTGTAAATTGGGAATAGCTCCATTAAAATCTGAATTACACAAGTGCAAAACTGATGGAAATGAAAGGAGAATCAGGCCAATTATATTTTTAGCCCTTCCTCATGGTGTTGTATCAGCTCTAGAACACTATTCATAATTAGAAACCTAGAGCCAGATCCTTGGTTCCAGCCCTTGTGCAGTTGGTGTGGCTCAGGTGAGAGGGTGCAAAGATAGCTTTCTGCCACTTTCAGGAGTCATCTTCCCACTCTCATCCTGGGGCCATCAGGCACTGGGCCAGCCCTGGAACAAGTTAAGGTAGTCTCTGGGCTTCTGTATATTGTGGCAGCTGGTCACAATCCAAAGGAGCCATTGCACTACTTGGGAATGACCAGAACCCAACGGTGCTCCAGCTATGGCTCCTTTCTCTTAGGAATGTGCCTTTTTTTCAGGGAATCTCAGGAAGTGACAAAGGGGGCCTCAGCGTTGGCTCTATTCCACCAAAAGGTTTCTCCTGCAATGGGGGAATCCTCAGGCAGTCAGATTTGCTGGCTTTAGGCACCACAGTAAGGCAGACACAGTGGGGAGGGCCAGGATCTCATCCCCAATTTTGCTTGGCCTAATAGGAGTCACTGAACCACCGGCTGAAAGAAATGCAAGTAGTTTCAGAGCCCAGGAAATAAACAGCAAGTTAGTAGTCTTTTTCCCTGTTACAAAGGAAAAATATTGGCAGAACCATCAGAGCCTGAATCAATTACATGATGTTGCTGCCTCACTGAATTATAATTGAGCATCAGATAATCATAATGAAGTCTAATATCAGTGACATCAGAATTAAAGATATGGAAATATGACATTTATTAGATTTATATTTGTGAGTCAAATCTCCTGGCAACATTAATGTTGATCTACTGGACAGCATTATCACTGCTACTGTGTGTGTGTGTGTGTGTGTGTGTGTGTACTAGTACCTTCTGGACCAGAGATGGGCAAACTAGGGCCCGCAGGCCACATCCGGCCCATGGCACCCTCCTGCCCGGCCCCTGAGCTCCTGGCCCAGGAGGCTACCCCTGGCCCCTCCCCTGCTGTTCCCCCTCCCCCGCAGCCTCAGCTCGCTCCGCCGCCGCCGCAATGCTCTAGGCGGTGGGGCTGCGAGCTTCTGGGACAGCACAGCTGCAGAGCCCGGCCTGACCCGGTGCTCTGTGCTGCGTGGTGGCGACGGTGTGGCTGGCTCCAGCCGGGTGGTGCGGCTGTAGCACTGCCACGCCACCAGTGCTCCAGGCAGCATGGTAAGGGGGCAGGGAGTGGGGGCGGGGGGTTGGATAGAGGGCAGGGGAGTTTGGTGGGGTGATCAGGGGTCAGGGCGGTCAGAGGGCAGGGAACAGGGGGGTTGAATGGGTGAAGGGGTCCTGGGGGGCAGTCAGGAAGGAGGGGGGGTTGGATGGGGCGGTGGAGGGCAGTCAGGGACAGGGTTCTGGGGGCAGTCGGGGACAGGGAGCGGGGTGGTGGTGGATGGAAATGGGGGGGTTGGACGGGGCAGGAGTCTCAGGTGGGGGGGTGTGGATAGAGGGTGGGGGCTGGGCCACAACCCCCTCCCTTAACCGGCCCTCCATACAATTTCCGAAACCCGATGCGGCGCTCAGGCCAAAAAGTTTGCCTGCCCCTGTTCTGGACTGTAATGTATTAACAGAAAATCGCAAAGCATTCTGTTATGTCAGAGGAACTTTTAAGGCTTATTTTTTATTAATCATTTTTCCTTCATCTCTGCAGTAACACAGGCCAGAGTGGGGTGAGGGCAAAGGCCTTTAGCAGTTCTCAACTCCAATTTCAGAACAAACTCTAAATAGTATTTGCATGTAATTACAAAGTTGAGAACTTTTAACAGTCAGTGGATGCTGTGAAACTACGCAGTGTTGGCTGCTACTGGCTGTGTATCTGAGGCTAATCCCGACAGTCTTGCGCAAGGAGAGACGAGGGTCTGAACTGTCACAAATATTTATCCAGCAATGTGCCTGTGTATAAATTCCATAGTCAGCAAAGGCAGAAAGAGCTTAACAGTCTGCCCCGGAGACAAGACCAAAATCAGCGTTGCCTTGCAATGGCTGTCAGGAGATTCAAGTCCATCAGCTGTAGTAAGTAATCCAGAAGTATCAGGGGTGGGAAGAGGAAGGTGGCTTCAGCAAGGGGCTGCCATGACAATAAGATGAGGAATCTCTTACAGGTTTAGAAGGAGCTGGGTTCATGAAGCCAGATGATGACAGCCAGCTAGTGAGTGTGGGAAAACTAGCCAGGGTTCTGAAGAGGAGAGAATGTCTGGGAACAAAACTGTATGTATTTTTCCCTCTGATTCAAGCACACAGACTTCTGGTCATTCAGTGAATATGAGAGACTCCATTCCAAACCATTGATATCCAACTATTAATTAGAGTGCACTGATTTAGGCATGATTTAGACATGGCACTACCAACCAATACACCAAACATTTTATTTGGGTAGGGGAAGGTAATTTAAGAGAAGAGGAGGGGAGAAGTGTTTAGAAGACTGAATGGGGTTATAAACAGATTGTTTGAAAGATACTGAACATATGATACTGTTGGTTTTAAAAGTTTTGTAAGTTCGTGCTATAGAAAATGACACACTAAAAGAGACTCAAATAGCACTCAAGTTGTTAGCATGCATTAAGTACTTTAGAAAAAGGTTAGACAAATAATCAGGTGATTTTGAATATTTAAGTTACTTTTTATTAAACAGTGAAAGCCACCACCATTTCAGAATGTTTTTGTAAATATTTAGGATATGTATAATCTAAACATTGTTAATTTTGCTCAGAATGCCTTTGCCTTTCTTTGCATCACTATAAACTGTTTTAATGTGTGAGAACTACAATAATAAAAACACAACCCAGTTTACTCATTTTGTGGGTCAGTGTAACTCAACCTGGATCCAAATGCAGGTTCAATTCCCTACTAATGATCTGGGGGGAGGGAAGGGGAGAACAGGGCACGCGCACACACACACACACACCTGACTCTTACTCCGAGAGATGGTGCAGCATTGGGGAAAATAACATTCTTCATGTTACATTAATCCAAACTGTCAACTGCTTCTTTCACAGTATTTTATAATGTTAAAGATTATATTGCACTACAGGTAGATATCCTAAATATCCTGGTCAGCATTTGCTCTTTCATATAGTACTGCATAGAATAACTAGCAGAGTTAAAATGTTTACACTACACAAGATATCAAAGGCAGTCTGTATATTGCTATTACACAACTGGTGCATAAATATTCCTATTCCATAGCAATGTAATATAATACAAAAACTTGGCAGCAGGTTCCTTTCTGGTGGAAAGGATGCTATCTTTAAAACAGGATAATCAAGCAAGATAACTAAGTGCCTACAATTTTCTTCTGCACTGGAGAGGTCTTTCCAGTGAGTCTGCCTGCTTCACCTCATTATGTGGTGTACACAATTTCTATAAAAAGATTAGAATAGCTACAAAACCACTCTAAATATAGAAGTGGATTAAGCTCCCAACATTGAGACTTTCCATCTAGGATTACCAAATTACTGCACTCATTTGCAGAATGCCCATTTGCGATAGGTCCTTACAATTCACTCCCCTGGGTCCCAACAATTAAGTAATGGGGAGCCACCAAAAGCAAACTGGAATTGAAACAGTTAATACTTGCTGTATGGAGTCTTGGAAGGGAAATTTAAGAGGAGACTTAATCATGATCTCTAGTTACCTTCTCCCTGTGTAGGTATCACATACCAGAGGACTCTTTAATTTAGCTGATAAAAGCATAATAAGATCCAGCAGTTGGAAGTTGAAGTCAGCAAAGATTAAAGTAGAAGTGAGAGGGAGTCAGGCCAGATTAAGTAAAACTCCTTACTGCCCTTGAAGTCTAGGCAGGTTTTGCAGATGTAGGTTTTGTCACTGCAATTCTCCAATTAATCTGTTGACCACAAAGAAGCCAAGTGGGCTGCCCTCAGACTATAAGTAGCGTCCATGATTACATGTGTGCTCTCAACATGCACCATATATCAGCAACTCCTCTATGCACAGTCTCCGTGGCTCTGACTCATTGCTATTGCAGGTGACCAGAGGGAACCCTCTGGGCCAAACCCTATCCAGTTGGTCAGATCACAATAAATCATTAACCAACTAAAATTGTTCACAGGATGAAGTTCAAAGCAAATGTATTCTTCTTATAGAAAAGAATGCCTCCACATAAGAATGATCACTCCATACATGTATCATAATCACTAACACTGCCACTATCTATAGACATGGGAATGTTAAACCAGCTCTTTAGTGCTCACGGTTCTCTGCTGAGAGGGCATAGTATTTGAAGGCTTAGCTAAAATGTCACTTTAGAAATGACGTATTAGCAGTTAAAATACTCAGTGCATGGTACATGTCAAAGAAGGAAAGTCTGTTTCCTTATCAAGAGAATAGTTTTACCTAAATTCAGAGTGAAATACACATAGAGATTTGCTACTTGCATCTGCTGGTAAGCTGATTCTGATCACACTCTTCCCTCCCAGGCCTAGGTGTGTCCTGAGGAAGCTGCATTTTCTACATTTACTGAGCAGGAATCTTCCTAGCACGTGCAATGGAGCATGCATATTATTACAAATGCTGGCACATTTTATCAGGATTCAGCAGAAGAAGTCCCCTATCGGATGGATGCTGCAAAACTGCAGCTTCATCTTGGCTAAGAGTGTGGTCAGTATCTTCCCTTGTTCTGCATTATGTAGGGTTACCATTCGTCCAGGATTCCCCCGGACATGTCCGGCTTTTTTCAGTTAAAAATAGCGTCCGGGGGGAATTTGTCAATGTCCGGACTTCCCCCGCCCCCCATGCAGAGCGTGCGGGGTTTACAGAGCAGCCGGCCAGATGGTGCCACTCGCACGGGCTCCGGCAGCCAGAGCCCTTCCTTCACTTCCCCCCTCCTCTCCCTGCAACTTGAGACCACTCCCCTCCTCTCCCTCCCTCCCCCCGTCCTGCATTCACAGATCGCCGGCTGTCGCCTCGGCCTCCGGCAGTCTGGAGCTCCGACCCTGCTCCCCTCCCCCGCTGCCGAGCAAGCTGCTCTGCAGCACAGTAAGGGGGCTGGGGCTCAGAGAAGCGGCAGGGAGGTTCTGGGGGGGGGTAGTCAAGAGACAGGGAGCAGGGTTGGATGGGTCAGGAGTTCGGGGGGGGGCTGTCTGGGGGTGTAAGGTTTTGGGCAGTCAGAGTACAGGTGGGGGGGGTCTCAGAAGGGGGCAGTTAGGGGACAAGGCACAGGGAGGCTTAGGTAGGGGGTGGGGTTCTGGAGGGCAGTTAGGAGCAGGGGTCCCAGGAGGGGGCATCAGGGGACAAGGAGCGAGGGGGTGTTTGGGAGTTCTGGGGGGGGCTGTCAGGGGGCAGGGGTGGGGAGAGGGATCGGAGCAGTCAGGGGACAGGGAGCAGAGGGGTTTAGATGGGTCGGGAGTTTTGGGGGGGGCTGTCAGGGGGTGGGGAGTGGTTGGATGGGGCGTGGGAGTCCCAGGGGTCTGTTTGGGGGTGGGGGTGTGGATAAGGGTTGGGGCAGTCAGGGGACAGGTAGGGGGTAGAGTCCTAGGGGGCCAGTTAGGATGTGGGGAAGGTCTCAGGAGGGGGCAGTCAGGGGACAAGGAGCAGGGAGGCTTAGGTAGGGGGTGGAGTCCTGGGGGGCAGTTAGGGGCAGGGGTCCCAGGAGGGGGCAGTCAGGGGACAAGGCGTGGGGGGGAGGGTTGGGGGTTCTGAGGGGGCAGGAAGTGGGAGGGAGTGGAAGGGGCAGGGGCGGGGCTAGGGCAGGACAGGGGCGGGGCTAGGGCGGGGCTCCTCCCGTCCTCTTTTTTGATTGTTGAAATATGGTAACCCTAGCATTATGCGACCTTTCACCAGGCGTAGCTGGGCTGAGACAGAATTAAAAAAAAACCAGAGGACAAGCACTGTCCCCTTAAATATAACAGAACTGAAAGAATAAAAGAAATACCATTACTTACCACTAAGCAGATGAAAACTATACGTAGCATGTATTAAACACCAAGAAACTACTCATGATAGTCTTAGTAGCAGACATCTCATGAGTGATCCATCATGACTGTGCCCTAGCTATCTGTGATAACGCCTTGATGGTCATAGACAGACAGATTCCAAGGCCAGAAAAGACTATTGTGATCATTTAGTCTGACTTCCTGTGTAACACAGGCCACAGCACTTCCTCACAATAATTCCTTTTGAATGACAGCATAACTTATAACATAACATATAACAAGAACATTAATGCTGTGGTTCAATGTCATGTTCCGGTAATGGGCCACAGCAGTGTGCATTCAGATATTCCCTCTCCTGCACTGCTCACTCCCCATCACACTAAACTGGATTGGCAAGTTAAGGAAATCCAATGGAATGTTGTGTGATTCTTTAATGCACACCACACTAAAGGAAATACAACACAGAAGTCTATTGGTTATCTGGACTGTAAGACCACAGTTGAACTTGATCGGCTGTGAACTGTAATAATAACGCCTTGAAAAATAGATTTAGCATGTTGCTATAGTGTTTCTGGCACAATTTGGCAGGAACTAGTAGAGGGGATGTATAAGGGGAGTTTTTTTGGCAGCTCCGTAGTGTGGCCGGTTTGATTGTCTGTCAAGTTGTCTAGGTAACTGACAGTCTATACATTGTTTAAGTAGGTCAGCTTCCATTTCAACCTCATCCCCAAGTCCTCCAGCAATAGAAGTTATTGAGAAGGAAGATCTTTCACATTCAGTTTAATTCTCATTATCCTGGGCATTATTTCCTCTCATACACAGTAATATCTTGAAATATTTTTTTTTTTAATCTTAAGATATTTAAGAAGAGTTTCTAGTCAAAGCAATTAAATTGCAAAGCACATTGAACAGATACATTTCTCAGTAATGTAAATCTGAATTTGTATTTAAAGATCTTTTGTTAAAATCCAGAGAATGTATATAGTGGATACTTATACAATAAAGCTGCACTACACACATAGGCTTCAACAGAGTATTTCAGACTTAATTGTTGTAAAGCCCTGAAATCACAAAATTGAAGCTGAGCTAAGAAAATAATTTTATTAAAACAAGCCTGCTTTTCCTCATATTCAGAGGTTAAAACTTAGCTTTATGCCACTTGGGATTAATAGCTCAGACATATCTCTCTCTCCACTTAAACCTGCTTTCTGTCATCCAGTCCCACATCTCAGCCTGCTTTGCTGCCATCTCTTCATGGATGTCCACCTGGTAACTAAAACTCCATGTGATCAAATTGGAGTTTCTGATTCTCCCCAACCTCCACAAGCCCAGTGTTTCTGTCACTGGATGAAACAATTTTCCTCACTTGTGTGTCATTTTTTACTTCCTCACACATCTTGGCCATATCTAAGTCTTTTAGGTACATCATATTTCAAAAGGTTTAGCCTTTAGGCTTTTGTTCAGGCTCACATAGTCTCATCTCTACTCTAATCTCCTTCTCTTTGGCCAGCCACATCAATCCCCTCAAGCCCATTCAAAATCCTGGCTCATTGCTTCAGCTACGTGAACCATCTCTTTAAGTCTCTCCACTGGCTTCCCCTCCTCCAATGCCTCAAACACAAGCTCCTTGTTTTTGCCTTTAAGGTCCTTCATCATTTAGTCCTATCCTATCTATCAGATCTACTAGTTTACGAAGCATTCAGCATTCCTTTATTCTGCAAGGAAATCCAGCCCTGATCACCTGCCTGTTCCCTAAAGCATCATAGCACTACTTCAGTGCTTTCTCCCATGCAATCCACTATGAAAAGGACAAACCCTGACACTACTGATAAATCTGTCATGCTATCCTTCTCTAAATCCTTCCTTAAAGCCTCTCTCTGCTGTGATATCTACAGACCACTCCCATCTGGCAGGGGTTAGACAAATTGATACTTCAGAATTTAGCAGCAATGCATTTTGGTTTATAGTTTTCTCAGCCACTTAATCCAGATCCACTTTACTGGTCTGTTTCATACACCTGTTGTTGCTGTCTGAAGTGTAGATCGTGAGCTCTCTGGGGCAGGGACTGTCCCTTTCGTTGCATGACTATGCAGTGCAATGGGGCCACTAGGTGCTACCATATTACAAATAATAATACTTACCCATATCTAAATGCTGATTTACAGTTTTATATATTAAACCTATAACCCTGTCTGAGCTCAAAATACACTTGATGCCTCTCATCTCCATAATTTCTGCTCGACAGCCTTTGTTTAACTACTTAACTTGCTACAATTTCTCTTTCAGACCCCTTCAGCTGGATCTGCATAGATGGCACAATATAGTTTTTAAAAAGATGAATATTCTACCCTATTATATTTCCTTCAACTTCTTCCCAGAATGCTCCCTGCCCAGTATAGGAATGAGTTAGAATGGTTACATCGTTCATTGATTTGGCCAAGCAAAACCCCAGAGCAGTTTACTGATCCTGCAGAAAGTCAACAGTGTCTGGAGCTTTTACATTTGGACAGCACTTCAGTGTGTAGGGGGGTTAGATTCATTACAATGAAGCAAAAGGTGAAAGTCTGTTTTTGGAACTTCCCATTGTTACCCACTTAACCTCTCCAATTTAATATACAGCGGATTCATATAATATGAGGATTCATCCAAATAGATGAATATTTCTTACTGCAGGGAGTTCTGATGTCTAGTCATCAGTACTCAGCGATGCAGTGTTTGAGGGAATTAATCAGACATGTAGAAGCCAGTTATTCCTTTAATTCCCATCTATGAGGGCTTCTGGCTAGCAAGATTTAAACATTCAAAGGTGGGAGAATAATAGCTCGTAGCCCAGATTTTCTCCCCACCCCACCCCCACCCGCTTTGACTTGGTAACTGTGAGCAATAGCCAGTTTGAGGACAAACATCTGCTTCCATCTGAAGATTTCCATATGTATTTGCAAAC
This sequence comes from Chrysemys picta bellii, assembly GCF_011386835.1. Classification (NCBI taxonomy): domain Eukaryota; kingdom Metazoa; phylum Chordata; order Testudines; family Emydidae; genus Chrysemys; species Chrysemys picta. The sequence continues at coordinate 101,124,915 of NC_088797.1, forward strand.
AAAGGGGGGTAGATTGTACTGAAAGGACTTGTATGCAACAGGAATGGGAGAAACAAAGCCCAATCTCCCCACTATATTTCTTTGGGGCAAACTGAGACAGGGAATGGGTGATAATGTAAGTGTAACCCCCTTGGGGTTTACAGAGCATGGCCCCTTTAAATCTTTTTCCTGGGGGGCGGGAGGGGAGGGAGTGCCGATTGCTTCAGAAGGAGGAAGTGCTGTTGGGTGGTGGCAGAGCAGAGAGAGAGAGGAGAGCGACAGGGCTGTGTGTCTGGAGCTCCAGACAGAAGGGCTGCAGAATGAAGCAGCCAAGAACCTGCCCAAACCCTGGGAGGGACAGAGTGCCCAATCGGGGACACCTCAGGACGGGAGCCAGGAGGAGCACTGTGCCAGGGAAAAATCACCCGAGAAGGACAAATCAGAGCTGTATAGGGCCACGACTACTGGGGCTTGTGACTTTGCATTTGGAATAAGGAGGGAGGCTGTTAGCTAGTTAAGTGGGGAGGTTGTTGCTCGGTGTTGCTTTGCAGAGAACGGCAGAAGAGGGCACCGGAGGGGTTTGTTGGGGAAAGTTTACTGGTGCGGCAGATGATCAGTAGCACCGAAGACTCACCCCTGTGCACTGTTCCAGTCCAGGACTCCTGAACTCTGTGTGCAGACACATTGCTCAGTGTCTGCCCTTTCAGATAGTGGTACCACTGGGCTTGTGGGGGTCTTTTGTTGAATGCAGCCCTGTGTTACCACTCGCCCTATACTTCCCCGTTGTTTTTCTCCTTTCATCCCTCTGTAAATAAATATTTCCCTTTCCTATATTCATTGTATTCTGCTGGTGTGTGTGTATTCACTCGGAACAGGTGCCCCTGGGGTGGAAGGGACTTTCCCTGCTGCATTCCTGTGGACAGAGCTGCCTGCAGAGCAGACTCCATCTTGGCCACGAGGGTGCTAAAGTTACACAAGAGAACATAATGGCAAAAACTATCAAGAACAGGGAGCCAGGTCTCGCAGGGTGCAGTCTTGCTTCTCAGATAACACCACAGGAGGGCTGATGAATGTCATTGAGGTCTTTCTTGGTCAATTACGTGAGAGGTACAATGTTGCTTAATAGCTGGAGATGGCCACTCCTGAGCTTAGGCCTATCTCATTATAAAAGTAGAGATCAGCTACAAAATTCAGATCCTTACTCCTAGAGAAGAAGTGGGGTCTTGTGTTTGAGATGCTGGACTAGGATGCTAGAGATCTGGGTTCCATCCTTGCCTCTGCCACAGACTTCCTGTGTAGCCTTGGACAAATCACATTCTCTCTGTACCTCACTTTCCCCTCTATAAATAGGGAAAATATTACTTCACTGCCAACAAGGATGTTGAGAGTAAATTCAAACTACTTTTCTAATGAGCACTATGGAAAAACCTGAAGACAAATAAAAAGGAGAAGAGGTTCTAGCCTTGATTCAGACACCACTCATACCACTTTGAGGTGTTTGGTTCTTGGGTTTTTGTTTGGTCTCATCTCTAGATACAGCTATTCAGACAGAATCTCAAAAGACATACTAGAGATGCAAAATTAGAGACAAGAATGTTTAATGAAGTCAGCAGTCTGGCTGGCAGAACATAACCCTGTACTGTTTTTCTTTTTATTGTTAAACTGCAAGGAGGACCATTGAATAAAATGAATTTATCATCATTCCTATACATTTTCTAGTGAACTTTTTTGAAGTAGTTTTTAGATAATCTAAGATTATCCTTACATTTAATCCTTTTGATAAGAAATGAGGATGTTGAGGGTTGCATTGCATAAGACAGATCTTGAAAAATGTATATTGGTGTCTAATAAAATAGGTTTTATAGGAAAGAGAAACTCTCCTACACAACTTGGTTTTTTTATGTTTCATTTATATTTATACACACAACTAGATCTTTGGATCTAGGAAACTTTGGACCATTTCAGATTAATAGATCCATAACCAAATTTTAAAGTGAAACATGAGTACTGTACCTGCTTTTAAGATAGTTCTAGTCTTTGCAAGAGTGCCACCTACAGTACTTAACAGGCACATCAGAAACAATCCAGGGCATCCTAGTGCTTCTATCAGCCATTTAAATTTCTCTTTGGTATAAGACACTTTTCATAAGTGGATTGAACAGAAATATTTTAAAATTCTCACTCTTTGCTTATGAATATTTTTAAGTATGATTGGGAAAGATGTAGTTAAAAATACTAATTGCTTTTATATATTTTTAAATATCTATGTGATATGTTATTCTTGTGTGGCTATGATTTATGTTCATATCAGTTAAATTCTGATCATAGTAACAAAAATAATCCTACAGCCACTCAGGCAACACACACTCATGCGCGCACTCTAAGGTGAGCATATCAACAATTTTGTGATTACGCATGGGCTTTTTTTGACTGATTCTGTCTTTAGCCTCCACAAAGCTGCCTGTCCAAAAGAAATTCCTATACTTGTCTTTACTGGCTACAGACAAATGTAATTTCATTTCACCATAGGGGAAAACTGGATGGCTTAGGGAGCTGTTGATGGGATGGAAGGAAGAGAGCTCTTCTGTCTAGGTTACTTGGATTGAATACGTTACAGGCCAGAAATGATGGAGAGTGGTCAATAGGCAGCCATTTCTTAGTGGACAGGCTTCAACAGTACTGAAATTGGCACCACATTGGCATCTTCTGCAGAGGGGCCAAGGATTGATGGGGCTTTAGATGGGACTTCACTCATACCTTTAGGAAGACAGGATGGAAGCACACTGACAACAAGGTGGGGGGAAGCGTCTGCATCCAGTTCTGTCAAAGTGGCACTAATCATGAATACTAACTCACCTTATTCTCCATTTTAACTCATGCCCAACCTCACAAGCTACAAACATGGTCTGGCCTCTGCAGTTTCTTATACAATGTCTGTTTCTTAGGTATTCCATGTCTCGCTGAAATCTCCTTCCCCAAGAACATGGAGGCGACCTAGATCAGTCAAATACAGTTGGGGGGAAAAAAGTTTTGGAGGATCATTATGGACAATGTTATCTGAATAGTCCCTGAATACTGCGTTCAAATCACTTGGGTCTACAAAGATTCTTGAGCTGAATATTTTGAGAGCCAGGTTTCTGGTATCTCCTGCTTTGTTCCATTGGAGATATTATAAGAACAACTATTCTTCTGATCCCAGACAGAATAGGGAAGTATAGTGAAAATAAAAACACTATCTTGTTTTCCCATTCATATGGAGAACTTCCCATATGTAATAAATGTTAGTAGAAAGAGTAGACTGAGTCTGTGGAATTTTTAAGATTGTATCCTAGGCCCTGAAATTATTTATTTTTATTTCCCAACTGCAAATTCCTTTGAATATAGCTGTTCATATTTATCTACAGAGACTTTACGAGCTCAGCTGGTTAAAATACCAGACCTTCTACAAGCTGAGCCTTTTAAAAAAAAAAAAATCACAAAAGCAGACAACTGCACTTAAGGCCTGATTAAATTCCAATCAATGGGGGCTGGGTTGGGCCACAAGTGCAAGAAGGAAGTGGGGAAACAGGAGAGTTTAAATTTAATCTATTCCACATTTTGTAAATCAGGTTTACAAAACAGGATCTAATATCACTTGCAATATGATAGTGACAATAGCTCAGGTGTTACATCTTGCCCAGCAGTAATATAGTTCCCTAGTCCAGATAAACTATTTGGCTTTATAGCTTATCCACTCAGGACTAGATTACTATCTCCTAAAATGGGAGCCTGTTCAATGATCTCTTAATTAGCTCTATTTTTTCCTGTTGTTCAGACTAATTAGAACTACAAGGAAGTTTCTCTCCCATTCATTTTAAAGGGAGTCTTGTTTTATGTAATGAAGACCACAGACCTCCTGCAAGGAGTTTTTTACACCATGCACAAAAGCGCAACTTAATTTGTTACAATTAACATCTTCTTCTTCTTAAACCATTGCAATAGTCCAGCTAGAAAGCTGAGCAAGTGGAAAGTGTGATGGTCAATTCTTCCTATAGCTAGTGAGTATCTCAGTCTACTGCTCACATCTAGTCCAACATTTGTTCTAATACTAACTAGCTATTCAGTTTGATCACATTTTATCCTTTTCTGTTCTCCTTTAAAAAGAAATTGACACAAAGTGGTTGTTTTGCTCAAATCAATGTTTGAGGGAGCAGCTGTTCTTCTGAAAAATAGTGATATCCATGTGGGAGTACATGTATTTTTACTATTCATGCCAGAAGTGCTTTTACCTGTTTTTAATGTTTCAGTCATTCAATCAGGGAGCAGAGACAATACTGCCTGACTAAGGAGACCAATCTCATGCTGTGAGAAGTCCAAGACATATTGAATGAAAATAGAGTTTGCGGACAATCCACAGGTTGAAATGTTCATGTAAATTGGTTCAAGCAACAAAAAATATTATTTATAAAAATCAAGTGTGAGCATTTTTGTAAAGGGTGCTAAGTGCAACAAAAGTAAGCCTACAAATAGGACTGTGGGCTGGGAACTTGCTGCTTTATTCAACTACACCACAAAAGAGAGTGAGTGTGTGTGTGGGGGGGGGTAGTCCTTAGGGAAGTTGAGGAGGGGTGGAGTACAGCTCATCTCATAATACCCAGTTATCCCTATCATGACCACGGTACTACAACCATGAATTATAAACATGTTAGAAAGTTTTCACCAATCAAAAACAATATTGGAAAAAATGTCACCTCCCATTTGAGGCCTCTAAATGAGTGGTGTGACTGTCAAGAATGATCAGTAGTTTTCTACCTTCAGTAGCTTTCAGTGAGTGTTACTGGGTCCTGAACTCCTTTGAAAAATCTAGCCCCATTGCATTTAGGGATCTAAATGGGATGTGAAACCCAGATCTGTGAAGGTATTTAGGTGCCTAAATCTCATTGTTGGAGTTAGGCACCTAAATGCCTTTGAGGAGCTGAGCCTAAATTACTTTGAACATCTTGTCCCCAAGCTGTATTTGCCCCACAGTGCTGCTAGGTAAAGCACAAACTCTTCAATACACAAGTCTCAGAGTGCTGCTAGATATTACTGTGAATAGTCATTATGGCCCAGATCCACATAGGTATTTTGGCTTCTAACTTCCATTGATTTCACTGGAAATTAGGATCCTATACCTTTGTAGATCTGGGCCCAGGTGTTTAAATCAAGGTATCATAGTGCAAAAAGTTTGTGATGTCTTCTGGCTCCCCCAGCCTCCCAGTGACAACCCCTTAGGAACTAGAAGTTATTCTTGGGTTTTCAGTATAAAAGCCCTAATGTAACCAGATCTGCTTCTTCATGGCCCCTTCATAGGTATGACCCCATGAAGCCTAGCTTGTCCCCACCCTGCTTGGTTCAAAGCCTTTCTAAAAACTTTTCACTAAGAGATATTTTAATCCCTGATGCCTTTGATGTTCATGCTATGATGCCTTGTTGGTCAGCTACCAGCCACACTAGATTTAAATCCACTGGGTACAGACCTGAGGCACTCACATCACACACTGTTCCAACTAGCTGTCCGTGTCTATATTTCTTTAGACTCTCAGACAGAGAAGCCAAGATTAAGAACAAATGGATGTCTACTCTTCCTCTCACAACATGATCGCATGCTGACAGCTGCAGGTTTGCAACAACAGCACCAGAGATACTAACTCCACCACTGTTCAAACACATTTGCTCCTTGTTGGGTTAGTTAAAAAATAGTTATGCCAGTTGAAGGTAAGAAACAACGAGATAGTGACGGCATACACACATTGAAAGCCTTTAATAAAACAATCTGATGTTCTGAGGTTGGTAATGGTAACTACTCATCTATAAATCAGTTAAGAAAAACCAGGACTCTAGATTATACTCATCTGGAAATTTATTATTCAGATCAAGGGTGGCCATCCGGAGCCTGAGAAGGAGCCAGAATTTACCAATTGTACATTGTCAAAGAGAGACAGTAATACGTCAGCAGCCCCTGCATCAGCTCCCCCCCAGTGCCTCCCGCCCACCGGCAGTGCCACTGATCAGCACCTCCCCCCATGCACCTCCTGATCAGCTGTTCTGTGGCAGGCAGGAGGCACTGGGGAGGAGTGAGGGCATGGCAGGCTCAGGGGAGGGGGCTGGAAGGGTTGGAGTGGGGGAAGGGCCTGTGGCAGAGCCAGGGATTGAGCAGGGGCCAAAGCTACAGGTGCCTATACAAGGAGCTGCATATTAACTTCTGAAGAGCTGCAGGTGGCTCCGGAGCCACAGTTTGGCCACCGCTGATCCAGATGCTGGTAATGGAAACAGCTGACTCTTCCCCAACTGGTCTATTCAGAATAAATTACTATGAACCAAATTCTGCCCTTAGGTATACTTGCAAAACTCCCTGAGAAGTGTAAGGGAGTTAACTGGGTTGGAGGATAGTTTCTCTCAAGGAAAAAGAAACTTCTGTCTGAGAACTTCTCTCAAACCATCTTTTGAAAAAAATGGAACAATGAAAGGAAATGGGAGCTGTGCACAAGTCCAAGGGCAGAGTTTAGTGCTGTGTTTGTTTTATTTACAAGCTCAAGAAAGAACATTTCTAGTTAAAACTGATCCGTTTCTTCTTTCCTTCCTCTTTACTGCAATTTAGCTGGACAATTAACCAAACACTTCTCATGTCCAATTTGGGCTCAATCCAACTCCCCTTGAAATCCAAAACAGCCTTTCTATGGACTTTAATCAGGCCTTTAATTTTGCTAATTGAGCTGCTTGTCTAGATTTCACTCTCTTACTTGAGTGAGGGAACAAAAATTAATTATTCATGGCAATGTTGATAATTATGTATGTTGCTCTATTTCTGATTCAGGACTAAAAACATCACTGAGTTCCTAAGAAAGACAGGATTTTCTGACCAGCTGCCCTGAAGCATCTATTCTAGCTGTAGCTTAGCACTATGTTTTGGCTTTTGATTTAGTTCTGGGTCCTATTACTCCATTGGAATCCACCAGATGCCTCCAGCAGCCACAATTTCAAAAACAGAATGAAACTTAACAAGGAATACATTTTACACCTGCATGATGCTCTAAAACTGCCTCAGGTGCTGAGTGGGAACATTAGGGGAGCCAAAACAGAATGGAATCCCCCCTGTCCATTTTACAATGAAAATACTTTAAAAGTAATCTTTATATAAGTAGGATTGGATCCTAAAGACAGGCCGATGCTCTGACAGGCCTCTTCTCCTCAATAGTGTAACTATCCCACTCTCAAAACAAACTCTAATATGGTTCAATTTTTTCCCTCTGTAGGATTAAAATGTAAATGAGAGGATCCCATCCCAGCATATATAAAGGGCCTAAAGTGACAATTCTGTTTTAGGGACCAACCAGGCTGCCACATCTCTTATTAAACTGACTACAGCTTTTTCCCTAAACATTGGCCAAACCTTTCTTCTGGCATCTGGACCCAGTAGACTAATGAGTCCCAGCTGCATCTACTCTCCAAACACTTAACCTGTCCCATCCAGTTACAAATCCCCACCATTATAGCTGGGAGAAGAGGTTTGGAGGCTGGGTTCTGTGGACACCCTCAGCCCATCTACTTAAGGGCCCCTCATGGCCAGATGGGTACAATATCCTCTCAAAAGGCCAGGAGAATATTCCCTCCCACCCCCAAAAAGAGTAGACTATCAGTATTGTTGGTGCACAGTAATGCTATGTGTGAACCTCAGAAGGTTAACAGCTGAAATGCTGAAACAGGGAATATGAGGGTGGGCATGCTTGGTTTGAACAATTAATTGGAATTAAAGGAGTTTTCATGACTGTTTTGCCTCTTCACTAAACAAAAAACCTCACTGTAAAATTGCAGTCAATAGTAACAGTAAGCTACCATTCTTTTCACAGAGGAAACCCCAGCATTTGCTTTTTAGAAACTGGTAACTTGAGGCTAGAATGAGCAACATTTCTTCCCTTTGCTTCCCTCCCTCCCCCACAAAAAAAAAATTGTTTTTTATTTGTGAGAATTTTTTCCCCCACATGTCACAACACATTTGTTTTATCCATGTTACAAAACCTTAGATTATTTTCTACAGCAGCTGTTGTAAAAGGATGACTCAAGTGTAACAAAAATAAGTCTACTCACAGGACTGAAGGCTAGGAACTTGCTTCTTTACTGAACTCCAAAACAACAGAGTGGAGAAGAAAACTCCCACTGATTTATCAGGAAGGAAGGGGATGGAATAAGGCTCCATCCCATAATACTCAGACTAACATCTTGATGTCCCCTTTACTACAGCAGTGGTTTTAAAACTGTAATCCATGGATTGCTGGGGGTCTGTGGAGAGCTGATTGGTCACATGGTACTGGGTTTCCAGTGAGAGAATCAGAACAGGTATGACAGAAGAGGAAACAAAAATATAGACAGTGGGATTGATTAACTTCTTTCCCCCGAAACACTTGTTGAATTAAAGACAGATAGTGCCCCCATATTACCTCTTAATATGTAAGTAAATACTGTAATTGCTTCAGGAGTATTACACAATTGCACATGATAGGGAGATAGCATTTGCAAACTAAGAGATGAGATGGTCATTATTAGACTATGGTTCATATTTTGAATATAGGAGCCCCTGTTTCTAGAACAGAGAGTGGTGAGATGATGATTCTTATCTTTTTAAGTGTTTTGAGATCTACTTATGAAATTTGTTTTCATTCCAAACCAAAACAAAAAGTTGAAATTTCAAAATTTCCTGTGGAATAGAAATTTAAAAAAAGTTAATTTGGAAACATCAAAATGTTTCATTTTGATAATGTTGACATATATATACACACACCACAGTATAAGAGTTGAAATAAAATGAAAAAGAAATAAAATGAGTCCAAATCATTCATTTCTCCACATCTAAAATTGACACATTCCCCTGAAACATTTAGCTTTTGAATAAACTGCATTTTCCAATGAAAAACTGTTCCATCAAAAAAATTAAAAAAATAATAAAAAAATTGACCATCTCTATTGAAAGGTTGTGGGGAGGGGGGTGGTACGGAAGTGGAGTGCAAGTATATGCAGTAATTAAGTTGTTCTCAACCTAATATGTCCTTTCCCTTTAATACAGCTGGAGTGACAGGTATTCTAAATGCTCTAAATATTGACCTAGAGTAAAGCTATCAGATAATGCAGATAAAGTCGTCCTTTGTCATTAAGGACAAGCTATTGAACATTTAAAATCAGTATTGCAGCTTCTTCTGAGAGAGGAGTATGAAATGAATAAAAAAAGCCGCATTTCACTTGCAGGAAGGCTGCTAACATGCATTGTGATAAGATTCTGTCAATTAAAGCCATTCGGTTCCTGCATCTCATAATATCTCTCAAGTTAGGATTTTCTCCTAAGGATTCTCCCTATTTCTGTCATGTACTGTAGCCACTGTTACCTCTAAGCTGTGTGCATGTGCGCGCACACACAGATCCTAAACCCCGTGCACACGGTAAAACCCCACGCACACAACAATTTGCACAGAAGAATTTTTTTGCACACAGGCCTGTCAGAAATTAGAGGGAACATTGACTGTAGCTCGACACTATGATAATACAGTTATGACATGAAAATAGAAAATAAAAGAAATTGAGCTTATGGCTTGAACGAGAAATGTTATTACCAACTGATATTAAAATTGACAACTTCTGTTTCCATACAGCCCAATTCTGACTTCAGTGAGAGGTTTGCTCAATTAACAATTGCAGAATTTGGCCCTTAGATTGTAAATTTCTTGAGACAGAGACCATATCTTACTTTATATTCTGTACAACATCATGCATGCCCTTGGTACTCCAAATAATAAACAATGATTTTTAAAATTTGCTAGATCCATGTATTTAAGAGCTGAAGCAAGATATGGTGGTTGTAAAACATCTGATCTGCTTGTTGTCCAGTTTTGCCTTCCTTTGGAAAACAATCTGGCTTTCAGAATTAGAACTAGAGTCATTTCCCATTTTTGCTGTTCTTCTTCCACTTACTTGCACTCTGTTGTTATGTCTTTAGGAGAGGAGTGGATTTTTTTCACACTTTTATATGTCATTCTTTTCTCCCACTTTATGATACTTTAGGTGTGGGTGAGCAGTTTACAATTGGAAACATTCACATTTTTAAAAACAAATACTAGAAACATTCTATTTTTAGAAAGCAGAAATGGTGAGGTATTTATATCAGTCCAACCATTTTCAAAGTGATGGGGTGGGATAATGGAGGTGGAAAAATAGGGTTATACCACAGTAAATCTGTTCCCTTCCCTCCACCCTTAGAATCCCCCCAAGCAAACCAAGTTCTCTCTGTTGCTCAGATAGGCTTACATCAGCCTATTTTTCATATCATCCACCTAGGATCCGATGTCCTGAGGTTTGTAGACCCTTGAGAGCCACTTGTCTCCTCAATGCCTCCCGAATAGAATCACAGAAGTTTGAGAAAGATAAGATTTCTGATAGAATTTCCTGAGCATGTGTAATATCTTCTTTTAAACAGTGACAAAACTCTCTTTTCTTATTTCTCCCTACAGGGAGTTTTTTGCACCTTGCTCTGAAGCATCTGTTCCTGGTCACCCTAAAGAGAAGATTGGACTAGATTGACCACTGATCTGATGCACTCTGACAACTGCTATGTTCCTATGTGTAGCATAGGCAAGAAGATTAATGTGCCAACCATGGACATGCCACATCAGTTCTTAGTCACAGGAGTGAAAAACATCCTTCAGAGTAGATACATTTTTTTGTGTAGCTAAATCAAAAGTATCCTAATGGGGTTTGATTACTCTCTTTTCCTTTTAATTTTTTAACATATTAAAAGCCTCACCCGCTCTTCCCCCTCCTTCCCAGGAAAAGCAAAAAACAAGAATAAAAACCCAAAACTTGCTCACATTAGACTAAACACTGCGATATCTTCTAGGTACAGCGTGCAGAGAATTTTATGACAAACTCATATGGGGCTCTTAAAAGAGGGATTTACTGCAGACCATTTAGCTGATGAGTAATGCTACAACAGCATGCACTGTACTCACTTGGGATATGGGCCTCTCCTGGATGCAGGGCCGGCTCCAGGCACCAGCTTAACAAGCAGGTGCTTGGGGCGGCCAAGGGAGAGGGGCGGCACGTGCGGCAATTCGGGGGCGGCAGGTCCCTCACTCCCTCTAGGAGCGAAGGACCTGCCACCGAACTGCTGCCGCCGATCGTGGCTTTTTTTTCCCCTCCCAATTGCCGTCGCCGGTCGCGATTGCGGCTTTTTTTTTTCGCTTGGGGTGGCAGAAATGCTGGAGCCGGCCCTGCCTGGATGGAATTAGATCTGCTCATATATATGTATGGGAGGCTCCCTCTTCTGGGTAAGCTAGCAGAGCTGTTGCCTTTAACTCACTGATTGGAAGGAAGCCAAATCCAGCTCCTATATTCAGTGAGGATGTTTAGGACTTCTGTTCCTTTTACAATGGCCTCTTTTGGGCAGGGACTTTATCTCTTTACTGTCTGTAAAACTCCAAGCACCAAAAATAGAAATAATAAATACCATGATCACCAGCTATATTTATTATCTGTAAAAATGTGGTGCCATGACTATTAATTGTTACAACTAAAAAAAAAAAAAAGAAAAGAGAGGACTCAGGTTCCTGTTCTGAACAACTTCAGCAATGGCGGGGAGGAGGGTGGGAAAAAGCCAACCAGCACAAAGTATGTGTAGGAGAGAGTAATATTGGGAAGGATACTGCTTTCCTATTTATTTGGGGCCTGATTCTACATATACTGTATATTGCACTTTAAGGCAGGATTGTTCATGCAGTGTAAAATAACTAGAATATGCTGTATGCAGTGCTTAATTTGTGCCAGGGCTTGCCAGAGTTGAGCCCTAGCACCTCTAGGCTTGGCAGTTCATAGCCCCGGCACCTGTGGGCTTACCTGCCTCAGTTATGAATGTAAAGAAAAATAAGCGATTGATTGATTTATTTGAGCCCTGGCACATCTTTCATTACAAATTAAGTACTGGCTATATGCTTCCTTACTTATTTGGGGACTAGATCTTTGCACTGGCAGAGACAGACTATCAGTTCCAGAGCTCCTTTTGTACAGAGTATGGAAAGCCATTCTTAAGAATACTTTACTTTTGAAATGTTCAACATTTTGGAATCATGCCTGAGGGCAGAATGCTTTCCAAAGCTTTATGTCCCACAGTATAGAAGATGTGAAAGGTACTCTAAACTGAGCTCCACTGTCCAAAGACTTGTAAATGTAGGGTTAGCATACGTCCGGATTTTCCTGGACATGTCCGGCTTTTTGGGCCTCAAATCCCCGTCCGGGGGGAAATCCCAAAAAGCTGAACATGTCCGGGAAAATAGGGACAGACGGGGCCGGGGGTGCTGGGCTGGGGGCCGGGCTGGGCCCGGCGGTGCGGGGCCGGGGGCCGGCAGTGCTGTTCCGGGGGCCGGGGCTGGGGGCCGGGCCGGCGGTGCTGGGCCGGGGGCTGGCCCGGGGCCGGCACCCCAGGGCCCGAGCCGAGCCAGGCTGGAGACGCCGGGGCCGGAGGGAGCTGCTCGGTTGGGGGGGCCAGACTGGGCCCCCCCATCCTCCCCCAGCTTACCTGCTGCCTGCTTCAGGCTTCCACGAATCAAATGTTCGCGGGAAGCAGGGGAGGGGGCGGAGTTGGGGCGGGGACTTTGGGGAAGGGGTGGAGTTGGGGCAGGGGCATGGGTGGGGCTGGGGCCCCGTGGAGTGTCCTCTTTTTGGACACTCAAAATATGGTAACCCTAGTAAATGTTGCTTAGTACGTCTAGTTCACAGAGTAACATTTAGTTATGTTTTAACAACACATTTCTCATTGAAATATTTTCCCTTCCCTGCTTTAATCCTTTCTCCTATTTGAACTGAAGCCTTTTCTAAACAGAATGGCATTTGGCAGTGGAAAATTACAATGGAGGGTTCTTAGTACAGAGGGACACAGTACTGAACAGCAGAGCATAAGGCCTTAAACAACATTTGGTGGAATGTGTTGCAACATCACTGGAAATTAAAAGATTGCTATCATTGTGACTCAACAAAATGTGATCGTCACCGGACACTGACCCTGGCCTCAGTTCCTGTACACAATTTTGTACAGTCAAAGCCTCATATTTACTATGTGACAGTAGTAAAAATGCTACCACCAGTCCATGGGCTTGATGCTCATAATTGTAAAGGCTGAGATCTTTGCAATGGTGCATTTTAAAGCTAGTTCTTAATATACTCCATGCAATATATAGGCATCTAAGAATTATCAATCACACTCTCAGATGTTTACTAGCAGCCTGATGGTCTCTTTCTGAATATGCAAGCAGAAGGAACACAGACAGGTGCAAGGAAGAGCCAGACCAGTGGATCCATAGCATAGAGCACCATAGAGGACCTCCAGTCCAGATCCATGAACCTGTTATTCTGCAGCAGCACTAGCAACTCAAGTGTGTATGCATCTAAGATGCTAGGAATGTATTCAGGCTGGCTAGTCCCTCCCATCACTTGCATTGCCACATCTACACTTTATTTTTAGCTCGTTAGCACAATCAGAGCTAGCACAGGTTTGTCTCCTCTATCTGGGAATCACAGCCCTAGCTCAAAGCTAGACATACCCTAAGTGGGTGGACATGGTCTGAAAAAGGTTAGTGGTGGCTTCGCCAGGCCCTCCAGAACCACATTCTTCTGCTGCTGCCTGAGCTAGACAGTGAGAGACTGGGAATCTGGCATAGTCTGCAAGGTTGTGGTAGATACGCAGTCGGGCCTGGGTTGGACCCCTGCTGATGAGATGAGCTCCAGCTCTCTATCACAAACCCACCGCCACACTTTGCACTAAGTGGCTGACTCAGCACAGAGACTAAGAAATGCCTCGGCCTGAAAAATGAACTGCCTCAGTTGTCCTAGAATAAGTTCCCCTGCTCCAAATCATGGCTTGATGGCAAGGCAGTGTGTGAGGAAAACTTGTCCTACTGCTGCTCTTTAGATAAACATAGAGCCTTCATGCACCTAGGCGTCTAGCCAATGCCTTTCACCAACTGTAAAGCTACACTTTGTTTTTAAGATGAAGTTTAGCGTTATATGCAAATATGAAGATTTATCTCATTGAATGTCACACATGGAGTGGCACAAAAATTGGCATCTATGTGTCTGAGGGTTTACACTGCTGCCCATCATTGTAGTATGAGTATCTTCCATATAAAATCAATAGCCATGTCCCTAGTGGAATGCTTGGAGTTTCTGGTACTTCTCGTTTGGGGTAAAAACTCTGTTTGGGGTAGGGTTTTTGTTTTTCATTGTTTGGGTGGGGGAGTGTTGGTCAAGACTTTTGTTAGGAGTAGGTGTCAGTTATTCTATGTGCTTTTATATATCTTGTACAGCACCAATAACTCCCATAGTGCCAGGTTTGCACATGACCGGATGGGATCTTAGGAGTCTGAAATATATTTTGGAAGTCAAATAAATTGATCAGTACTGGAAAAAAAAAAAACCCTTCTGGTAGGTTCCCCCCTCCCCCTTAAAGGCTGCAAATGACAGACGGTTACGAGGTGCCATTCAACTCAGAATTCAGACAGATTGTCATGACATTATGCACCAGATGTATGTGCACTGACTACTGAAACGGATAGCAGCAGTAAGCAACTTGAAAAATGTGTGCTAACTCCTTCTCAGTTTGTGAGCTTTGAGACAGTCACCCGATGAGCTCTCTCTCTCTTCATTGTATCATTTATTACTTGATATATGAATGGGCAATAGGTGTAGGGACACATACATAAGGGGAGTTACTTTACAATTTCAGGGCTCTTTCTTGCATGACTTTATTGTTCTCCTGGAGGGTGGTACATCTTTCCTGTTAAATCCTATTTGAAATACATCTAGTCTATCAGTGGGTTGTGCCTGTTTGACTCATGTACTAACTGGTCATCAAACAGATTTAAGCCTAGAGTTATCTGCTTTGTAGATGTCAGGATGGCATCACATTTTAGGCAAGGGGTGGATGTGGAGCTATTTTTTATGATTTGAGATGTTAGTGATTATGGGTCTTGTCTCATAAATGAGCCTGTTTCTGTCAATGAAACACAAAGGACATGATGATTCTTCACAGCTTTGCACTTTATGTAGCACTGCAAAGTGTGTCTAACCCCCTACTCCTGATTGATAGTGTTATTCACTCACTTTGCACTGCTGTAACTAACTGCACAAAATGCGAGACAGTGAAGAATCAGGTCCACAGTGACTATGAAACCAAACGAGATACTATGATCAGAACGACCTTAATCTAACTAGGAGAATGTGTTGAACTTGGGCTAGAGTATGTATATGTGACACTGATCTCAACTGAATGGAATACAAAATGCTCACTTGTGTGTCATGGACCCTATACTGCTAACAGCTAAGTGAAACTCTCCTTCAGCTCAAGTGGTGGGGATGAGAAGTTGTGCGTTTGGAATGGGAGGCCTGGGACTGACTCCTGCTGCTGTGAAGTCTGGTGTAGCTATGGGGTGTGGCACAGAGAGAGTTCTATTAGGCCATGCATTGCTTACAATAGATTTCAGTGAGACTTGAAATGTTGCTAGAGGATCCAAGTGCCACAGTATGGTTGCATTATGCCAGGGTACAAAATGCTATGGAAAATCAGCCAGTTGAAAATGTTCTTTCCTGGAAAATTAAATATGTACAGGTAGATATATATTTGTTTTCACAAAATGTCTGTAGAGTAAGACAATTTCTGTTCTCTTAAGATATTCTGCAACTGTAGTAGGGACAAAGGGATTACATTTTGATTAATTATATTGCTTTTGTGTCACTGGTTGCCACTCTGGTACTGTAACAAAGGAGAGAAGCATTGTAGCTCTAGACCTGCCCCCATATTTAAAGCTGGTTTCCTTATTTGAGTTAAAATGTGCATGTCAGTGGAAGAAAATTTTGCACTTATATAATGCCTCTAATAAGGATCTCAAAGTGCTTTGCAAACATTCATCAAAACCTCATTTAACAGATGGGTAAACTGAGGCCCACTGAGGTGAAATCACTTATGCAATATCATGCAGTCAGTGACAGAGCCAAATCTAGAACTCAGAAATCCTGACTCAGGTTTCTGTCCTCTAACTTCTAGAAAGCATCTTCCAAGGTGATAGCCGACAATTCCCACCACAGAGAAGGGATAGTCTTCAATGAGTCTATGACTGCAGAAGGCAACAGCAATAAGTGCTAATGCCCATTAAAAGGCTTTGATTTAGAAATCTAATGCAAATCTAAATTTAATCTAAAACTGAAATTTATATTTATTTTTCTGCCAACATGATTGACCCACCCTCTGAAAACTTGCTACAGATCAGAGGGCACACAGACTCTAAAAGAATGGGACATGTGCTCTTCTGTGCATAAACCTTACAGTAGCGTGGGTAGAAAGTGAAAAAGGGCACCAACTCAATATAGGACATGCAACCATCTGAATTCCAGGTTGCCAAATGACTACAGGCAGAGCAAGCCTTCTAGAAAAGCAAACAAGCTGCATGTAGAAATATAAAGTTTAAAAGAATCCAATAGCCTTATGAAAGATGGAAAAAATAACAATGCTCATTCCCAAGGAATGACAGTGTTTTACACAAATGCCCCCTCTCTCTGCAGCCTGAGAGATGAGAAGCTTTGTCCAGGCCAACAAGGATGTCACAGGGCAAGTGCTCCCCATCCCCTTTTGGAGCAGGGTAAGGGTTGTTATAGCCCTACAGCTAAATCTGTGTGATCACCCTTAGTCTCAGGGGAGTGTGGCCCAATGTTCAGCATCAAATATGGCTGCCCTCTCCTCAGGCTCTGTGGCCCAATGGCCAAAGTCAATGTGTCTGCCCTCCCCAGCAGGGCTGTATGGCCTAGTGGCCAGAGTCAGGGAAATGCTCTGCCACCTAGGGGTGGGTGGTGTCTCAGATAGGGAGACCCCAGGCCCTCCCTACTCCACCAGACCCCAACCCAGGGCCTGGGCAATGGCAAATGAGCTCACCACTGACTCAGCAGGGATCTAACCAAAACACACAGATGCCACCCAGCACAATGACTAGTCCCCTTAGGTTACTTCCTACCCTATCTCTGATGCAGCGGCCCGGGTTTCTCCAGGATCTCTGGGCTCCTCAGCCTGTGCAGCTCCCACCTTCCTCAGGCATGCTTGGGTATCCACCTGGGGCTCGGCAACTCTGTCTTCCATGGTTTGGGGGCTTCAGCGGCTCCCAAGCTGGAGCCTAAAACATGCAGCCTCCCTCCTCAGCAGTCAGCCCAGACTGAGCTGATCTGCTCCTTTTTATACCAGGTCTCCAGCTGGAGCATGCCCACCGTAGCCTCCTTGGCCCATAGGGTGGAGTTAACATCCACTGGATCAGTGTGGGGCAAGTGCACCCTGTCACAAAGGGGAAAACCCTTTCTTTCCTAGGTCCTTTTGAGAATTGCAATACCCCCACCCTTTTCTTCCACTACTTGTGACCACTCAATCACCTTGTGGTTTTGGGAGCAGATCTTTTTGGCTGATTGGTTCGACAGAAGGGTGTAGTGTAAACAAATTGGCTCCCTCAGACCCAAAGGATCCTAAGCTCTTCCCCCGCTTGGAGGCACTATTCTCCACCAGGAAGCAAAACATCCTCTCCTTGAGTTTAGGGTATGACCAGGTTTTTTGACCTTTCAGTGGCATCATGCTAGTCACCTTTTTGGGACTCAGAAGGAATTTTCCCCTCACAGCTAGCTTGGCCTGGGTCAGATGGGGTTTTCTTCACCTTCCTCTCAGAAGCCCAGGGTATGTTAGATTGTAAAATTTATGTTAAACAGGTACTCAGTGCAGGTAATCAATCAACAATGGGGCCCAGTTCCCCGATAAATCAGAATTGGAAGTGGATTAGGAGAAGGCATCACCTAAAGAAGGTGGGAAATGGGGCTGGGGCTCTTAATGACTGGTAGAGCATGGAGACAGCTCCCACGGTACAGCCTTCTTAACACTCAGAAGAGGGAGGGCAAAGAAGTCCCAGTGGTGGTGCTGCACCTGGATTAAGAGGGTGAGGGAGGCCGGGGGCGTGGCTCACAGTAGCTTTCCATCCAGTGGAACATATTACAGTGGGAAGGATGATCTGCCTGGGTGAGTTAGTGGTGGATTGTTCCCAGATATTTCTTAATTAGGGTGACAAGATGTCCCAATTTTATAGGGACAGTCCCGATTTTTGGGTCTTTTTCTTATATATTCTTTTTCTTATTACCCGATTTTTCACATTTGCTGTCTGGTCACCCTATTCTCAATATAGTTGTGGCCTAGTTAAAGCACATTCAAGGTGTCTGTTCTGAACACTGCAGGAAGAAAGACAAATGTCTGTTTACTTTGTAGGGTCCGAACTTTTTGATGTTACACACAGTGATGGCAAAACAATATACTGAAATGGAGTCACTCATTATCTGAAGTAGCTGATGACATTTCTGATTCAGCATGTAATCTTTCTGGTTCACTAAAGGATATATCTTATTCACCAGGAAAAATATCTACAGTAGCTAAATAGGGGGCTTATGGAATCTGATTTACTGGGCGATGAATTTCACAGCTTCTCTAACCTATACTGTAAACTCTTCTGGGCAGGGAGCTCAGTCTTTATTTATTATTATATCTGTAAATCACAATGCACACCAGTGGTGCTATGTATAACAGTATATATCATAGCACAGTTAGTAAAATATCTATTGTAGTTCAGTAAGCGGTATATCTGATTCAGCAGTTTATTAATATTCTCCAGAGTCCAGTTTTTTCAGTAAGTGAATTGAAACCATTTCACTATGCAGCACGTCAAATTCACTGTGCAGTGTAGCAGTGATTGTATATGCTGAATAAATTTGATAAGAAATCTGCATTTATGTGCTGTGTAAAATATGTAAAAAATGTATTTTGAACTATGTGGCATTTCATAGAAAGAATCTGAAAAATCCAGAACACTCAGTTACATGTTTTCTCTAATATATGGCAGTATATAAACATCAGAATGCTGTCATCATGTAAATGAGAAAGAGCAAGATAATAGAATGGAAGATTTCACAACTGTTTAAGATCAGAGGATATTTCTCTACGACAGCCATTATCAAACTGAACAGATGTTAAGAGAGATGAAGCAAAAAGGCAATCTGATAGTGTGATTAATTTTTTTCAAAAGTACAAAAGCAACTATTGCATTAAAGACAGCTAAAAATGCACACTATCTTCTCAAAATTGCTTTTTCAAGTGTGTGCAATTGCTGGAGTTGCCACAGGAATGTCATGTGATTATGAGGGAAGGGATCCAGGAGACAATAACTTTATTAACACTGATTTGAACCCTTGATCTAGGAAGAAGCAAGCTTGATATTTAAAGTGTTCAGGCTTCAGCTATTATTTTTATTACCTGTATAGTGGTAGCACCCAGGATTGGGGCCTCATTGTGCAAGACATTGTACTCTCTCTCTCTCTCTCTCTCTCACACGTGCGCACACACTCACACTGAAGAGTTTACAATCTAAATAGAAATGCCCCATTTATGTCATTTCACTCAATGAGAGAAAAAGGACATACTACTTCCATTTTACACATGGGAAACGGAGGCACTGCACGATTAAATGACTTGCCCAAAATTACAGGGAATGTCTGTGACACAGCCAGCAATGTATGCCCTGAGTCTGAGTCAGGTGTGTTATCCGCAGGACTATCTTCCCCTCACATAAGATTGAGCTATTTCTCTGAAGCATATTTTCAACGAATGTATTGTATAGAGCACTTTTTAAAATCCATACATTAACTTGAACAATTACCTCATTTCAGTTGACTCTGCAAATAAACAACTTCTCTGGTTTGACACAGAATTTTGAGCCCTCTTGTGGTACATTACTTTAGCTTGTAAGAAAGTGAAGGAAGTGGTTATTTTTAAAAAGTGAGTATGAATGAGAAACAATAATGGGCATACATTGTCAACATAGAAGATTTTCCTATTGTCATAAATGTTCCTGCTTTCTGAAATACAGTTGAACACAGCTATACAAAGTAACATACAAATCATCAGGAAAATACACTCATTGGTAAGTTTTCTTTGAGCTATCCTGGGCAATAGCAACAAAGAGCTTATCTTCCTCTTCCTGTGCCTTGCCATCAACTGCTCTTTTTTGAGGGGAGTGCTTTAGGTATCCTGGTGATTATTTCTACCCTTGAGTGGATGGCTCATGATCATTTCCCAGTGAACATAAGGAAATCAGATCAATCTATCATATTTATTTCTGGTGGGTGTTATTATTTGAACAAAATACATTTTTGTGAAAGTGAATCTTTCTGAAAGGATGCATATGGTTCAGATAACAGAGCCAACTCACTTTATGGCCATTTAGATTTGCTGCATCATTAAATGGTATTACAGTTCTTACACACATTTCATTTGTATGAGCCACTGGGATTTCTCAGAGCTAGAAATCTGTAATGCATTGCCACAGTTGAGATGTGCGTGTCTGGTTTCATAAGCTACAGCTTGCAAAACTGCTCATCCTGTTGCAGCATGATGCACATTTTATGTTTCCTTATGTAGCTTAAATTGGAACTAGGCCACCAGCTGGGGTTGGCCTTCTAACAAACCTAGATAGCTTAACTATAGTTTCCAGTGAACAAGTTTCAGAGACTTTTCAGATGATGCTGACAGCTATGGAAGCACTGAGATGGCACAGTAGTAGAGATGCCCTTTTCTTTTTCAAAGTGCAAATTAAATGTTCAGTCCACAAAAATTGATGGTCCAGGATCCAATGAAAAAGTGTCACTAAAAAACCATCACTGTAGCTCAGAATTCTAAAGGTCTGAGGCAGAACTATACAAAGTCAGGGGTGGAATTAACGTCTTACTATCTGATTATGGTCTCACAGATGGTAAGAAAATTCCTTAAGGCCTAATTCTGCTCCCCTTACTCATGTTTAATATTTTACTTCAGAAGTAGTTTGAATAAAGTTACCTTTTGCATTATTTTGGTGTACTTCATTTCTGGTCCACGGGCTGGAGTGGGAGAGTGGAGGGAAATAGGGTAATTGGGAGATGAGTGGTTTGACAGATGAAAGAGGCAGTGCTCTGGGCTGTCAAAGCTGTTACTGAAGGGTGGACAGGACCATTATAGGATTATGTTGGGAAGACTAAGCAAACCAGTAGCTGCAACACATGCATTTTCTGTTCAGCCTGTCATTGCAAATGTGCAGTGACCTGGAACAGGATGCAATGCTAGTGAGATTTGCTTAAGCAAATGTAATCAGAAAGGTGGTGTGAGTGTTGTGTGCACTGCTGACAGAAGTTGTGTGCGTGGACGCGAGAAGTGTACAGGCACATTGAATATCGCAATTGTGGTTGCATTGCCAAAATGCTCTAATATAGCTCATCCATGTGTCTTTGAAGGCTGATAATTAGTAGTTCCAATTCCTAGGTCTTTGAAATCATTCAGTTCTTCATTCAGCAATGTATTAAACTCAGGAATAGCAAAGTGGCTGTTACCTTTCGAGTGCATGAAGCCAATCTTTTCATGTGGTAAGAGGGCTTTTATTTTAATGAGCACTTAGCACAGGCAGACTTGTCCCAACTTAGTCAAAACCAAAGTCTGTCATTATAAATAAAAAAAGATCTTTACTAACTTCTATATTTTATGAACCTACAGACATTTGTATTTTTAGTTCTTTTTTGAACTTCTCCGTGAAAGTTCATCAGAACTGTTTTCTGTATAATCATGTAGGCCACATGAATGTAAAAATTACTTTCACTCCTTTTTAATCAACGCAATAGTGATCTGAAAATTACAACCATCTGTCATGTTGCTCCCACAGACATGAAATCACACAACACACGAGTTTGTCCTCTACTAAAAATGATCTATGTAAGGGAAGCAGCTTTAGATTTAAAAGAGCTCATCACTCTTCCTGTTAAATGCTTTAATGTTTGATTATGTATTTCTCGATATTCCAAAAAAAGACTTAGGTGACTATAGCTTTAATGGCCAAAAAAAGCTTTTTATAAGATATGGTTTCCTCAAAAAAAGGTAACATTGTTTGATTTTTTGAACATGTAAAGATGGCTGGAGGAGAGTGGTAGGTAAATGGCAGGACTGTAGGACTAGATCCTCAGTGGTTTTTAGGCAACTAACTCCTATTGATTTCAATGGAAATTTGGAACCTAAATATCTTTGAGAATCTGGTACATAGTCCCTTATGATCCCACAGAGTCTTGGAGATTATTCCATCTAACCTGAAGCATTTGTGTCTGCTTGACTCATGCCTGGATGACAAGCAGCTCCCACCACACACTACTAAACTATTTCATAGACTGGGACACACCATATAATG
Organism: Chrysemys picta bellii; assembly: GCF_011386835.1. NCBI lineage: Eukaryota > Metazoa > Chordata > Testudines > Emydidae > Chrysemys > Chrysemys picta. Next base: position 101,147,213 of record NC_088797.1, read on the forward strand.
GTGATGAGCCTGTTGTAATGTACATAGTACCATTCGCCACAGAACCTTGTCTCTAGTCCCAGACACACATGCCTCACAGAAATATTTAGGCTTAGTATACATTTAAGCCTATAAGGTGGATAGAAAGCTGGCTAAATAGTCAGGCTCAACGGGTAGTGATCAATGGCTCCATGTCTAGTTGGCAGCCGGTATCAAACGGAGTGTCCCAAGGGTCGGTCCTGGGGCCGGTTTTGTTCAATATCTTCATTAATGATTTGGAGGATTGCGTGGATTGCACCCTCAGCAAGTTCGCAGATGACACTAAACTGGGAGGAGTGGTAGATACGCTGGAGGGTAGGGATAGGATACAGAGGGACCTAGACAAATTAGAGGACTGGACCAAAAGAAATCTGATGAGGTTCAACAAGGACAAGTGCAGAGTCCTGCACTTAGGACGGAAGAATCCCATGCACTGCTACAGACTAGGGACCGAATGGCTAGGAAGCAGTTCTGCAGAAAAGGACCTAGGGGTTACAGTGGATGAGAAGCTGGATATGAGTCGACAGTGTGCCCTTGTTGCCAAGAAGGCTAATGGCATTTTGGGCTGTATAAGTAGGGGCACTGCCAGCAGATTGAGGAACGTGATCATTCCCCTCTATTCGACATTGGTGAGGCCTCATCTGGAGTACTGTGTCCAGTTTTGGGCCCCACACTACAAGAAGGATGTGGAAAAATTGGAAAGAGTCATGCAGAGAGCAACAAAAAATGATTAGGGGGCTGGAGCACATGACTTATGAGGAGAGGCTGAGGGAACTGGGATTGTTTAGTCTGCAGAAGAGAAGAATGAGGGGGGATTTGATAGCTGCTTTCCACTACCTGAAAGGGGGTTCCAAAGAGGATATTAGGAAAACCTTTTTCACTAGGATTTTTCACTAGGTGGGTGGTGAAGCACTGGAATGGGTTACCTAGGGAGGTGGTGGAATCTCCTTCCTTAGAGGTTTTTAAGGTCAGGCTTGACAAGGCCCTGGCTGGGATGATTTAGTTGAGGATTGGTCCTGCTTTGAGCAGGGAGTTGGACTAGATGACCTCCTGAGGTCCTTTCCAACCCTGATATTCTATGATTCTATAATTTGTTTTATAGGAAGGGGCACTGTTCTAGTTTTCAGATCTTGGCTTGTGGCACTTTTTGTTTGTTTTTCCATAATTTTTTATTCTTTTGTACAACATCTTAAGGTATCTTCTTTCTCCATTGATCTGAGTTTACCATACAAACATCTTCCATTTTGTTTCTCATTTCATATTCTTTTGGGTTCATTCCTGTCTCTTTAGCAACAATTTTGGCTCTACTGAACACACTCAGTTTTGTACTACCAGCAATATCGTTCTAGGCAACCTTCCTGCTATGAACACTGAGGGTATGCTAGTTTGAGACTGCATGGTAGGAAATTTAGCTAAAATCCTAAGTGAGAGTTCAACAAGCAAAAGGAGTAGATAGCTACCAAATCACACCAGTCTGCTGAACTTTAGCTAGTGACACAGCAACCAAGTCCATGTTTTGTTATTGAATGGAGCCCCTACACTGAAGACAAAAGTTTATTAGCATTTGTAGATAGAGACTTTTGTGTAAGTATAGAAACGTGATTAACTTTAGTCTTCAGTAAGATGTGCAGCTTATCATTAGATTATTAAAACTATTTAATTAACTATATCTTGTTACTATCTTGTTGAATGATTTACCTCTTACCACCTCCATGGATCTGTTTGAATAATGCACTCGATCTTTTAAATGTAGAATATTTTTATATTTTATGCAAAGCTTCTCTGCATCTGTGACAGTGTACCCCATAAGGCTTTATGGGGAGGGGGTGCTTATAAATGTATGTATGACATAACTGGAATATGTTTTATGCTGCCTGTGCCATGTAACATATCTCCGTAAGGGTTGTGATCTACTATATCTATTCATCCTATTTGTACGTATATATCATTTTCTACTCGAGCTTAAGAATATGGGCTGTATGCTTGCCTGATTTCTAAGTAAGCTTTGTGAGGCATTTGGTCAGCTTCTTTAGGAAGGAATTTGCCAGGTTAAGTACCTGATCAGGAGACACTTAGGGAACAATGCATCTTGGAATGCTCCAATCCACATGAGAAGTCTTCCTGGAGACATGCAAGATGCCATGTGGACAATGCAAAGACTGAGTCATGCAGGGGCATGTGACTTGCCCAGGTGACTCCAAAACTCCATCTTGGAGCTGGGCTTTGCAGAGGAGGGAGGTCTCCACCCACAAGAGAGAGTCTACTTAAACCTGTGGGAGACCCCTCCATTTTGTCTTCAGCTGGCTAAAGAAGGAGCCTCTCCACCCCCCCCCCCCCCAGGATACTTGAAGGAGACTGAAACAAAGGACAGTAACTACAGGGGGTGTGAGTGATTGCTGGACCCAGGCTAAAAGGAGCTTAGCCTGTAAAAGGGAGCACTCTGGAACTGGTGAGGAAATTATCTGTATTCAGTTTGATTAGGCATAGATCTGCGCATTTTATTTTATTTTGCTTGGTGACTTACTTTGTTCTGTCTGTTACTACTTTGAACCACTTAAATCCTACTGTCTGTATTTAATAAAATCACTTTTTATTTAGTAATTTACTCAGAGTATGTATTAATACCTGGGGGAGCAAACAACTGTGCATATCTCTCTATCAGTGTTATAGAGGGCGAACAATTTATGAGTTTGCCCTGCATAAGCTTTATGCAGGGTAAAACGGATTTATCTGGGTTTAGACCCCATTGGGAGTTGGGCATCTGAGTGCTAAAGACAAGCGCACTACTGTGAGCTGTTTTCGGGTAAACTTGCAGCTTTGGGACAAGTGATTCAGACCCTGGATCTGTGTCTGGAGTCAAACAGGAGTGTCTGGCTCAGCAAGACAGGGTGCTGGAGTCCTGAGCTGGCAGGGAAAACAGAAGCGGGGGTAGTCTTTGCACATCTGGTGGCAGCTCCCAAGGGGGTTTCTGTGATCCAACCCGTCACAGCATCATTGCATTTTATTTTTGGATGAGACTGGTAACACAATGAAGCTGGCACAAAGCTTACTGCCGTACTCTTTTGTAAAGTCAAATTGCTTCTCTTTCCTTCAGTCATACATCCTTGGTAATTATTAGGTTAGTGATTTAACAGGAGGATATTTTCTGCCTCCAACATCACTAAATTTAGTCTCTTGAAGAATAGAGGCTTAAAACAGCCCTTTGCTGCTTCGATTTCAGGAGAACTTTCTCATTTCACCACATGCCCTTGAGAGTCAAGTGGAAGCAAACTGCAGGGAATTACACTTAAATGCTATGATCATACACCTGCCTTTTGTGTGACTAGCTGCCCACAAACTGCTTTGAAACATATTCCTATAAAGCTGTAAAGAAAGAGTTCCGAAAGGGCAGAAAAGAATGAGTTGGAAGCTTCACTTTTCGAACGCTTTTAGATGCTTGTCTGTCACATCAGGCAAAAATTCTATATAGTTCAGGAACTGTAATGAAGTCTGCCATCCCTTCCAAATCCGTTCAGGCCGGGCAAAGATTTGTGAGATTGCAAAGCAACACAAGTTGTATTTTGTTAGTCTGTGAGCTAGGGGACAGTACAAGTACAGTATTTGTTACTGGTTATAGGGAGCCAGGTGTGGATGGCATCTTTGCAGACATATAGACAACATAGACCCTGTCCCAAGTAACTTCAGACCAACAACATACACAGAATAATGCAATAATACTTGGCACTTCTATAGTGCCTTTTACCTCATAGCCTCAGAGTACTTTGCAAAGGTAAAATATGCGCTCCATTTTACTGGTGAGGAAGCTGAGGGTAAGTGACTTGCTCAAGGCCACACAGGGTATGTCTATGCAGCTCACAGCAATGATTCGCTGAGCCCAAGTCAATAGACTTGGACTTCTGGGGCTCACAGTCGACTGCTAAAAAATAACTGGGTATCTGGTGGCTCAGGCTGTAGCTTGGGCTATGAGCCTGTGGGAGGAGGGGGGCTGCAGAGCCCAAGCTGCAGCCTAAGCCATAACTTAAGAATGCAGTTTACACAACTATTTTTAGCATGGTAGTGTGAGCCCAAGTCTGTGGGTCCAGGTTCAGAGTCCCGCTGCAGGCTGCCAAGATATATCCACAGATGCAGCAAGGCAACTCCAGACTGACCCCCACTCCTTGGTAATTATTGACCACTCCGGTCATCAAAAAACACTGTCTGCTTCGAACAAAAACACAAGAGGAAGATGAGCATGAGAGATCAATACCAGGTGTCTTCATGGGACATGTGAGAGCACTTGTTGGAGTGGTGTAGAAACCTGAAGGTGAGCAGGGTACTTCAACTTGATGCAGTAAAACATGACAGAAGACCTATGAAAGAACTCAGCGGCAATATGGCTGGAGCAGCAGTTTGGATCATCTGGAGAAGGGGAACACAGAAAATAAGGGCTGACCAAAGCAGAAGGCCTAGATTTTAGCATGTGAGCTGGACAGGAAATCTTTTAAAAGCAATATTATTACTTCTTCCATAGGATGTAGCAAGAGTCAGGATGTATGGTATGAGAGAGGTGACAAAGATAGCATGAAGTTTGTGAACCTGGAATAATGGAACCAGCAACAGGTGTAGGGAAGGGAGGGAGAGGAAGATTTTTAGTTTCTTTTGAATTCAGTCGCTTGTCTGACATTTCTCAGACATAGCTTTAATATTCTGACATCCCAGGAGAAAAGTGACTTTAACTCCAGAGCTGAACACTTTCCCTGCCTTTAGAATGACATGCTACATTATATAAAGCCATTTGCCTCATTTTTGTAATTTCCCTTTGCATCTTTAGGAGCTTTTATTTTGCTTTCAGACAGGAAATGAGCCTGTGGCAGAAGCCATGCTCAGATATAAGATAATGCATGCACACTTTTGGAAACAGGTTATGCAACCCATGTCTACTTCTGCAACTGCTGTTCATGTAATAACTCATCTTGATTGTTCATATGCTATTTTGCACTATGGATTTAATTGAATTTACAGTTAAAGGGTAAAATTTCAACATGAAAAGAAGCCTTTTTTCTTCTTGTCCATCAGTTTTCAAACCAATGACAGAAATGGAGGGAGTTCACCTTTTCTCCTTTCCAATAACTATCATTTCCCACTATCAAATAATGGGAAATGATAGTTATTGGGGGCAGTGGGGCAAAAGGGGGAGTTGCCCCAGGGGTGGCAATTTAAAAGGGCCCAGGGCTCCAGGCCATTGCTTCCACGGCAGCAGCCGGAATCCCAGCCCCGAGCCCCGGCTGGCATGGGCCAGGCAGCGCGGATGGGCTGGCTGGGGGAGGCTGACCCCTATCCCCACCGCTTCTGCCCGAGGCCCCGCACCTTCTGGGGGCCTGGAGCTGGGTGCCCATACCAGTAAGTATTTAATATTACTTACTTTCACCCCTGTGTCTAGCCCCTCCCGCTAAAGCTTCTAGCAGCACAAACTTGGACCATGGTCAACAGGGAAGCCTAAGGCAACAGCTTTCATTGGCCCTTTCAAGGAGTTGAAAGCACCAGCAGCAACATAGGTCTGGCTCTCCTTCCACTAATGAGACCCTAGACTATAAGCAGCCACAGACAGTAACAACCACTGTCCACTTTCTCCACATGGTCCAAGCTGTTATTGATCGCCACCACCAGGTCCTGGGGCTTTGACTGTAAGGGAAGGGACTAGTACGCAGGATGTTCTCAGATATCCTCTTTGCATCCCGCTCTGAAGGCTGCTGCTGTTACTACCAGCTCTGGTACCTTTTGTTATATTATCCTGGGAGCTTGTCCCTACTTATCAATGTTTTCCTCATTGCTGGCAATGACTAGCTGGAGGTTTGTAAAGTTGGGTTACCATCTTTTTGGTACTTTCTAATTTTAGACAGGATTAGGAATATCAAAATACCATGAAGAACTTTGTTCCTGTTTCCAAGTCAGTTCAGACATATACTGCAAGAGATGCCATAAGTCAATGGCAGGCCGCAGGGATCATAGAATTATAGAATCATAGAATATCAGGGTTGGAAGGGACCTCAGGAGGTCATCTAGTCCAACCCCCTGCTCAAAGCAGGACCAATTCCCAACTAAATCATCCCAGCCAGGGCCTTGTCAAGCCTGACCTTAAAAACCTCTAAAGAAGGAGATTCCACCACCTCCCTAGGTAACCCATTCCAGTGCTTCACCACCTTCCTAGTGAAAAAGTTTTTCCTAATATCCAACCTCAACCTCCCCCCACTGCAACTTGAGACCATTACTCCTTGTTCTGTCATCAGGTACCACTGAGAACAGTCTAGATCCATCCTTTTTGGAACCCCCTTTCAGGTAGTTGAAAGCAGCTATCAAATCCCCCCTCATTCTTCTCTTCTGCAGACTAAACAATCCCAGTTCCCTCAGCCTCTCCTCATAAGTCATGTGCTCCAGCCCCCTAATCATTTTTGTTGCCCTCTGCTGGACTCTTTCCAATTTTTCCACATCCTTCTTGTAGTGTGGGGCCCAAAACTGGACACAGTACTCCAGATGAGGCCTCACCAATGTTGAATAGAGAGGAATGATCACGTCCCTCGATCTGCTGGCAATGCCCCTACTTATACAGCCCAAAATGTCATTAGCCTTCTTGGCAACAAGGGCACACTGTTGACTCATATCCAGCTTCTCATCCACTGTAACCCCTAGGTCCTTTTCTGCAGAACTGCTTCCTAGCCATTCGGTCCCTAGTTTGTAACAGTGCATGGAATTCTTCCGTCCTAAGTGCAGGACTCTGCACTTGTCCTTGTTGAACCTCATCAGATTTCTTTTGGCCCAATCCGCTAATTTGTCTACATCCCTCTGTATCCTATCCCTATCCTCCAGTGTATCTACCACTCCTCCCAGTTTAGTGTCATCTGCAAACTTGCTGAGAGTGCAGTCCACGCCATCCTCCAGATCATTAATGTGCTGGCACCGCTTCCTGCAGCTCCCATTGGCCAGGAATGGTGCACTGCAGCCACTAGGAGCCATGCTTGCAGATGGTCAACATCAGCAAAATGTCTCACGGCCCACAAATAGATTACCCTGATGGGCCATAGGTTGCCCACCACTGCCATAAGTCTTCTGGCAAAGCCAGTAATTGTGAGATTTCCAGGCTAATTTTGCAGGTGCAAGAAGTCTGGATAGGATGGATAAATTTGTAAATGTAGGGGTGCTTACATGAACCTCTAATGCTTTTGAATGTCACACATCACTGCCTTTAATGATATAGATACAGTATCCGATAAGATTTAACTACAGTACATGTCCCAAAAAGAATGTGAAAAAACCCCTATAATGTAAAACCAACCAAACAATTTTTAAAAAGGAAACCAAAAAAGCAAACAAAGAGATATATATCTTTCACTGCCTGTAACATTGCTTGGAGAACCAGGTAGCCAAGTGGTTGGGGCACCTGACTTACTTCCATGGTTGAGGTACCTCAGTCTTTTAGGTGGTGGGGTAGGGGGACCTGGGCCCTTCCTCTCCACCGGGTCCCAGCCCAGGGCCCTGTGTTAGTCAACCCCTGAACAGGGGGCCCTCCCATTACGGAGTCTAAATCTACTTCCCTGGGCTACTTCCTACCACTGTCCCTTCAGTTTGGGGTATGGCCCTCATAGGCCAAGTGGCTATGGTGGCTTATCTCTAGTAGTGCCCTCTTGTGGACCTTGCAAGGTGCCCTGCCGCAGTCCCAGGCTCCTTTGGGCAGGGCACCTGTAAGTTTAGTGAGGCCGAACACGGCAATGTCTCTGGGCTTCAGTCACCCAGTTACCTCAGTTGCTAGAGGCTCCTAGGTCTCCTCCACAGTCTCCCTTGGCCAAGTAGGGAGGCAGCTAGCTCCTGTCTCTTTGCCGGTCAGTCCTCAAGTGTGTTAGGCTCTCTCCTTTTCTTCCCCCTCCAGGCCTGGCATTGGCTGCAGGTATGATGGGGTGGGGCTAGGTAGGCCCAAAGGGTCTCTTTAACCCCTGCTGTACTGGCAGGCAGTTTCTCTGTTTCATCCCACCACCATTCACTCCCACTACTTGCCCTGACATGTGCATGATCTGATCTGCTGAATAAACCCCAAAGGACTGGCATGGTGGGTGGCTCTGTGACTGGTCAGTGTATTCATAAGAAATGCCAGTCTACCCCATTAGAGTTTAATTGAAAATGAAGGGGCTAACATATTTAGCATGAAGTGTCTCGATCCCTAGCTGACAAAAGTCATATGATCAGCCAATTAGAGCCCCATTCATTTGGACTACAACAATATAAAAATCTTTCCTCAGCTGACTGAGATTTCTTAGCGGTGTGGAATTTGTGGAGAAGAGCCCACATGTTGGGGTACAGTCCAAAGACTACCTAATCCATTAGTCAAATGATTATCTAAGGCCTTGGCTACACTGGCAATTCACAGTGCTGCACTTGCTGCGCTCAGGGGTGTGAAAAAACACCCCCCCTGAGCGCAGCGAGTGCAGCGCTGTAAAGCGCCAGTGTAATCAGCGCCTGCAGCGCTGCACGCTCGCTTGCAGCGCTGCAAGCTATTCCCCTCGGAGAGGTGGAGTACTTGCAGCGCTGCGAGAGAGCTCTCGCAGCGCTGGCGGCGCGACTACACTCGCGCTTCACAGCGCTGCCGCGGCAACGCTGTGAATCCGTGAGTGTAGCCAAGGCCTTAGAGTCATAAACATCCTCAATGTTACAGTCTGAAACTGCTGGAAGCAGGATAGCCTTTGGAAAGGAACCTGTGGAGCCTGGAAGATTTACTTTTGTATTTAATCTGTATTTTGACAGAAGTTCAAACACATATAGCAAACTCCCTAGGACTGCAGCATAGGGAAGAGGCAGAATTTAATGGAATTTAAATGACATACCCTGGAGCGGAGGCACTATATTAACTTAGCCTAAACTCCTGTCACAAGGCTTTGATCAACAGAGATCCTTGCACAAATCTGGCAGACCTGGCAGAGGCCCAATGCTCTATCTAGCAGACAAAAGCTCTCTTGTTCACATAGCTATCTCCAACAGCTCTAAAGGTCAAGGTGTGCTTATCTAAATAGCACCATCTTTCCATTGTGTACATATTACAGAGCTCTATTCTTTTAAAGCTCTTTAACCATTTACATAGTCATTAACATACTACACTGAAAATCACTTCCCTTTATTTGCAAATTAGACCCATGCACTGAAGAGGACATGATAGGTAACCATGTTAGTGTAAATCCTGTATTTTTGCACTATGTTCCCTTTCCTGGTATTTATTTCAAAGTCATACGTACTTAGGAAATATTCTACTATTTCCTTCTTATACAAAGTTGGTTGGTACTTACTAACGGCACCTTTGTTTTCTTTAACTTCAAGCTTTGAGAGCGGATATGGAGAGGGATGTTTCTGAAAACAATGTACCTGCAGAATTTAAGGAGAGTATTGTACTGTCAACTGATTTTGTGGCATACTGCTCACCATGCACACACGCAGACGCTAAATAATCAAACCTGTTTGCTCATACAGAGGTGCCTTCAAAGGACTTACAGTTTCAGGTCTTTGTCTTCAAATCAACGGGTGCGACAAGATGTCTATAAATTGAAGGAACAAACACTAGCTAATTGATTAATTATTGCCTTCACAATTCTTTGTGGCAGGATTATTCATGTCCCAGGCGGGCTCAAATGATTGTTTGTGGTTTTGTAGTCAGTTGTTTGTTTAGCTCAGTCATACTTTATCACTGTCTCAAATCCTATGTAGAACACACAGCTGCCATTGACTGTATTTCGGTTCATATAAAGTCAGGCTATAGTAGCTGGTATTTGGTGTCTACTACATGATGCACCCCGTAACAGTGTATTGATTGTTAACAGGTAATGTATGTGGGACACAGTTTTACCCTCTGCTGTATGATCTATTTCTTATTAAATTGTGCTGTAGTAATAAGTGTTACAAATTCAGCCTCTGCTGTGCAGAGCAGCTAGTGGGAAGATATGAAATGTACTGTTAGTTTCTCCAAGTTAACCAAATAGTAATGATGTGTCTATTTGACTTAAAAGAAAATTGTTGAGGATTTCAAGTCCAAAATTTTTTTATTTGTTTATTTTAATGATTTCTACTGTGGTAGTACCTAGGGACTGCTTTACAGATATGTAACAGGCTGTGTCCTGAGTGATCCAAAGTAGAAAGTAACAGAGAATCAGCTAAAGGTGTGAAGTCAATGTACATAATTTAAAGTTCATTAAACTCATTTAGAGCATCCTTCACTTTTCTGCATGTCTCCATGTAGACAAGCACAAAGAAGTGGTTCCTGCCCTGAAAAGATTACAATCTATGGCTGGCCTACACTACAAAGTTAGGTTACCATAAACCACCTTGCTTTGACCTAGTTCATATGTCTGCACTTAAATTTGTCTCCCACTGATGTGAGTGCCAATTACACTGACATAGTAACACTAGGGTTACCATCCGTCCGTATTTCCCCGGACATGTCCGGCTTTTGCGTCTCTAAATAGCCGTCCGGGAGGAATTGGTAACAAGGTTAAAATGTCCGGGGGGGTTTTCTCCCTCGCCTCCCTCCCTCCCTTCCATGCAGAGTGTGGCTGCTGATTGGGCGGCTAGGCCGATTGACCCACTCCCATTGGCCTCCAGCAGCCAGAGCCCTCCCCTGCTTCCCCCTCCCTCTCTCTGTAGTCCTGTGTAACACACAAACGGACCCACGTGGAGCCAGAATGGTAAGAGGAGTGGGGGGGGGGGCAGTCAGGGAGTGGGGGAGTGTTGGATGGGTCCCCAGCCTCCACCTGCCACCCCCCCTCCGTGCATCCCCCCCTCGGTGGGTCCCCCCGTCCCTGCCTGCCTCTCCCTTGTCTGCTGTGCTGGCTCTGGCAGTACACGCAGACAACTGCTGTCTGCTGCCCCCGGGTCCTAGTGCCCCCATCCACTAATGGGAAGACAGGCTGCCCTTACCCTGCCCTTCCACCCTAGCCCTGAGCCTCTCCAACACCCCAAACCCCCCAGCCTTCATCCCCACACACCCTAATCCTCTGCTCCATCCCTGAGCCCCCTCCTGCATCATGAACCCCTCATCCCCAGACCCACAGCCCTCACCCCTGCATCCCCTCCTATCCCCAAACTCCCTCCCAATCCCCCTCCCTCTTCCCACACACCCCCTCCTGCCCTCAAACTTCCTCCTAAAGCCTGCACCCCCTCCCTTTGCACCGCCTCTCACCCCCAAACTCCATCCCAGAGCCTGCACCCCTCACCCCCTCCTGCACACCCACCCCCTGCCCCAGCCCGGAGCCTGCACCCAGCACCCAAACTCTATCCCAGAACCTGCACCCGTCCTGCACCCTAATCCCCAGCCCAGGACCTGCACCCCAGACCTCCTCCCCCCACCCAACCCCCCTCCCAGAGCCTTAGGCAGGTGGGGTGGGGGGTTCTGGGCACCACCAAAATTTCTACAACCCTGCCGCCCATGCGAGTGGATAAGGGTCAGGGCAGTCAGGGGACAGGTAGGGTCCTGGGGGGGGGGCAGTTAGGGTAGGGGGTTCTCAGCAGGGGACAGTCAGGGGACAAGAAGCAGGGGGGGTTGGGGTTCTGAGGGGAGCAGTCAGGGGGTGGGAAGTGGGAGGGAGTGGATGGGGCGGGGCTAGGGCGGGGCTTCCCCCCCCCCCAGTGTCCTCTTTTTTGTTTGTGGAAATATGGTAACCCTAAGTAACACCAGCTCCCCGAGCAGCATTGAGATACAGGGTGATGTATGGAAGTCAATGTAGCGTAAGCTTAGACACTGCATTACCTATGTCGAGCCTAACAGCAGCCACCTCACACTGCCCAAAACTAACCGCTCTGGTCAAAATTGTTAACGTCACTGCCCAGGTGTCACACTTAGCAGAAGCCCTTCCTCCCCCGACCCCCTTCAAAATCCCTGTGAGTTTTTGAAATGCCTTTTCCTGGTTGTCCAGCTTGGTGAGTACACCTCTATCTGCTCTCTGTTCTTGTGCATGATTGCCTAGCTGATCATGCCGTCTACACTCTCCAGATACACTCCTGCCTGTAGTAGACAGGAGATATTGGACCTCCTGGGCCTGTTGGGAGAAGAAGCTGTACAAGCACAACTCTGAGCCAGCCATAGAAACATCAACATCTACAAACAGATTGCTTGGAGGATGCAAGAGGAGGGGTACAACAGACCAGCAGCAGTGTTACTGCTAAGGAACTGTGGCAGACATACCAGAAGGCCAGAGAGGCCAACAATTGACCTGCTGCCAAGCTGCAGACCTGCCACTTTTACAGAGAGCTACATGCCATACTTGGCAGACATCTCACCACCACTCTGCAGCTACCATGGATACCTCTAAGGGGCTCAAGTCACAAGCCCCTGAGGTGAACAGCAAGGAGGAGCAGGTGAATGAGGAACATTAGTAGTAGTTCTATGGGTGACAGGCACCTGGTGGGGGTGGTCCAGCTGTATTGTGAGCCAGGACCTGTTTTTGACTCCACTGCAGTCTAGCCAGTCTTAGCAGTTGAGCATGAGTGAGCCCGGTGCAGTGGAAGGAACCTAGGATAAGTGTATAAATAAAGTTTCCCATTACAGTGATGGTAGCCCCAACTTAGCAGGACACAACTATCAACTTTTCATTAGTTTACTGGTACTACAAGAGGTAGCGGTACAACAAAGAGGTAGACTTGCTATGTGCTTTTCATTCCCCTCTAGAGTTAGGCGGGGGTGGGGGTGGGGCATATGTAGTTTATCGACACAGTCCCTTGAATCCTCCTGAGAGATCTTGATGAAACTTCCATGCAGGTACACTGCAATCCTCTCCTGAAGTTTTCTAGGGATGCCTGCCTTATTTCTTCCTCTTCAGTAGGACTCTTTCCCACACCAGTCACTGAACTTGGGCAGGCACCGTTGCAATAAACAGGCTAGCGGCATATGGGCCTGGTAGCGTGACCAGATGTCCCGATTTTATAGGGACAGTCCCAATTTTTGGGTCTTTTTCTTGTATAGGCTCCTATTACCCCCCACCCCCTGTCCCGATTTTTTACACTTGCTGTCTGGTCACTCTAGGCCTGGGCAACTTTCGGATTCCAACAACAGCCATGCTCTCTCCACCTTTGTTATCCTCAGGGAGTGAGATATCAGCTAAAACCACCACCACCCAGGGCCGGCTCTGGCTTTCTGGCCGCCCCAAGCAAAAAAAAAAAACCTGTGGCGCGGCCGGAGCCAGGGTGCAGGGGGACTCCCTGCCCTGCAGATGTGCCCCGGCTAGCAGGGGGAGGGGGAGGGTGGGAGAGAGAGAAGGGGGGCGGCCAGGGCTTCAGGGAGGCGCTGCCACGCGGCCCCTCCCGCCGTGCCCCCTGCCGGGAGGGCTCCGCACCGCTCCGGTCGGCTGGGAGGGAAGGACGCGGGCTGCCCTGCCGGGCTTGCTGCAGGGCGCTCCCATCCTCCACACTGCTGCCCCCTACAGGGCAGCTGGAGCGGAACAACAACAACAACCAACAACAACAACCGCCAAACAAAAAAAAGTGGCCGTGCCACCCTAGGATTGGGTGGAATGCCGCCTCCTACAAGCTGCCGCCCCAAGCACCAGCTTGCTCGGCTGGTGCCTGGAGCCGGCCCTGCCACCACCACCACCTGTGGAAAATGGTGCCAGTATTCTATACTCAGTTTCATGCCACTGAGCAATTCCTTCCTTGTTTCCCTTATTCCTGGTGGGTCATACTCACCATGGTTTGAGCTGAGAGTGGCACAGGGCAGACGTATTAATAAGTTCTCTTAACACTTTTGGGGAGCAAGGGTCAGGGAAGGGGGGAGTTCTGAACCTTAAGTTTCACTTTCCATACCTACTGTACTAACAATAGTACCTCGGTGTTTTAATCTGTAGCTATGACTGTTATGGCCTTGAGGGGTACCCTGTCCACACCAGCAGAATGATGGACCCAGATAAGAAGGAAAAAAAAATAGATGTGGGAGGACAGCTTTTGCGAGATCCTACCAACCAGTGCTGCATTAGACCTTGACCAGAGGGCCTGGAGGGTGAATGTTGCAGACTGTACAGGGGAGGAAAGAGCAGACTGAAGAAAGGTGCAGGAAAAGGAAAGGGAGATGCACAAGGACATTTTAAGGGTGTCGACTCACCCCTGCGGTGCCTTCTGCTGGTTGTCCATGGGAATTAGCTCTTCCAGCATCCTGGAGCGCCCCCTGCAGGCTGGTGATCCGCCTTGCCACTGGCCCCATGTCCCTCCCAGGACCCCAGTGCCCCTTTGTCTGGATGCTGCCCCTTGGCAGTACCCCCACAGTTCTGGGTCTCCCCCTCCCAGGGGAACCCCCACCCACTATCCCCACTTCACCTCAGTCTTGGCTACTGCCCAGTCTCCATCTAGCCCCCGTTCACTGGGGCAGACTGCAGCATCAGCCACTCATCACAGGCAAAGGGGTTCGGACCTGCTGCCTCTGCCTACCCATGGGCTGCCCCCTGCAACCCAGTACCAAATAGGCCTTACCAGGCCTGCAGCCTGGGGCTTTCCTAGGCCGGAGCTCCCCGGTGCCCTTGGCCTTTCCTCAGCCCTGCTCCACTCCAGGTACTTGGTTAAGCTCCCTGCAGCCAGGCCCTTCTCTCTCTGAACACAGAGAGAGACTGTCTGTGCTTCTGGCCCACTGGCCTTTTTATACAGGCCAGCTGTGGCCTGATTGGGGCGTGGCCACAGCTGTGGCTGTTTCCCCAATCGGCCAAGGCTTGCTGCTTTCCTAGAAGCAGCCCTCTCGCTGTCTCAGCCCTCTCCCAGGGCTGATTTCAAGCCCTTCAGGGCAGGAGCAGATGACCACCCTGCTACAGACTAGGGTTACCATATTTCAACAAGCAAAAAAGAGGACAGGAGGAGCCCCGCCTGAGCCCCGCCCCTGCCCCTCCCACTTCCCGCCCCCCCAGAACCCCCAACCCTCCCCCCGTTCCTTGTCCCCTGACTGCCCCCTCCTGGGACCCCTGCCCCTAACTGCCCCCCAGGACTCCACTCCCTATCTAAGCCTCCTTGCCTCTTGTCCCCTGACTGCCCCAACCCTTATCCACACCCCCACCCCCAGACAGACCCCTGGGACTCCCACGCCCCATCCAACCACTTCCCACCCCCTGACAGCCCCCCCCAGAACTCCCAACCCATCTAAACCCCTCTGCTCCCTGTCCCCTGACTGCTCCGATCCCTCTCCCCACTCCTGCCCCCGACAGCTCCCCCCCAGAACTCCCAGCCCCCTACCCCCCCGCTCCTTGTCCCCTGACTGCTCCGATCCCTCTCCCCACTCCTGCCCCCTGACAGCTCCCCCCCAGAACTCCCAGCCCCCCACCCCCCCACTCCTTGTCCCCTAACTGCCCCCTCCTAAGACCCCCCCCCAACTGCCCCCCAGGACCCTACCCCCTACCTGTACCCTGACTGCCCAAAACTTTCTCCACTCCCCCCCCCAAAAGCCCCCCCCGTTTCTTGACTGCCCCCTCCAGAACCTCCCTGGCCCCCTTACCCTGCTGCTCAGAACAGGGTGTTGGGCTCTGTGCCAGCCGGACACATGGCTGAGCTCCCCAGCACAACAAAACCCGGTCCCTGGCCCTGCACAGGGCTGCGGGACCGGGCTGCAGGAGGAGGAGCTGCTGCCGGCTCAGAATGCAGGGAGGAGGAAGCTGCTCCGGAGTCCAGCCCGGGACTTTCCTGCAGCCCTCCCAGCCACTCGCTCTGCTCTGCCGGGGGAGGGGGGAAATCCCGGACATTGTGAGTGCTTTACAAATTCCCCCCGGACGCTATTTTTAGAACAAAAAGGAGGACATGTCCGGGTAAATCCGGACGAATGGTAACCCTACTACAGACATAATGGGACTTCTCCGTCAGCAAACTCAGATGATGTGGACTCTTGTGGACCACAGGGTCAACAATCCTGACTCAACAATCCTTGACTCCCATTGCAGTTGGTGGAGAACTGCAGTATAGTGCCTTCCTATACCACCCCAACCCCCAACCGACATTCCATATGGCCTCAGGGCCTGTACACCACCCCTACCACTCCACCCAGCATGGACAACCACAGCTTCACATATTGACTTTTGAGAACCACAGTTGATGTATGTGTGGCTACAATGGACATCAATGTTCCTTCCTCTTGTTTATCTATTAAATTCCTAAATTATTTTAAGTTAAAATGTATTTACTTTTAAATTCTTCAGATTTTTTGAGCTGTTTTTGTAAGTGAATAAGACTTGTTTTTAAAGTTATTCATTGCTATTAGTTTACCATGCATGGATGTTGATAGTGGTCATGGAAAATTGAAAATAGGTACAAAAATTATGGGATTGAGATTATGGGATGGAGAACATTGTATTAGGGGAAGTTGACTCCTTCTCCCAGTCACCCCTGCACAAGTTGCTTCTGCCCCACCCTGTGTTGCCAAAACAGGGGTTGGTTGCATACTGGGACACCTACCCATGCTGGACCACACTGCATTGACACAAGCACTCCTGGGGAGTACCTGCAACACTGATACAAAGAGCCAAGTATGCACACGCACAAGCGATATATTAACTGCAGTGGCTGTATGCTGAGGTAATTTACGTTGGCAAAGCTTTGTAGTGTAGACACGGCCTTTGTATAAGAGACAATTGGTGAATACAAACCTTGTGCTCACCTGATCTGTAACAGTGAGATAATACTGATCACCAAAAGCAGCAGCAAGTGCAGCACACCAGATGTCTCCCCCCAGTGTTGACCCACCTTCATCTTTATAATCTGAGGAGGACTGTCCTTGGGGTTCTACGTATCTGTTTGTTTTCCTATCCACCATTCTATCACTGAGAAATAGTAATAGTGATGAGAACAGCAACAATAGTCACTACATTACACTCTGTTTATTCTGCCCCTGCAAAGGCTGCCATCCAGCCCATGGAAGGAGAACCTGTCTGCTAGCTAATCCAAGACCTGTGCTGACATCACTGATCAAAGGGAGAAAAGCGAGGATGTAAATCAGCTACAACAAACAAGGTCACTGTTGGCTTGTTGCTCATGAGAGAGCGGGGGTTTTGAGAGGGATTAATGTTTTGCTAAGTGGCAAAGGACATAGAATGAAATAAAAAACAGAACAAGATGGCGCCTGACAGCGTGTCTGTAACAAACAAACAATGAGGAATTTGCTTTGTGTGGGAAGTGTAATTCTCATTAACATAACAGTGTACCAGGAATAGTTCCCCCTAGTCCTGAATCAAATTAGAGGAATCAGCTAAAAGGTCTTTCAACAACAAATACAGAAGCAACACACAGAAATGGAAAATAAATTCTTTGAAATGTTGCAGTGTTGAGATGGGCAGGAAAAAGCTGTTTCATATTCCATAACATGAAGGCAGTCTCTTTATGTACTGGTAGGAACTACCATATACTTTCTGAATGAGTGACTTATTTCAGATGAAGGAGGGGGAAAAAACCCCAAGAAAGAACAGAAGTAAAGTCTCCAGGAGAGAGCCCATTGTATGTGTCTTCTTAGCATAGGCTGCAGCCACTAGAGAAGAAAATGGTTGCTGTTATTACACACAGGCACAGTAATTAGAAATGTAAAGGTGTGAAACACAGAAAACAAAGGGAGGCAATTTTCTAGCCATACTATATATGGATCACATTTAAACACACCCCTCATTCTGCTAATTCAGCTTAACCTGATGTTCCAGGCTGGGGAACTACTCAGTCTTTAGCATCTGGGTTCGGGGCTCTATCTTTCCACAGGCACTTAGAGCCAAATTTTCAAAGGTATTTAGGTGCCTAAAGATGCAGATTGGTGCCTAATGGGATTTTCAAAATATGGGGATTTAAGCTGATTTAACTACATTGCTCAAGGGTGTGGATTTTTCACACCCCTGAGCGAAGTAGCTGCATCAATCTAATTTTCTAGTGTAGACTGGCCCTGACTCTAATTGACTTCTGTAAGAGGGAAGCAATGTGCTCAACACCTCCGAGCTACTGAAGAACTGCCACGTGGTGACAAAGACCTGCCAAAAGCCCTTGCATACAGAGGCAAGAGGCTGTGGAGATCTCTCCCCTAGCAGCCAGGAGAGGGAAAGGCAGGAAAGCATGCTTTGTATTAGCCAATTCCTGCCTCCCGGCAGCTAGGAACCCTTTTACATGGAGAGAGAACAGAAACTCTGAAGTGCCATAGGAAACAAAGGATTCTGGGATGTGGGGGCTGTTGGAAGAAAAGTGCCTGCATATAAAATAGCAGAAAGGGAATGGCTGAAATATTATCTGTGGCACAGTTGAAAATAAGATGAAAGAGCCTTCATTAGTACCTCCATTTAGTGAAAATATGGGCTCCTGAAAAATATTAGGCCCCATAAGAAAGTCTGAGTGAATTAATCACATTTCTTCAGGAAGTCTGGTAAAAGTCAGTGCTGCTGTATTAAAAAAAACAAAAACTTGTCCCCCATAATCTGAATCCCAGAGTCTTGAGTTTCCTAATTTAGTGCATGAAGCCATGCCATGGTTACTCTGCGGAACTAGAGCTGTTCTGAGAAATAAGCCGTCATCTACTGTGTATGGATATGAAATGAATGGGCTGAGATCTCCTTTTCCCATCTGTATTTTTCTTCTCTTCTTTTATTTCTATTTCTGAGTAGAGACCTACATTAAAAAGGAAACCAATCACAATTCTTTAGCCCTTCCAATTCTAACAACGACCACAATGTGCATTTACCTTCACCCTAACTATAAAAGGGCATTATTGAACCAGATATTACTGTGTACGTGAACATTCTATTTTCACAGGTAAAATAAAGCAACTAACAATTTGAACCACCACAAGATGGCACAATTCTATAACATTGCATTTTGTCACTATCAAAATAGACGTTTTAGGGGCTGTTGTTATTCTATCACATTCATATCATATGACTATTGCAGTGACAAAAAGATTTCATTGATATATAACCAAACCAACCTCGCAGCAAAGCTTTTTGATGGAACAGGGCACACCCTGGTTCTCTGTAGTAAAGCCATTAAGCAAGGAATTTTAGTCAGTCCAAACTAAAGCTAATGAGACTTGGCTAGCAACAAAAATAGGAACTCCAAGAAAAGTTTATTGTTGGGGTAACAAGGATCAAATGTTGCCCAGAGGAGGGATGGTTCAGTGGTTTGAGCATTGGCCTCCTAAACCCAGGGTTGTAAGTTCAATCCTTGAGGGGGCCACTTAGGGATCTGGGGCAAAATTAGTACTTGGTCCTGCTAGTGAAGGCAGGGGGTTGGACTTGATGACCTTTCCAAGGTCCCTTCCAATTCTAGGAGATAGGATATCTCTATTTATTATTGTCAATGTACTTTTCCCCCCCCCGTTAACAACGCCTTGTACAAATGAACATGGCAAACAAGATCTTGATGTGCAGGATTTAAGCAGTCATAATGTTGATTCTTGGTAAAATCCTGGGAGTTTCCAGTCCTTCAGTGACTAGTACAGGGGAAATGTTATGGGAAATGCTAGTGATGGAACTGAGAGAATTTGTTTTTGCAAGGCAAGTGGGAGGGGAAGGTCTGCTGCTGCTGACTGCTGCTTCCTCTATTATTCTTTGGGAATTTTCTATAAGTGCCACACAACTGCCATCTCTGCCCAGCCTCACACTAATTCACCAGCCCTGGACTATACCACGGCTATCTTTTTCTGTACCCTCCATTTCAAAGGCATCCGCCTAAAAGCAACATGGGCATGACCTATAATGATTAGGCCTCAAGATTAGGACTTGAGGCCTAATCACTATAGGTCCAGATCAGACAGCTTCCATGAAGGCTTCCTTTTTCATCTTATGAGACCTCCCACATTTTAGTAGACATGCCCAATGTAAATTTAGACCAATGAAGAGCCATCCCCTATCCCTCTTAGAGCTGTGGTAGCACATAAGCTTGGCTGCTGTGGCTAGGTGAATTCTCTTCTCTGGTCCTGTGGACGCTCCTGCCCAGAGCAACAGATAACTTTCTGATGAATAAGGAACTGACAAGGCAGAAAGAAGAGAACAACTAAGAGAGGGGGGGAAAAACAAGAAATGAAAGCAAAATAAAAAAAATACAGAGACAAGCAGCAAGACAAGAAAGAAAAAAGCAGAACAGACAAGAACAGGAGAGAGAAGGGAAATGGAAAAAGGGAGACATGGCAGCATGTGTGCTAGGGCGTGGCAGGAGGAGCTGTTGAGGAAAGAGGGAGGAGAGGTTGCCTAGTTGCTTACTTTTCACAAAAGGATAGGGCTCAAGAATATAGGGAAACACAATGAAAACATCAAGAAATAATCAAAACACAATAGTACAGAAAACTGGCTTCCAAGAAGTGGAATAAATGCCCCCAACAAATATCCATATTTATTTACTGTTCAATGACCCCATATAGCACTGCAAGCACCATATAAAGTCTTAGAGAAAGGGGCTTGTATGAACTGCATGTGGAATTAGAAATTAAATCCAAAGAGAACTATTTCCTTATTAAAAGTTACATGAATTAGCATTCTGGCTACAGTTCACCTCGTTCAAACGCCCCTAAACAAAGTAATTGCGGTAACTCATATATGCATGAAGGGCAGCACACAAGACAATATTTCAAAACATTTCCATTTCCCGTTTCCTCATCTGTCACAATGCAGACTAGTTTGGCAGTGGCTTTCACAGCCTTCCTTATCAAGTATCAAGGTTCCTCTATGCACTCTGTTATATAAAGTGACAGCAGTACAGCTGTTTTGCTACATAAAAGAGGAAGAAGACAGGAATGTAAGAAAGGTGAGATGTGTTGATATAAAGTGCTCAGAAATCTCAGTACTATGGTAATCAATATGTAGCAGAGGGAAAAATGAGAGTGGAAATATAGATAAGGTATTATTCACTCTTCACCTCTATATTTCTTCTTAAGGCCTTAACAATGAGTTTCACATAGTGTATGAGGACTTCTCTACATAGTGCTTTAATTCACACCAGAGCGGTGTACATTTTGTCTACACTAGCATGTCATGCACTAACTGGTCTGTATGGACTCTTCTGGTGCATACTAAGAGTTCCCTAAATTACAGGGCACACCAGCATAGTCCACACAGGCCAGTTAGTACGTGATGATGCGAGTGTGGACAAAGATGTACACCTCTCTGGCGTGGACTAAAGCCCTGTGGCAATAAGCCTTCAGAGAACAGGGGGTGGAGGGTTAGATTAGCTTTTTACCACTATACAATCATGAGCAATGGGTTGGGCAGCCTCCTTCTAAACATTTGTGTATATCACGAGCCCACTTCAGTTTGGTACTATTGTTAGTCTCACTCTGAACACAGTCTAGCAGCTTATTGTTAACCAGAAACAGCTATTTAGTGCTGGATCTTCCACAGGGTGCTGGGTGACTGTCCAGAATGCTCAAGAATACCCTGAAGGCACATTGCCTAGGATGAGAGTTGAGGGCCCTCAGCACCTCCCAGGGTTGCGCTGCTAGACAGGTGCTTAAATTCAAATGCTAACTAAGACATACCATAAAATATGAAAAACCAATTATTATATACTTGAGTGAGTGTGTACCTATATACCCACAGAGTGAGCATCATTAAAATATTGATATTTACTTGTTGCTCTAGTTAACATTTCTGCTGTATTTGCAGTATTTACAGAGTACTGTATATCTTTATTTCACCATGGAATAAACCTGCATCTACTTAAGGCCTTTGGCCTCCATACCTGCACTGCACCTGCTCCTCCATCCGAACCACTGCACACCTCTCAGCAGCTTCCTAGCAGCCCAACTTTTAAATAAAAATAACCCACCACAAAAATGTTTTCTTTACCCCTCACAGGTATGCATCCTCTAAAAGCAGGGACTAAAAATTACAGTGGTCAAGGGAACCCCATGCATAGGAACCCTATGGTTCCCCACCATAGGGGTAGGGTTCCAATGGGTAGGGCACTTGGAACTAAGGTTAAGGTTCCTATGGGTAGAATACTTGGAGCTAGGGTTAGGTTTCCTATGGGTAGGGTTACATACCATAAGATTAGGGTTCCTATGGGAAGGGCACTTGGAGCTAGGGTTAGGGTTCTTGTGGGTAGGGCACTCGGAGCTAGGGTTAGGGTTCCTGTGGGTAGGGTTCCCTGCCATAAGGTTTGGGTTCCTATGGGTAGGACTCTTGGAACTAGGGTTAGTGTTCCTACGGAAAGGGCAGTTGGAACTAGGGTAAGGGATCCTAAAGGTAGGGCTTCCCACTCTAGAGTTTGGGTTCCGAGGGGTAGGGCTCCCTGCCCTAGGGTTTGGGTTCCTAGGGGTAGGATTCCTATGGGGAGGTCTTTCTGCCCTAGGGTCAGGATTCCTATGTTTAGGGCTCCCCGCGCTAGCATTAAGGTTCCCATGGGTAGGGCACTTGGAGCTAGCATTAGGGTCCCCATGGATAGGGGTCCCTGCCATAGATTTAGTATTCCTGTGGGTAGGGTACTTCAAGCTAGGGTTAGCGTTCCTCTGGGTAGGGTTCCCTACACTAGGGTTAGAGTTTCTATGGGCACGGCCCTTCAAGTTACAGTTAGGTTTCCTATGGGTAGGGTACTTGGAGCTAGGATTAGGGTTCCTATTGTTAGGGCTCTCTATGAGCACTCTCTATTGTTAGTGCCCTATGAGTAGAGCACTTGGAGCTAGGGTTGGGATTCCTATGGGTAGAGTTTGGGCCAACACAGAACTTTCCAGATGGAAGAATATGAAAAATAGCATCTAGGAAAATATTGAACTCTCCAGGGCATTATTAAAAATAAGAAACTCTCCCACATATAGGAAGCACTGTCTTGTGGCTAAGACCCACAAGTGAGTATCATGTTGGGGTTCATTTTCTGGCTCTGTCCCATGCTCACATCATGATTTTGGACATGCCAATTAACTTCACTGGGCTACAGATTCCCCATCTGTTAAATGGAGATAATAGCATGATTCTTCTTTTGTTAATGTTTATAAAATGCTTTGAGGTCTTCACAGAAGGGGCTAGAGAAGTTCAAAGTATTATTATTTATAATAATTCCCAAAATAGCTTACCTTTAAATAGATGGCATAAACAAAATACAGGCTGGAATGTGAGAGAGACAAGGTAGGTGTCATGATCAGGACATGGGCAGTCTGATTAGTGGCCAGAGCAGGAGGCAAAACCAAGAGTCAGGCAAGATCAGGTTACCAGGAGATCACAGTCAGGCAGTGGGAGCAGATATTGCAGGGCAGGCAGCCCTAAATACAGAGAACCAAGTTGCATGGACAACTTCCTGTTATGTGCTTGGTTTAAATAGAAACTGGGAACCAATCACGACCCCCAATTTTCTGCCAATCATCTCCCAAGACTGTAGTCCTCTTCCACAGTTCATCTTCTATTCTGACACCCACTATCAGGTCACTGGGTGTGAGATTAGCACTTACTAGCACCTAAGAATCCCGTGAACCAGCGTTCAAGGCCTACAGTCCCTGAAAATAGGAGAGGTAATATCTTTTATTGTACCAACCTCTGTAGGTGGAAGGTGCAAGCTTTCAAACTTCACAGAGTTCTTCTTCAGGTTTGGGGAAAGAAACCAGTGTCTCCCACAACATGTGTTAACCTCTTCTGTTTAATAATCCGTCCAAACTTGTATTTAGCTCTGACACTCTATTTTCCTTTTTTCAGACTTGAAGAAAAGCTTTGTGAAGCTCAATAGCTTGTACCTTCCACCAATACCACCTCTGCAAATAGGATGGAATGGGATGTTCATAAAGACTTTATTACCATAAGTCTGGGTTGCCCTTCAGAAATTGCCCATGCCTTAATACTCGTGAGTAATGCAGCCATCCCAGGCTGCTGTCAATAAAACCTTTATAACACCCCATGCTGTCATATATTCTCTCTGTGTTTGCATACACATAAAAGAATCATTTCCCTTTCCTCCCTCCCAATTCAATGACAGCCGCTTTTGCGGGGAGGTGGAATATAGCAGCTATTTAATAGCACACAGCAAGATACAGAATTAACATTACAAGAGGGAAATGATTCTTTTTTAATAGAATGTTTCACAAAATGTTAGGAGAAGGAATTACAGAAGTACAAGCTGCATTCAGTTTCTTAACATGAACTTCATTGTCGTGTCTCAGATTGGCCTGGTAAGCCGGGCTTTGAAATACTGTTCCCCCCAAATGCACTCTATTGTTCCAAAAATGACTTTGAAAGATTTTAGTCAACAAAAGTTCAAAATATGGATTTGGGCATGAAGTTCTCTGGATTTTGAAGCCTCAACACATTACCCAGCCTTCAGCTATATGCCACCTACATCTAGAATTATGGATTTGAATGTCCTCATAAGAGTTTAGCAGGGTCAGACTGCAATAAACCCAGGGTCCTGCAGGGTGTAGTGATCAGATATGTCTACACAGAAGGTGGGAGTGAGCCTCCGCACCTGGCTAGACAGACCCATGCTAACAGGGCTCAAGCTAGCTAAAAATAGCAGTGTGGATGTTGTGGCTTAAGCAGCATTTTGGGTTTTCAGGCCCACCCGGCCCCCTGGCTCTGAACTTGGGTGGTTAGTCCGAGTCTCCACTGGAGCCACAACACTAGCATGCTAGCTCAAGCTCTACTAGTACATGTCTGTCTACCCGGGCTGGGTGGCTTGCTCACAGCTGCAGTGTAAACATACTGTTAGTGACTCAGACGCAGGCAGCGTAAGCTATCCAGGGGCCTGTGCTAGGGTGGTGCTGAGCCATACCAGCCCATAGGGAGCTCCAGGCGGGATTGTACCTTTTTGATGCCAAGGAGAAGTGTAAATGCTGAACCATTCCTCAGGGCAGAGTAGTATATCCCTGACCACCTCTGCTGGCTAGAGCAGTAGGGCGTTTGCACTCTCAAGGGTACTAGGAAGGGCTCTTAAGTGCAGGGACCATGACTGTCTCACACTATAGGGGAGGTGTAAAGAGAGGAAGTTCCTTGCCCCCTGCTCTTCCTTGCACACTACTACAAAGGTCAGGCACAACTCTGGTAAAACCGCTCCCTCTGAATCAGCTACTGGTGTCCAGGCATAGGCGGTTGCTTTCTTTTGGATCATACTTAAAGTCCTGATGATTTGCAGAGATTACAGAGCCTATCTGTTAACATAGGGACATTCACTCTTATGTCTTGGCTGAAGTACATTTGGGTAACTAGATAATATGGCTTATTTTTGTCTGGTACTGTTGCTAAGTGGTGATTAATGGCTGTTGCCTTCCACCCACATGGGTCTTTATTTCACTGAGGGATAAAATAATTTCTGACTAATTTAAAATGGGTTTTCACAGACTGTGGAGCTTTTCAGGATCCTTGGGTTAAAGTTGCTTTACAAATGTCACATATTGCTCTGAAATATATTCAGTCCACCAGATGCTGAACCAAATCATATACACTACACCACAGTGGAGATCCTTAAACACTTGCCAATTTTAATCCAAGGTAAACAAATATAGTTAACTCATCATATCAGTACTCTTCAGTTGTACTTCCTTATACTCACAGTAGGAAATAACATGATTCCTGCACATTGAAGTGAGCAAACTGCTAGTTTTTTTTTTCTCTACTGGTGTCAAGGCTGGATCCCCACTTTGAACTTTAGGGTACAAATGTAGGGGCCTGCATGAAAACTTCTAAGCTTAACTACCAGCTTAGCTCTGGTTCCGCTGCCACCATTTCCCAATTTTTCCCTCCCTGGGAAGCCCTGAGAAACCTTTCACCAATTCCCTGGTGAGTACAGATCCAAACCCCTTGGGATCTACAACAGGGAGAAATTAACCATCCCCCCTCCTTCCTTCCACCAACTCCTGGTGAATCAAGATCCAAACCCCTTGGATCTTAAAACAAGGAAAAATCAATCAGGTTCTTAAAAAGAAGGCTTTTAATTAAAGAAAAAAAGTAAAAATCATCTCTGTAAAATCAGTATGGAAATTAACCTTACAGGGTAATCAAACTTAAAGAGCTCAGAGGACTCCCCTCTAGTCTTAGGTTCAAAGTACAGCAAACAAAGATAAACACTCTAGTAAAAGGTACATTTACAAGTTGAGAAAAACAAAGGAAAACTAACACGCCTTGCCTGGCTATTTACTTACAAGTTTGAAATAGGAGAGACTTGTTTAGAAAGATGTGGAGAACCTGGATTGATGTCTGGTCCCTCTCAGTCCCGAGAACGAACACACTCCCAAACAAAGAACACAAACAAAAGCCTTCCCCCCCCCCCCAAGATTTGAAAGTATCTTGTCCCCTTATTGGTCCTTTAGGTCAGATGCCAGCCAGGTTACCTGAGCTTCTTAACCCTTTACAGGGAAAAGGATTTTGGAGTCTCTGGCCAGGAGGGATTTTATAGTACTGTACACAGGACAGCTGTTACCCTTCCCTTTATAGTTATGACAACTGGTAAGGCAACGAGCAAGTCTCTAAGAACCATCACTGCATCAGAGCTCTGGGAAATACATCACTGATCTGTTAACGGAAAAAATGAGCTCTGATCTTCTCCTTAGACCCAAGACTTTAGAATTTCAGTGCAAGTGGATCTGTTTGTCCTGGTACAGTATGAGAAACTATCACCAGCTGTTGCAGAGAAACAAGACTGCATTGTATCATAGAATATCAGGATTGGAAGGGACCTCAGGAGGTCATCTAGTCCAACCCCCTGCTCAAATCAGGACCAATCCCCAACTAAATCCCCAAATGGCCCTCTCAAGGATTGAGCTCACAACCCTGGGTTTAGCAGGCCAATGCTCAAACCACTGAGCTATCCCCCCATGGATCAATACGCTGAATTACAACAACAAAACGTAAGAAGCAGTTAAACAGAATTATTTCCATCCACGGCTTCTGGCAAAATCATAACTCAATCATGTTTTATGAGGTCACAAGAAACCCTCCAAAGGAATATTCCCATGAGTGTCTCAGCAGCCTATCATTTATTATTCCACTATGAGTGACTTGGCTGTGTACAAATGTCACATCCTCATCAAGAAGAAGAACTCGATGGTCCAATAAAAGATATTACCTCACCCACCTTATCGCTCTAAGATGCTGGGGCCAACACTGCATAAATCTTCATCAAAATCTGTCGTCTGGAATTACTCACTATTAACTTGAGTGTTTTTACCCCTTTCACTAGAAGTGAAAATAAGTTTTCAGTGGGAAAAAATAGCTTTTTGGTCTTGTAATCATAATTTGCACATTGTCACTGGGAGGGAGCTAAAAGCAAGAGCTACAATTCACTTCATGTTTTGAGCGGAATATTAACCAAGTGCTTACCAGAGGCAACTGTCCAAATGCAGACCCGTCTGAATGCAGACCATCTGACCTGATTTACCTGTCATATATCCATCACAGATAATTTATAGGCATCTAGCACCACATGGTTTTGGCAAGAGAGGGGTGTTTTGTGGGTCTCAGGAGAAGAAATAGAGGAAACCATAAACTGAAAATATAGTTCAACCCACAGCATTTGTTTTTATAAATGCTTCTGCTTGTACTCCACTAGTGAGTACAGTACATTAGCTTTTGTCCACGTGAGAGAATAGATGGCATAGATGGTATAAAAGATAGATGGGGAAAAGGAACAAGACATAGGAAGGGAGCCAATTAAGGAGGGAGGTAAATATCAATCCACCCAGGTTTCCATAGAAAGGAAAAATACAAGGATAGACATAGTTTCAGTGTCTGCTTTACCTCCCATTCTATAGGTATCTCATTCTTCAGGAAATGGGATGCAGCACAGGGCAGAGGCATTCACTTCAATGGGCTTTGGACCAGGCCCCTAATTTTTTCATTTCCTCTGCAAGCCTGGGATAGGTAAAAGAGGCCTGTTATCTTTGTTATGTTAGGCCCCACCAGCAAAGCTGATTAGTCTCCCCATAGAGGGATATTTAATCTCTAGGTTTCCCCCTCCCGACTCCCATATTCTTCTGTAATCTGGTATTTAAACATGTTGCGTAATAAGCAGCCTCCCTATCCCCCAGGCGCTTTGGGTTCATCCTGATAAAGCACTGTTATATTTCCTCATTGTAAAAAAAATTCTGTTTTGGAATAACGAGTTGTTGGGAAATGCCTTTATTATATTCAAAGATTACACTAGTTTTGGTCACGTATGCCAAATGGCCACTAGAGGGCTGTGTTACATCTATCAATTCAGATTAAACTGTCAACCAAACAGGCCCTGTTCCTGAAAACACTCTGCCATCATGTGCCTTTGCACTCAGGCTAGGAAAACTTTTGTAATAACCTTGTGGTTATTATAGATCCTATGACACTTTTGGCAAAAGTTGGGGTCCTACAGAGCCATGTAGAATTTTCATGAGGGAACTTATGACTGGTAAGGTTGCCACCTATCCAGGTTTCCCCAGCATTATTCCTTTTTTTGAGGTAGCTGCCCTGGGAAATCAATAAGAGTGCACAGTGCACACTACCAGCTGTCAAGTTTTATGGGCTCAGGATCATTCCGGATATCCCATTTTTTTGTACCTCAGAGGTAGCAACCCTAATAATCTGGGGAAATGCCCCTGACTTGGTTTCTTCCCAATTTGAAATACAGGCCATATTTACCAAAGTTTGGATGGAAACCATACAAAACTCAGTCATTCTGCATAGTTTCAGATTGCTACAAGGCAAAACACAGCAGTTTGGGCTCTTTCTCTTTGGAATTTGAAGCTTGTATTAGAGCTGGTTGAAAAAAATTGAATTTTTTTGACAAAAAGCATGGACAAGTGAAAAAATCCTCCCAGTTTCTGGACCAGCTCTAGCTTGTCTGTACTTGAAACTGAAAGCAAGGAACACCACAGTGCAAGAATGGGATTTGCAGGGATCTTTACAAACACACTGCTGAATTTCACACAGGTCCAATGGTAACAATGGTATGGTGTCCTGGCCAATTTGCTCCTTAGGTAATTGCGTTCTGCCTCCCTAATTCCCTCCCAATTTCAATTGGATATTGTATTCCTCAATCTTACCCTAATCTGCTGTGCCTTTTACTCCATAAGTGGCTTCATTTTAGGAACAGGTAATGTAATCCCTTCACCGTGACTGCAAGAAGATCTGACAGACATGCTGCCATATGTTTGGAAGTGCAGTGCTCCCCATCTTCCCTGAAACAGTGGTCACATTCTCAAAGGCCCAGCCACCCTGTTTGGAGTGCAGTTTGTACCCACAATTCAGCCACAGGTGCAAATCAGAGTATTTGTGCTTTAGTTACATAGTTGTGGTGCAAATCAGGCAGTTAGAGGTGGAAGTACTTTGATTTGCACCTGCAATTCATATCTACAGGTTCAAAATCCAAGAAAAAACTTGCAAACACAAATGCCACTGCAATCAGAGAGCTAGGCCAGTTTTGGAAAATGTTAGCTCTGTGAAAAATCTAGTCTAGCATCTGCAGTTTAATTATCTCTGCTGTGGGTGTTTCTAGCTACATCCACTACGGACATTTTTCTGTTAGGTACGTGGTTTGATAAACATTGACATATGCAGCTTGTTTCTGCAGTGCTTACTTTTTTGTGCCTTTTAGCCTTTTCTGTACATTGTTATTACAAGGGGTGCCATACTCAGAATCTCACAGAAGACTTTTATAATTGTTAATGATTGAAATATATTAGTGCATCAGACACTGCAGCCAAATTAACACTGTCTCTTCATTCTCTCCTCTGGCTCTTTTTCATTCACCACTGCATGCTGCACAAACCAGCAGCATCTGGCCCTAGATCATCACCCATTACAAGGAGGATAGAGCTAGCGCAGAGGCTCTTAACATCAGCCCCACTCCCTGCTCTCAGCATAGCAGGATAAGGTCCTGTGGTCAGAGCAAAGGGAGCAATGCATGGCCTGGAGGCCTCGGCTGCAGGTTTAGCCTCTGGGGGTGGTTTTACATTTGGTATAAATATTGAACAGCCTTTAGGCTCTAACATCTGCCAGGGGACTTGCCCTGCACACCATGGGCCCAGGATTAAGGGGAGTGCAACGGTGAGCTTTCCTCCTTCCTGCTTGCACCGTGCGCAGCTTGGCTGTACAGCAGGATCTGACCCTCTGTCTTTATTTCTTTGAGATCCAATCCTAGGTTATAGATGTGGCCCTTTTACCTCTCTCATGTCTCCTTCGCTCCTTTCTCCTACTCATCTTCCTCTTTCCCCCTCTATTTCACATTCTCCTTCCCATCCCTCCTCTACACTCTTTTACCCATGTGTTCCCAGATCTTGGGCTGGCAGCTGGCATTCATGGCTTCATGTTTCACACTTCCTGCCATACTATGTGCCAGAAACACCACACCATCCTTGGTCCTGAATGCCTGAGTTGCTGAGGGCTGCTTCCCTCTGCAGTCCAAAGAGCAGCACAGCCCCGAAGAGCTAACTGCAAGGGCAGTCTGAGGGAGACGCAGGCTGAGGAGGCCTTAAAACAACTTCAGCATGGTAGCTCAGAAACCAGCCTCAGATTCCCCTCAGCCCTGCTCAAGCAGGGGGAGAGTTAATTTCATGATAGGGTGAAGAAAAGTTAAAGGAGTCACATGTTCCCCTAACTCACAGTACCCCAATGGCACAGGGAGTACAGACAATGCCCTCATTCAGGGCTAGCTGTGCAGTATTACAGCAGCATGAGTGTGCTCCTGTAACAACCAATGCAATACCCTTATGACTCAGGTATTCTCCTATCTGCGCTCACAGCAGTCTGTTATTCATCTAGCTTGGAAACTGACTTGCTTCAGTGACGAATTCCCTTTCACAGTTATTTTAGCTGCTTAGGATGTATGAAAATCCAGACAGAGTCATGTCATGTGGCCTCCCTCAGATGTTGTGGATGGATGCCAATCAGAAACACTCAACAGCTTTGAAAAAGCATTGATGGTAGGTGCCTTAAAGTGCAATAAGGACATTGAGTGTAGGTCGCAGATGAAGACAGATGAAGGCTGCTGGAAGCGGACAGTGGCTATTACTCTAAGGTTTTACATGCCCAGAACTTTTTTCAAATTGCTGGGGGAGATGACAGTACCCTAGAGGGGGGAGAAGTGAGAACATAGCTGTGTTCTGATTCCAGGACAAGATGCTATTAGGAAAAAAATTTTCACTAGGAGGGTGGTGAAGCACTGGAATGGGTTACTTAGGGAGCTGGTGGAATCTCCTTCCTTAGAGGTTTTTAAGGTCAGGCTTGACAAAGCCCTGGCTGGGATGATTTAGTTGGGAATTGGTCCTGCTTTGAGCAGGGAGTTGGACTAGATGACATCCTGAGGTCCTTCAAACCCTGATATTCTATGATGGAATTTGGGAATACATTTAATGAAGAACGCCATTATTTAAAATCTCCAGGGCCTATTACACACCACATTAATTCAAATCAATGGGCGCTGGATTGTTTAGCGCCTCTGTAGAAAAAAAATCAGACTCTAAGAGTCCTGGGGCCCTGTTGTTTCCTCCCAAAGATAAAGTTCACAGGGGAAAAAAAAAAGAATGTGAATGTTTCTTTGCAGCTATACAAAACGCAGGCACCAGACGCTAAAGGGGAGTGACTTGCTGGCCCTGAAGTATGCCAAGGATTTAAGGTGGCTGTCAGTCACCACAAAGAATATAGGAGTAGTGTGGAGTGCAGTCCTGCTACAACTCCTCTGAGGGGATCTGCAGCAGCCTGTGGATCTCTGGGGAACCTATCTGTGCAAGCATATAACTGTCCTGCCAGACTATCTCCGGGCAACCAAAATCATGATGAGTAGAAAGCTCTGTGTAACTCAATGCCTCTACACCCAGCATGAATTTCTACCTATATTGTAGTGTTTTCCTAGGGGATAATGCTGCACAGAGAGGTCATGCTCTGACTCTGCTCTTTCCTTGCCTGGGCAAGTCCCACCCATTGAATCCCAACTTCATGGAAGGAAGGAGAAGGACAAAGTGGGGTTTCATTGGTTTTTGAGTGCAGATTAATTTATACGTGATTTACAGCATGTGAAGCCCAAGAAACATACTGTATGTGCCACTCTCTAGTTCTAGTCTTACAGCACTGCAGGAACCCAGTGATGATGGAAATTGAGATTTACTGAAACTTAATGGAGTCCCATTATTTGACTGTCTAACAGGTGGCGGAGATCTAATATTGAACGGCACTAGGCTGTAGTTCATTTCTGCAATGTGGGATCTAGTAATAAAAACTCATCTAAATCATATAGCTAGACTCTGTCCTTACTTATACACCAGTAGCAGGGGCGGCTCTAGCTTTTTTGCCGTCCCAAGCACAGCAGGCAGGCTGCCTTCAACGGCATGCCTGCGGGAGGTCCGCTGGTCCCGCAGCTTCGGTGTACCCGCCGCCGAATCCGCGGGACCGGTGGACCTCCCGCAGGCATGCTGCCGAAGGCAGCCTGACTGCCGCCCTCACAGGGACCAGCAGGGAGCTTGGAGCGCTGGTGCCTGGAGCCACCGCTGACCAGTAGTGTAAGCAAAACCAAGGCCAAGCACGCTCTGACTATTCCCAGCTAGCATATGGGCCCTAGGGGACCATACCCAGCTGGTACAGTTTAGAACAGTTCCCACACTGCTCTAAACTGCAACTGGCTCATTCATTGGCCCCCTCCTCTGCTGTGCTAAGCGCATTCAGGATGCAGTAGAAAATTTAGTCCATGCTCTATAAAATAAATAAATAATTAAAACTTATGTCATGCACACAAAATTGCAATATCAGAGTGTGCTTGAAAAACTCTAATCCCCTGCTCCATAATATGCTCATTTCCACGGAGCTCCTATGCATTTTACTTGAAAAAATAAAGAGCTGTATGTTATTAATCATACATTTTAGGTTTCTTTATAATCCAAGAATGAGGCAAAGTCAATACAAATTGGACGGGGTGGGGGAGGGGGCAGATGTTTAGTATAAGTGACTATTTATTAGGAAACAGATTCACCTCAAAATATATCTTGAGCAAAGGTGCTTTTGTTTAAGCTATGTGGAAACAATTGAATAGCAACCTAGGAACTGCCAGACTGGATCAGACCTGAGGCCCATCCAGTCCAGGATCCTGTCTTTGACAGTGGCCAGCACCAGATGCTTCAGAGGCAGGTGCTAGAACTACATAGGAGGGAGCTGTGGGATGCTCTGTCTCATTATGATGGGATTATTCAATTTGTTAATAAAAAAACAACAAAAGTAGTAATTGAATTATCACGAGCCAGATTTTGTTTCACTCGTGTTATCTGAAAAGTACAAAGTACATTTTTAAAGAAAGACGCTTATCAACATATTATGGGCACTCACCTAACTGCCAGCTGCAACCTGTATTTGGCTGCTGAGAACAAACTCTCCAAACTCAGACCTTCCCATGCATCAATACATTTATTTTATTTATAGTTAGCAAATGTTTGCAGCAGAAATAAAGGAACAGAGTTTGCAGAGATAAAGAAAGTGACTCATACTACAACAATTTTTCCTGCATATCTTCAAGGTGAACTGCAAAGGAAAAATCTACCATTTACTTCTCCTTTAGGAAATATAAAGGCATCCTCAGAATGGTTTTTTTTAATCTTCTGCTATTTTTTCTATTATTATAAATATCAGGTCTTTCTGGACTTACTTATTTTTGCTGGAGAACTCTTTGGAGGACTGAGGGAATATTGAGATCACAAGCAAACACTTATTACTTTACCAGTCCTCAGTAAAGGAGTGAGGGAAAAGTTTGATGATTCTTAGACCATGTCTGCATTAAGGAATTGATTTTTTTACAGTGGACTGTGTGATAAAACTGGTTTAAGTATTAAGGGGTACCTTGTGGCTCCTTTGCCATGCTGATTTGTGATCTGAATCGTTGCTGTTTTGCTCTTCATGCTACAACATTTTTATTGCACTGGTACCTGTCCTACCACGGCTCCCAAGAGCAGTAGATTCTGAATGGCCGCAGGTTCACCATGGGACTGCAATAGGGGAATTATTTGAATTACCTATGCTATCACCCTACTCACCTTCATCTGTACCCAAACTGAAACAGTTGAGATTGAAACAGCTTTTAAGCCAAACTATACCAATATCTGGCATGCACATTAAGTGTTGGGAGCACTTTTGGCTGTTGATACAAAGTGCTTTACAAGCATTCTACAAGGAACAAAACCAGTAAATTTCTCTAATTCAGACAATGCTTCACACCGCTAACAGATTTTTTCCTTTGCAGTTCACTTCTAATGCAGTTTTTTTGTAGGAGAACAGCATTGTGCCTCATCTGTTGTTACCAGATACAGGAGCAGTCTGAATCCATCTGGAAATGTAGGTCTAATATTTGCAAAGTAGTCAAAGCTGCAATTTAAGGGCCCACCGAGGATTCCCCTTGGGTGCTGTAGGACTTCTATAGCAATTTCACACCACTTCCTTACATGGTCCCTGGGGAAAAGGGACCCTGGCAGGACATCCATAAGCCTGATAATCCCTGGCTGCTGAAATGACCTCACAGCTCCTCTAATTTAAACATTCAGGATATACTGAATTAAACCAGGGGCTGGACCAGCCTCCAGCTGGTTTTGGGGTAATGGGAATGCAAAGGTGACATTAATGTTCCCGGGTCCTACACTGAGCACAGTGTAGCCAGAGCAGCACGTCTGGGATGTGAATTCCTCTTAACGACAAGAATTTTAAAAAAAGAGGCGGAGAGGGGCTGCCATCACAATAAAGTAATCTTATTAAGCCAAAGACCACCATGCAATTGATGATGATGTAGATCCTGATGAGGCTAAACCTGTTTGGATAATTCTTTGAACAGTTTGTTTGTTTAGAACAGATGACATATTTGATAGTCAATGGAATGCTTGTGTATCTGGTATTTTATATGCCGAGATGCAACGTGAGCACTCTTTGACCTTGGCTTTGAATCCCAAGGAATCCCCCCCACCCGCCCCATTTGCCCCTATAGTGTTTTAGAAAATAAGAATGGACATACTGGGTCAGATCAATGGTCCATCTAGCCCAGTATCCTGTCTTCTGAGAGTGGCTGGTGCCAGATTCTTCACTGGAAATGAACAGAACAGGGCAATTATTGAGTGATCCATCCCCAGCTTCTGGCAGTCAGAGATTTAGGGACACCCAGAGCATGGGGTAGCATTCCTGATCATCCTGGCTAAGAGTCATTGATGTATCTATCCTCCATGAACTTAACTAATTCTTTTTTGATCCCTATTATAGTACTGACCTTCACAACATCCCCTGGCAAAGAGTTCCACAGGTTGACTGTGCACTGGGTGAAGTAGTACGGTACTTCCTTATGTTTGTTTTAAACCTGCTGTCTATTAATTTCATTGGGTGGCCCTTGGTTTTTGTATTGTGTGATGTGTAAATAATGCTTCTCTATTGACCCCTGCTTCTTGTGTTACATGTAGGGGTAAATAATGCTTCCTTATTCACTTTCTCCACACCATTCATGGTTTTATAGACCTCTATGATATTCCATCTTAGTTGGCTCTCCTCAAATGGAAGCTGTTCCATACCTGTATTCATTTTTGTTCCTTTCTCTGTACCTTTTCCAATTCTAAGATATCTGTTTTAAGATGGGGTGACCAGAAGTCTATACAGTATTCAAGGTGTGGGCATACCATGGATTTATATAGTGGCATCATATTATTTTCTGTCTTATTATCTATCCGTTTCCTAAGGTTCCTAACATGCTGTTAGCTTTTTTGACTGCCGCTGCACACTGTGGATAGCTCTCTGAGAACATCTGTTCAATGAATCCAAGGTCTCTGTCTTGAGTGTTAGCAGCTAATTTAAACCCCATCATTTTAGTGGACTTCTTGTTGAGTTCTTTTTTTCTTGGAAGTTTCTAATGTTTCTCACTCCTGTAACACTTTCCTGCTTTACTTTACTATAGGTATATGATTGGAAATTTATAAAAATTTAACAGAAAAGTGGTGAAAGGTGCTTGCTATTTCTAAAAATATAGCATGATGTGATTTTGTTATTCCCATTATGTAATCTAGCAGGATAGACTATGTTGAAGAACAGTTCCATTTTACCGACAGCTGCTGACTTTCCCAAAGTTCCTCCATTTTCTCATGAAAGCTGAGATATAAGGTGAAAGGGCCATGAAATATTTAGGTGTCATTTACCATTGATAGGAATAGTAATCATGTGATCAAACTCCCCCCATGCAATGCTTTCAAAATGTCTCTGAAAATCTAAGACATCTTGTAATCAATTATGACTGGTATTGTCAGTATTCTGTATTTAACTGAAATTGTCCTTGTACTAAAGGAAGACTAAACGTTTGCAGCTAACAGTCCATGAGACGAGTGCAGGAAGTTTGGGTTCTGTGAATCACACTCAAGGGAACATAACCACTTGCTGAGAAACAGGCCAAATCTTCTGATCCAATATTTTCCAGTTCTTCAACACATTTTTATTTGTTATCTTAATAGAAAAGGTAGTCAAGACAGCAGCACTTCAGCCTGACTATTACTCCAATGTACACCACATCCTGTAGAGTACTCAGACGGCGTTCCTGTGCTGCCGCCTGCACAATGAAATGGGAAGACAGTCAACATGTGCATAGGTCCCTATGTGCACTGCTCCTTTGGGTGTGTTCCAACTGTAGCGAAGTGGGTAAGATGCTACTTGAGGGTGTTCCCAGGGCAATGACAGTATGTTCTTCCTGCTGACTGGCTATTGCACAAGACAGTGCTTCAGGCCTGATTCACCCCACACCAGTTCTTCATATAAAGTCTTAGCAGACAGTTTACACTTTCAGCCAATGCAATGATTCCTTCTCCTCCCCGCGTCCCCCCCCCTCTGCCCCCATCCAACAGAGCAATGACATTTTGTTTCCCCGGAACTCTCCTTAGGTGAATCTCATCTGCCAAGAGTTTGTAATTTGGACTTTGAATTTTCTAGCGTACAACAGCCCTTACTTGGGCAAAGCTGATGGACTTCAACTGGAGTTGTGCCTTAGGAAGAACTGAATGAAGAACTGAGGTTACATGTACAGGTTTAAAAGAGTTAGTGGTATGGGAGCAGATTCTCAGCTGGTGTAAATTGGCTAGCTCTATTGAAGTCAATGCAAGTCACCAGAGTTCTGCAGAGCACTGAAGTCAATCGATCCATGCTGATTTACACTAACTAAATATCTCACCAATTGTGTTTTGAAAAGGTGGATAATTTTGGTCTAGGGAAAAGGAACAAAGAACTCCAGCTCACAGCATCTGTGAGCTGGCTGCCTGAAAGGTGATGCTCAAAGGTCAAGAGGGATAAATAGACGCAGGGGTGGGGAAACCCTCAACTCCATCTTTTCCTGCCTGTTACTTATCCTGTTATTACAACAAACAGCACAATATAGCAGGGACTGCAAATCACCTTCTTCATATTCCTCTTTGTGTACTGACTGGGAAGGGATTTTTTGTGTCATAGTGGAGTTACTGCAGCAACCAAAATGGCAGTGATACCCTGTCCTCCCACGATACAACAGTGTACACAGCAGAACACCCACTCATACCACGCAGATGTGAGATTCAGATCCATTATGTCTTACTTTCTCCCTGAGCAGTGCCACTGGCTGTCCAAACAAACGGCAAGCGGAAGGGCAAGTGCTGCTGTTGCTCTGTAGAAGACTGGCGACATAAATTTACAAGAGTTTGCCCTGGCAGCAAGGGAAGGACTGGTCGATCACATTCTCAATTAACTGCACAGCGTTCAAATAAGAGGAAGGGTGGAGTGTTCTGTTCATTTGTTTACTTGCTGTTCAACTCAGCTTGCTTCAGATGCTATTGAAAATTAAAAAAAAAAAAAAGAGAGAGAGAGAGAGAGAAATGAACTGATTTGTGAGGGTTACATAGCAAGTACCCGATTCCCCTGCCTGAGATCCCATATGTTCACGTGCTTTATTTCATAGTTACAGCACAGATAAGTCAGCAAGGGGAGCTTAACTGTGTCATTCCTATTAGAGTATTGGATAACTTTGTTTTGCCATTTTAAAACTCTTTGAAGAAATACTTTGCAGGCAAATTAAGGGCACATTTCTGCAAGATGCTGAGTGTTCCTGGGGAATGAGGCAGCTCAGCACCTTTTAAGACTAGGCCTTACGTTCTCCCCTTCTCTAAGAGACTGAATGACATAAAAATGTAACACAATGTAATGGACTTACACGTTGCAAGGCTGCCTGTAACTGCAGCCCACTTAAATCTCTCAGTAAAATAAGGTTTGAACCTTTCCTTTTTCAAATCAGGACATTTGCAAACAATTGGCATTTTCACTGCATAAATCTAATTCAACAATCAGATGGCTTGCTTGGCTCTGCACTGAGAACACATTGTACTATATGTGACCTAGGGAACTTTAGCTCACCTTTAATTATCTTCAGCAATTGCGTAGCCTAACAGTTGTTCCTGTCTTGTATTCTTGGCTTTTAATCAGTAACCTCCCAGTTGGTTGTTTTTTTTACGTTGCAGCTTTTTTCTCATACCCTGAGCACAGACAGAAAGGAGAATGATGCGATGAGAACACACGTCTGGTCCTGGTTTTGAAAGTGTCCTCAACCCGGCTTACACGTTCAGACCTCCAGTTTTGGGTGTTCGTGTTTTCTGACATATCTAACCTCAGTGCTGTATGTGAAAAAGCAAGTGTGTATACACACTGATCTTGTTATTCTGAATATTTTGGCACCCAAAATGTTCATGTCCAATGTCATCAACATGAAAAATTATAAGTACAGATTTAAAGGCCTTTTTGATAATCTGCCTTGATAAGGTTCTGCTTTCTAAAGTCGCTTATTCTGTACAAAGTTAATGACCAGCCAGACTGAATGCTTTTCTAATGCCTAAACCCAAACAGCAGATGTGGGTGGCCTCAAGGTAATATTTACCAACATTCAGACTGCAGGAAAATAGCTTTATTTAAGCATGAGGGAGGGAGGGAGTCTTAGGCTAGGTCTACACTGGGAGGGGGGGGAATCGATTTAAGTTCGACGTATCCGAGCCGACTTACTCCGCTGTGAGGATGACGGCAAATCGACCGCCGTGGCTCCCCCGTCGACGGCGCTTACTCCTACCTGCACTGGTGGAGTACGCGCGTCGATTCGGGGATTGATTGTCGCTGTGATGTTGTGCCGTCTATATGGTTTTATAAAAACATGATAATAAGTGAATATAATGTAACTGGGATAGTTTTATAAAGATTTGATGATAAGTGAATATAATGCAACTGGGATATGCTTCGTGCAAAAGGTCTCTTGTAAGATATCATTGCAAAGCTCATAATCTACTGAGTGTGATCATCCTATTTGTAGAAATGTACCACTCTTGTATCTAAAACTAGAAATATAAAACATAACTCTGAGAGCCTATTGTAATTATGTAAAGTGTGGGCCATTAATGATGGTTTGGAATCTTGATGACTCCCATTAACAAGGACCATTGTCTGCAGATGGCTGTGTTTACCTGTTAGTCTTCCTGTATATGTGTGTGCTGGCAAGTGGGCAATGAAGTCTTGCAGTGACATGTGATCATGTCACCTGAACTGGAATCCATCTTTAACCTGGGTGCTTTTCCAGTGGGGGGGCGGGGGGTGGAAACCCAGAGGGACAAAGGGTTCCCACCTTATGCAAAAGATATATAAAGCGGTGGAAGAGAACAGAGGGGGAGAGGAGCCATCATGAAGAATCCCCTAGCTATCACCTGAGCTGCAACAAGAGCTGTACCAGGGGAAAGAATTGTGCCCAGTCCTGGAAGGTGTCCAGTCTGAGAAAAAACTTACTGAAGCATCTCTGAGGGTGAGATTATCTGTAATCAGTTTGATTAGGCATAGATTTGCGCATTTTATTTTATTTTGCTTGGTGACTTACTTTGTTCTGTCTGTTACTACTTGGAACCACTTAAATCCTACTGTCTGTATTTAATAAAATCACTTTTTATTTAGTACTTTACTCAGAGTATGTATTAATAACCTGGGGGAGCAAACAACTGTGCATATCTCTCTATCAGTGTTATAGAGTGCAAACAATTTATGGGTTTGCCCTGCATAAGCTTTATGCAGGGTAAAACGGATTTATCTGGGTTTAGACCCCATTTGGAGTTGGGCATCTGAGTGCTAAAGACAAGCACACTTCTGTGAGCTGTTTTCAGGTAAACTTGCAGCTTTGGGACAAGTGATTCAGACCCTGGGTCTGTGTTGGAGCAGACAGGAGTGTCTGGCTCAGCAAGACAGGGTGCTTGAGTCCTGAGCTGGCAGGGAAAACAGAAGCGGGGGTAGTCTTTGCACATTAGGTGGCAGCTCCCAAGGGGGTTTCTGTGATCCAACCCATCACAGTCGCGTCCCGACGAGACGCTATAATTCGATCCCCGAGAGATCGATTTCTACCCGCCGATCCAGGTGGGTAGTGAAGACAAGCCCTTAGGGCTTGTTTACACTACAGACACTACAGTTGCGACTCTAGGTTAACCTAAATTTTAGATGCAGACCAGCCCTATCTCTAGCTTTTCATGAGGCTTCTCACCATCCAGGAATATTCAAGAACAAAAATCAGTGTTCCCTGACTCCTGAGAATTGTACAACTGGATCAGCCTAATGCTAATTAACATCATTGCATTTTCTTAAGCAACTGCCTTTCAAAACCAGTTTCACTTACCCACACTATCCCCTCGGAACCAGGTGGGATGGATTCTATCTATCTACCTATGATATTTTTAAGGTGCTAATCACAGTATGATCTAAGCACAGACATGTCAAAACCAGGTAGCCACCATGGTTGCCGAAGCAGTAGTGTACCCTGTCAGTCAGAATCAAGTTCAAGGCTGGACACCAAGGCTATGTTTCCTGAGGCCTTTTTTCCCTTAACAATTTCCACTATTGCAGCAGGGCTAAATGACATAGTTGGTGGTGAAAACACCTGCTTCAGGTCTATACGAGTGCTTCCATGGGTACAGGGCAACTCACTGGTATTAACGGGTAAAAAAATTGCTAGTATGGGTGACTCCCATCTCAACTGTCAGCCAGTACAGAGCTTCAACAGTAAGGTAAAACACTAAGGACAAAAATTGTCCCAGTGCAGCTTATGATTGGTCCTGAGGGTACAACTTAAATGGTCTAGTCAGATACCTCAAGGAAGTCTTGTGCCTGCTTAGAGGTTTTGATTCCATGCATAAAAACCCAGAGTTATTTGTTGAGGTTTTGAGAGTATACAAGGCAGGTTGGGTTACCCCAAACTGCCTGTGGTGTTTCTGTGACACCTCAGCCTGCCTGTATACTCACAGAAAAGCATGTGAATAAGTTTATTTGTGACTAGCCTCATTGTCATATACATAAGTGTTAGCAGGATTGTGCCTCTAGGTAGGGATGGGTGTAAATACCATAAGCCTCTGGAATTCAGATTAGTTACATACCTTATCTAAGTTGCCTCCAAACCTTTTGCATCTGCTGGAGTCACGTAAGAAAAGGCTTCCTCCTTCTCAGATGTACAGTGGTTCCAGGCAGGATGCAAACACCATGAGAACAGTTTTTCTTCTAATAATGTGCTATTTCTGATTGAAGCTAGATAGTCAGAGAGACATGTGAGAATGAAAAACAAAGGGATAAAACCAGTATTCTAGCTTCTTTAGACCTCAAAACAATGTTTGGATTTCAATTTGGGGGGCAGCTCCTGTTTGAACCCTTTAAAAAAAATCAAAAAGCCACTCAAGGGTTAAAAGAAAATACAACAAAGCCACAATACATAGTGTGCGAGTGTTTGTTATGGTGACATTTCAACAAGGAAATCCTTTTCACTCTGTAGTGCAGGAAACAGGCCTCCTGCAGAATAAGCAAATGCAATGAATACAGACAGAATATTTCACAACAGGAATATGTTTTTCTTTCTCCTTAAGGGCTCATCAGCCTGGCGCAGTGGGAGATGCCCAGGGCTGAAATGAGACACTTACCAGCACGATTTATCCTGCATGGAGTAGAATTATAAGGAGTTGTGCCTTAATGCATTAGCTGTGTAATGAGTTTTACTGAAGCATTATTAACTTGCAGGATAATCACAATTCTGACCGCATCATTGTCTGCTTCACACATTTGGGCCTGAAGGAAAAGCTCAGTCCTCAGAGGTTCGGCTACAGATGTTGCCAATAAGAATATGGATTGTTCTCTCTGGCATTTTTTTTTTCTGTTACTGTGTGATGTGTTTGCATAACTGGAGATATGGCACCTGTCTTTGTTACTGAAATTATTAGCTATTTTCCTCAGGAGGATTCATAGGAGCCCTCTATGAATTCTGAGGTATGGCTAATCAGCTTGGCAGCAATAATGTTGCTGCTCTGCACAATTGCCTTTATCATTCTGCTATATGCAGTGTAGCTGTAGCCATGTCAGTCCCAGTATGTTAGAGAGACAATGTGGGCGAGGTAATATATTTTACTGGACCAGCTGCTGACTTTCCCATCTTCACCCCCACCTTGTAAACACATACTCGATATTATGTTTCCCCTGTGCTATAAAATGTTGCCCCACACAGCTGATTCCAAAGGCAAAGGCCTTTTTTTCCAGGCAGTTTTTGCATTCACTTAGTAAATACTAACACAAACAAGCCAATGATTTACAAAAGAAGCTGCAAGGCTCCTTCACAGTGTAAGAATTTAGGGGTTCACATATGGAACAGAAAACTGGTTCATCTAGGCCCAGATTTAGATCTGACTTACAGTTGTGTAAACCAGGCGCTATTCCATTGATAGACTTGATGGACTTACGTCAGTGTTAAACCAGTGTAAGCAAGATTGGAATTTGGCCCCTTGTTTGATGCCCTGTCTTTGTCAATGGCCAGTGCCAGATGTCCTAAAAGAAGGTGTGAGAAGAAATTTCTTTCTGACCACTCTGGGGAATCAGCATGTGCCCTGAAGCATGAGGGTTGGTAGCAATGATCATTATTATTTTAGCTAATATAACTGAAGATGCCATTCTTTTCCTATAAATGTTTAATCCTTTTTTGTGAAGTACTAAGTCAAGTGTAAGCCATTCAAACAACCACAAACCTCCATTTGTATTGCTATAATACTAGTCTGTTAGTATGCTTTAGAGAGGACAGTGGAAGGAGCTAATATTAAATTCCCAGGAAACAATCATCTACTCACAGTTACTTTAGAAATTCTGCATTATGAATAGAGCTGAGCAGACTCGACATTGCAAATAAACCACAATACAAATGTATTCCTTTTTCTGTTTGTGAATCATTGCCAGATCAATTCTGTAGTTACTATCATAAATATGTGCCAAATAAGGTGATGAACAATTTTCACACAACAGGTTGTTCATGAACTGTTCATTTACATGACTTGCTGTTCATTGTCAATGGTGCATGAGCAGTCACCTAAGTGCTGAAAATATGGCAATGTTTCTGGACTAGTGGATAAGACAATGGGAGTTAGGAGATTGAGTTCTATTCCTCACTCCTCCACTGATCTACTTGGACAAACCACTTCACTTTTTGTGCCTCAGTTTCCCAATACTTACTATCTGTTGTAAAGCACTTTGAGATCTACAGGTGAAAAATGCTCAGTAAGAGCTAAGTATTCTTCTTTTCTGTGCTGTGCAAATGTAACTTTGAACCTCCAGCTAACTCATGACGAATAATGAATGGAGATAGCAGGAAAATGGAATTTTCATCCTGGGGGAAATTCCATCATTTTGACATTTGTTTTTCTCTCAGATCATGATGAAAAGAAGAAATACTGAAAAGTTCCCAAACATTTCAATTAAGAAATATCAAAACAAACAAATCTGACATTTTGAAACAGAATAAAATACAAAATGTTGATTTGGAACAAAACATTACATTTCAAAATGTTGCTTCCTGGAATATAAAAATTTAGTAAGCGCTATATTTTCCAGTGAAAACACTTTACAATGGAAAATTTGCAACCAGTTTTAATAATGAATAAAGTACAGCAAAAAAGATAATCTTGCTTATTCACAAATATCCTGTCTGCATATGAAGAAAGGCCATTTCTTACACAATTTTGTAAACAAAAACCCATTCAGAAGAAATTAATTATAAAGACTTATGAAGGTTATCAAACCAAAAACTATTTGGAATGCAAATGGATGTTCAGAAACACTGTTTGTGCCATATCTGATCAGATCTTATTGTGAACTTAATCTGAATGGATCATGAAGACCTGAAACTTGTGGTTCATAATAACCCTAGGATCCTAAACATGGATGCGCTTGTTTACAAAAGACTGCATTTCAGTTACCAGACTTGCAGACTTTCAAGTTCTGTCTCATCTTCCCAGAAAAAAGGAGGTGCTAAAAGGTTTTAATGAGCTCCAGTTATTAAAGACTCTTCTGTCTTGCAGCTCTCGCTGAGGGAAGGGGGAAAATAATGGAGTGGAGGGTGGGACTGAGAGAAATCAGAGTGTGCAATGTGCATTGTGTAAAAGGTAGTTGGAGGAGAGGATTATATATTCAAAATAAGAGACATATGCAGCAACAGGTCCAGATTAATGCACTTTACCCCCCAGTGATTAAGAAAGTCCCCACAATGGAGGACCTCCTGAACCAAAACCCTTCAGTCAAACATCCCAAATTTAGGAGATATCCCATATGTAGTGGGTTTAGACTTATGATGTAGGTGCCTTTACATTTTGGAAACTTTTACTCAACTTCATGTGTTTTGCTTGTGAATGTATCTGGGCTCCAGCAGCTGTTACTTCACACTGGAAGCGTATGGTGCTGTTTGCCCAACATATTTAAAGTATTTGGTGCTTTGTAAGTAGTAAAAAGGTTTTAACAAAACATTTAATAGGTTGGTTATAGATAAGAGTGTCTGCTTTTGGATTTA
The DNA here is from genome assembly GCF_011386835.1 of Chrysemys picta bellii. Lineage (NCBI taxonomy): Eukaryota > Metazoa > Chordata > Testudines > Emydidae > Chrysemys > Chrysemys picta. Next base: position 101,191,928 of record NC_088797.1, read on the forward strand.
ACTGATAAACAAACATCCCTGGTTAATCAATAAATAAAAATGAAATTGGTGTTTATCCAATAGACACTGGAAAAATAGTGAGAATAGTTACTCAATTTGTGCTGCCTTCACCCCTTTCCCAATCCAGTTGGTTTATATGAGCAATGTCTCTGCTCCCCAACTTGACTCTAGGGGCTTGTTGACATGGAGCAGTAATGAGCACTACAGGGGAGTAATTTTTAAAGCACACTAACATGCGGGCTGCCTCTTTAGCATGACCACAATCCATGGTACTTGGGGGTTACCCTTGAACCAACACTGAGCTATTGCCAACACTATGACAACACCAAAAAGAAGATAAAGACAAGGGTTATCACCCAGAAGATTGCTGACACATCCTGGGGACATGATGCATGCATGCTTTGAACGTCTGTCCAAGCCCCGGTCTTGTCAACAGTGAAGCATTGCACACCAGTTTGGTGCAGCAGCTCCCACACCAATCTCGTTGACACTGTAATCAATGCCACCCTTGGGATTGTTAGCGGTTCTCTCGGGTCTATGCCAATACCGTAGCTTCCAGTTTTGGTGGGCATCACACCAGCCAACATCAGGCAAGATACTGCTGTGGTCCAGGAGTACAACAAAATCCTGGCTCCCTGCTGATACACCAAGATCTCAACTCAGGGCCACCCTCCTGACTCAAATCCAGGAAGCCTTTCTGGATCCACATGTCAATGCTACAGGCCAACAGAAAGGACACCAGAACTCACTGGCTGCTCATGACATCCCAAACAAACACCTGATTAAAGAGCCAATGAAAGAAGTCCTGGGAGTCTGCCTTCCCCCCCCCCCATAGATAGTGGACTACACTCAACCACGTTCGGGCAATGTACAGAAGGTGTGGGAATCTCCTCCACAAATGGAAATTCAAAGACTCACCAAATTGTGACTGTGGTGAGGTACAAGCCGTGCAACATATCATGGACAACTGTCCTGTTCATGCTTACAGTGGTGGCACAAGGAGGAATTCATCTAGCTACCCCAGAAGCATTAGAATGGCTTTTGACTCTCAAGATTCAACAATAATCCCAGCATCTTGCTTTTAGACAAAGGAAATGCAGTGGATCTAATTTACCTTGATTTCAGTAAGGCATCTGACACGGTTCCACATGGAGAATTATTAGCTAAATTGGAAAAGATGGGGATCAATATGAAAATTGAAAGGTGGATAAGGAACTGGTTAAAGGGGAGACTACAACGGGTCATACTGAAATGTGAATTGTCAGGCTGGAGGGAGATTACTAGTGGAGTTCCTCAGGGATCGGTTTTGGGACTGTGATCCTTGTCGGCTGGCCCACCGGGCCGCTAGAGGTGGTGGGGAGCTACGGCATCACGCCTCTGTCACTGGGAATTAGCGGTGGGGAGAGCGCCGGCCAGAGTCTGTGGCACGCCCCTCAGGCAGGGGAGCACCAGCAAAAAGTCTGTGGCGCGCCCCTCAGGCAGGGGAGCACCGGCAAAAGGCTAAGCCCAAGAATTGTCGTACCTGCCTCTTCGTGGTCAGCGCCTCACATTCCTGGAGTGCTTGGACCTTCCCGATGAGGTAGCGTACCTGTCCCCGACCCAAGGTGTACCCCAGATAAGTGGTTTCCTCCCGCCCAATTCAGCATTTTTTTGGATTGGCTGTGATCCCGGCGGTGTGGAGGTCCCGGAGGACAGCTGCTACTTGGTTGAGATGTTCCTCCCAGTTGCTGCCATAGATGACCACATCATCCAGGTAGGCCGCGGCGTACTTGGTGTGTGGTTGCAAAATCCGATCCATCAAACGCTGAAAGGTTGCCGGGGCCCCATGGAGGCCGAAAGGCATCCGGGTAAAATGGTACAGCCTTGAAGGGGTGGCAAACGCGGTCTTCTCCTTGGACCGGGGTTCCAAGGGGATCTGCCAGTACCCCTTGGTGAGATCTAACGTGGTGATATAACAGGCTTCCCCAAGCCGGTCAAGAAGCTCGTCGACGTGGGGCATTGGGTAGGCATCAAACTTTGAAATGGCGTTGGCTGGCTCCCATGTGGCTTTGTAACGAGGACGAAGGGGCTCCGCCATTCGCTCTGGGACCTCTCAATAACACCCAGCTCCAACATTTCCTGGACTTCCTCCTCCACGGCCTCCCGCAATAGCCGGGTTGTCTCTCGGACCACCATCCCGGGGTCGGTCTGGATCACATGGTGGGCGAGTGTACTTCCGTCCAGGCTTCGTGGTGAAGGTCTTGGGGAATGCCCTCACTAAGCAGAGGGCCTGTCCTTGCTGCTCAGCGGTGAGCGTCTCTGCTAGCTGGGGCTCCCCATTATCGGACTCCTCGGGGGGTTGTGGCCTGAGGTCTGGTTCGGGGGGGTATGGGGCAATTAGTAATCCTTCCCGTTCCCTCCAGGGTTTTAACAGATTTACATGATAAATCTGCTTTTCCTTCCGGCGACCGGGTTGCCAGATTTCATAAGTGACAGGCCCCACTTGGCAAAGGACCTCATACGGGCCCTGCCAGTGGGCAAAAAGTTTTGATTCTTCTGAGGGAAGCAGGAGGAGGACTCGGTCCCCTGGTGCAAATGATCAGGCCTGGGCGCCCCGATTATATTGCTGCTCCTGGGCTCTCTGGGCTGTGTTTAAGTTCTCCCTCGTGATCTCACCCGCCCAGGCCAGCCGCCCCTGCAGTTGTAAGACGTATTGCAAGAGGCCCTGCGTTGCGGACAATGTGCGTTCCCAAGTTTCTCTCAGGAGGTCCATCACCCCACGGGGTCGTTGCCCATAGAGGAGCTCAAATGGAGAGAACTTTGTGGAAGCCTGCGGAACTTCCCGAACTGCCAGTAGTAAAGGGGGGAGTAGTTGATCCCATTGGCGGAGGTCCTGTGTGGGGAAGCATCGCAACATTCCCTTCAGGGTCCGGTTAAAACGTTCGACCAACCCATCAGTCTGGGGATGGTAGACCGAGGCCTGCAGTTTCTTAATCCCTAACAGGGCACACACCTGACAGAATAGCTTGGAGGTGAAGTTGGTCCCTTGGTCAGTGAGTATCTCCTGAGGGAGACCTACCCTGGCGAAGATCATCACGAGCTCCGCCGCAATAGTGCAGGCGGTGATACTTCTTAAGGGGACAGCCTTGGGGAAGTGAAGCGGGTGGCATAGTCCATCATGACAAGGATATATTGATGGCCCGCCTGACTTTTTGGGAAGGGTCCGACCAGGTCCATTGCTACTCGCTCAAATGGAACTCTCACAATTGGTAACGGGACCATGGGGGCCTTCTGGACCCTGGCCGGTGTGGCGTCTTGGCAGTCCGGATATGACACACAGTAATCTTTCACCTCGCAATGGACTCAATGCCAGAAGAACATGGCCAGGACCTTAGCTGCGGTTTTCTCTGGTCCTAAATGGCCTGCAGCTGGGATGTCATGGGCCAGTTTCAGGACAGCCCACCGATGAATCCGGGCGACCATGAGTTGGACATCTTGGGTTTGAGGGTCTTGCTCCACGCGGTAGAGCCAATCGTGATTGAGCCATTGGATAGTCCGCTGGGCCTCCACGACCTCTCTGTCCACCCGTGCCAAATATTCATAGGCAAAACAGAGTGTAGGGTCCTCCCTTTGATCTTGGCTCAAGTCCCCAATGTCCACCGGGGAACCCCCTGTCTCCCGGCCGTCCGGCCCAAGTGTGAGAAATGGGGTAACCTGCGCACCGGGGCCTGTGTCCATCTCAGTGGAAGCTCCCTCGAAGGCCTCTTCCAGGGATAGGGATCAGAGCACGTCAACGAAATCCAGCAAGTCCCAGCCCAGAATGACCAGGTAGGCAAGGGATGGGGCCACTGCTACGTTCATTAACTGAGTTGCATCATGATAGGGACCTGAACCGTGGGATACGGTTTCACGTCTCCATGTATACATTAAATCCGTACCTCCCCAACGATCCGCTCGGCGTCCGGGAGGAGCGCCTGGCGGACAAGAGTCTGTCCATATCCCGAATCAATTAGACCAACCACGTGTGTCCTGGCGACGTCCATGGGTGCTGTCAACTTGGCCGCGGAGGACGGACGGGCCCGGCGCTCTCTGGTGTACACCCGGCCAAAGTCGCATTCCATCACCATACAGTCTCGTTGCAGATGACCGTACTCGCCCCACCGAAAGCAAGGTCCTATCTCTGTGCACCCCGGCCGTGCGGGGGCACCACTGGGGCCGCGGGGGGTTGAACGGAGCCCGGGGGTCGGGTCGAGCGTCCGGACGGCGGGTGCGGTGGAGCCTCTGAGCGTCGGGAAAAAGTGGTCCCACCGCCCTCTGGTCATCAGGCACAAGGTGGTGCGTCGGTTTTGGGGACGGACCCCCTTTCAGGCTTCTGAGTGCCGAGTCCAGAAGTTCGGGGGCGGGCTGCCGGTCCTACTGGGGACTCGGCCTCTAGAAAATCCTCCATAAGTGTGACTGCTGCGCTCAGAGTTTGAGGTCGATGCCGCAACACCCACACCCTCCCCGGAGTCGGGAGGATGTGCACGAATTGCTCAAGGATGATCTGGTCCATCACCTCAGCCACAGTTTGATGCTCAGGTTGTAGCCATCAGCAAGCGGCATCCTTTAATTCCTGGGCCCCGGCCCGGGGCCGAGCGCCCGGTGGGTAAAGCTTTCCCCGAAACCTTCGCCGAAAGGTCTCCTGGGTGATATCGAAGGCGTCCAAGATAGCCACTTTCACTCGAGCATAAACACGGGCCTCATCGTCTGGGAGCCCCCGGTAAGACTTCTGAGCGGGTCCCGTCAGATAGGGGGTGAGGAGGGTCACCCATTGGTCCGGTGCCCAACCGGCTACTGCAGCAACCCGCTCAAAGGTCACCAAATAAGCCTCTGGGTCATCCTCAGGCCCCATCTTGGCCACACAGATTGGTGGTGCAGCGGGGGGTGGGTGCAGCCTGGGTCATGCTTCTGTCACCGGGGAATTAGTGGCAGGGAGAGTGACGGCCAGAGTCTGGAGTGCGCCCCTCAGGCAGGGGAGCGCCGGCAAAAAGTCTGTGGCACGCCCCTCAGGCAGGGGAGCGCCGGCAAAAAGTCTGTGGCACGCCCCTCAGGCAGGGGAGCGCCAGCAAAAGTCTGTGGTGCGCCTCTCAGGCAGGGGAGTGCCGGCAAAAGGCTGTGGCGCGCCCCTCAGGCAGGGGAGCACTGGCAAAAGGCTGTGGCGCTGTCTGGGTTTTGGTCCCGAGGAGGGTCAGCTGGGTCATCAGCTGCTGGCAGCTCCAGCTCTCCCTCTGGCTTAGGCTCCTCCGGTGTCTCAGGGTACTCGGCTTCTGGCAGTCCTGATAGCTCTAGTCCTTCCTGCAGGTCCAGATTCCCCTGGTCCAGGGCCTCCCCTGGCGTGAAGTCTGAAGGGAGCAGCCCGCAGTCTGCGTCTGCCTCCCTCCCTGGTGCTGCCCTGACTAAACTAAGGACCCCGCCCTTTGTACCTCCTGTCCCACCCCTCCCCTTCCGGGGGTTGGAGTAATCTTGGCCTGGCCCCGCCCACTCAGGCTGAGAGAGCGGCCCTTTACCCTCAGGTTCCGAGGGAAGCCACCCTGGCTTCCTACAGGGACCAATCTTATTTAATCTTTTTATTACTGACTTTGGCACAAAAAATGGAAACGTGCTAATAAAGTTTGCGGATGACACAAAGCTGGGAGGTATTGCTAATACAGAGAAGGACCGGGATATCATACAGGAAGATCTGGATAACCTTGTAAACTGGAGTAATAGTGATAGGATGAAATTTAATAGTGAAAAGTGCAAGGTCATGCATTTAGGGATTAATAACAAGAGGCTGGGGAGGCATCAGTTGGAAGTAACAGAGGAGGAGAAGGACCTCAGAGTATTGGTTGATCACAGGAGGACTATGAGCCACCAATGTGATATGGCCGTTAAAAATGCTAATGTGGTCTTGGGATGCATCAGGTGAGGTATTTCCAGTAAAGATAAGGAGGTGTTAGTTCCGTTATACAAGGCACTGGTGAGACCTCATCTGGAATACTGTGTACAGTTCTGATCTCCCATGTTTAAGAAGGATGAATTCAAACTGGAACAGGTTCAGAGAAGGGCTACTAGGATGATCCGAGGAATGGAAAACCTGTCATATGAAAGGAAACTCAAAGAGCTTGGCTTGTTTAGCCTAACCAAAAGAAAGCTGAGGGGGGATATGATTGCTGTCTATAAATATATCAGAGGAATAAATACCAGGGAGGGAGAGGAATTATTTAAGCTCAGTACCAATGTGGACACAAGAACAAATGGATATAAACTGGCCATCAGGAAGTTTAGACTTGAAGTTAGATGAAGGTTTCTAACCATCAGAGGAGTGAAGTTCTGGAACAGCCTTCCAAGGGGAGTAGTGGGGGCAAAAGACATATCTGGCTTCAAGACTAAGCTTGATAAGTTTATGGATGGTATAATGGGATAGCCTAATTTTGGCAATTAATTTGTCTTTGACTACTAGCGGTAAATATGCCCAATGGCTTGTGATGGGATGTTAGATGGGGTGGGATCTGAGTTACTACAGAGAAGTCTTTCCTGGGTGTCTGGCTGGCAGGAGCGCTGCCAGCTTTTTTTGCCGCCCTAGGCAGCGGAAGGTCCGGCCCCCAAAATGCTGACAACGACCGGGGTGGCCGAAGATCCGGCTGCCGCAGTTGCCGCCCCCCAAATGTTAGTGCCCTAGGCGACCACCTAGCTCGCCTAATGGGTTGTGCCGGCCCTGCTGGCTGGTGAGTCTTGCCCACATGCTCAGGGTTTAGCTGATCACCATATCTGGGGTCATGAAGGAATTTTCCTCGAGGGCAGATTGGCAGAAGCCCTAGGGTTTTTCGCCTTCCTCTGCAGCGTGGGGCACGGGTCACTTGCTGGAAGATTTTCTGCACCTTGAAGTCTTTAAACCATGATTTGAGGACGTCGATGGCTCAGATACAGGTTTGATACAGGAGTGGGTGGGTGAGATTCTGTGGCCTGCATTGTGCAGGAGGTCAGACTAGATTATCATAATGGTCCCTTCTGAGCTTAAAGTCTATGATTCTAAAATGCCATACAAAAGACAACAACTAACATGTTGTACATTGGTTGGTCCATGTAGACCCTGCTGGTGTGCACTAAAGGTTGCCTAGTGTACTTTAACGTAGTGCAGTTTGAAACAGTATTATGTGTACATACAAAGAGAAAGCCCTGAAACACCCTGGTGTTTACATAGAACTCAAAAATTCCTAAAAATATCCCCCACCCCAATTAAATTATTGTCCCCCCAAAACACAAGCCCTAGCTGTAGAGTTTTTATAGCAGTAATATAGAAGCATTGACTGCCAGGTGCAAACATCCCCAACGACTGGTAATAGAATACGACACGAGGATGGCTCTGAGTTACTACAGAGAATTATTTCCCTGGTGTATAGCTGTTTGGTCTTGCCAATGTGCTCAGGGTCTAACTGACTGCCATATGTGGGATTGGGAAGGAATTTTCCTCAGGTCAGATTGGCGGAGACCTGGGGGGTTTCGCCTTCCTCCACAGCATGGGGCATGAGTCACTTCCAGATTTCAACTAGAGTAAATGGTGGATTCTCTGTAACTTGAAGTTTTTCAATAACTCAGCCAAAAGTTATGTCTTTTACAGGAGTGGGTGGGTGAGGTTCTGTGGCCTGAAATGTGCAGGTCGTCAGATTAGATGATCATGATGGTCCCTTCTGGCCTTAAAGTCTATGAATTTATGAGGTGAATGTATAGATAAACTAGCAGTGATGCCCATCCTGGAATGCTCAATCTCACAGTGGATAGGCAGATGGGTTCCCTGTCTTTAAGGGCCCTGGTTCCAAGTACAGTAGTTGCACACTCACTTTCTTTTTGTAGTTTCACTGTTTATTTTATTTTTCTGTGTGTTTTTTCCTTTTTAATGTTTTTATTCTTTTTTGCTCCCCCTATCCTAGTATTCCCTATACTTTACCCATCCCCATCTACTGCTGGATCTCTACCCCTCCAGGCACCCAAGTATGGCAGCTTCTAATACTAACATGTAAAGCAGGACAAAGAAAAGAGAAACAGTGCAACCAGATTCAAAGAGATTGTATAAGTGACTTGGGGCCCACCCTACTGCTCTTATGCATGTGAGAGCTCCATTGAATAACGGACTACTCATGTGAATCAGTGATGCAGAATCAGGTCCTGAATTAGCAGATGGAACAGGAAGATCAGTATCAACAAGTGTAAATAAGTTAGTCTGGGAGTTAGGTTATTGTGGAAAACTCATCTAGCCAGACCGTGGCAGCATAAAGAGATAAGACACTTAGGGCATGGCTACACTTGCAGATGTAGAGCGCTGTGAGTTAAACCCACCTTCGTAGAGCGCAGTAGGGAAAGCGCTGCAGTCTGTCCACACTGACAGCTTCAAGCGCACTGGCGTGGCCACATTTGCGTAGGGTTACCATATTTTAGTTTTAAAAAAGGAGGACACTCCACAGGGCCCCGGCCCCCCCCCCAACTCCGCCCCTTCCCCGCCCCAACTCTGCCCCCTTCCCTGAACGCTCCGCCCCCTGCTCCTCCCCCTCCCGTGCTTCCCGCGAATCAAATGTTCGCGGGAAGCCTGAAACAGGGAGGCAGCAGGTAAGCTGGGGATTGGGGCTGGAGTTGAGGCGGGGTGCAGCGCGGCCCAGTCCGGTCCCGCTGGCTGAGCGGTTCCCTCCGGCGGCCGGCCGGCCCAGGCCAAGAGGCTCTGGTCCTGCCGGCCCCCCTGGCTGAGCGGCTCCCTCTGGCGGCCGGCCGGCCCATACCAAGAGGCTCTGGCCCCGGCATCTCCCGCCCAGCTCGGCGCGGGCCCTGGGGCGCCGTCCCCCGACCAAGCACCCCCGGCCGAGCACCGCTGGCCCCGGCCCCGGCCGAGGGCCCCAGCCCCAGCCCGGCCCCGGCCCCCGGCCGAGCACCGCCAGCCCCGACCCCGCACCGCTGGCCCCGGCCCCCGGCCCCGCACCGCCGGGCCCTCCCTCCCTATTTTCCCGGACATGTCCGGCTTTTTGGGATTTCCTCCCAGACAGGGATTTGAGGCCCAAAAAGCCGGACATGTCCAGGAAAATCCAGACGTATGGTAACCCTACATTTGCGGCACTTGCAGCAGCATTGGGAGTGATGCATTATGGGCAGCTATCCCAGCATGCAAGTGACTGCAACGTGCTTTTCAAATGGGGGTGGGGGGTGGGTGGAGTGTGACAGGGAGTGTGTTGTGTGTCTGTGGAGGGAGATAGAGTGGGTTTTTGGGTTGCTGAGAGTGTGTCAGCGTGCTGTCTTGTAAGTTCAGACCCCCCTCTTTTCCCCCCCGCCTCTCTCTCACTCACTCAAAGCAAACAGTAAATGTTTGCTTTTTCCTTGGAGCTGATAAACAGCCGGCTTCTCCAAATCGGAGCTTTGAAAGTGCATTTCCACATTCCTGCAGCCAATTTCACAACAATGACAAGAGTGGCCACTTGACTTAAGGGGATTATAGGACATTTCGGGAAGCTGATCACAGCGCAGTAACGCAACACCTCGTTCACACTGGCGCCGCGGCACTCCAGTGGGGGCGCAGCAAATGTTATTCCACTCGCCGAGGTGGAGTACCAGCAGCTCTGTAGCTGCGGAGTCAGAGCGCTCTACGTGCCTTGCCAGTGTGGACGGAGAGTGAGCTAGGGCGCCCGGGGCTGCTTTACTGCGCTGTAACTCGCAAGTGTAGCCAAGGCCTAAATTGCATTAACAGTGGGGCGGGACATCAGTGCATAAACAGGCTATTGCATGGAAGTCAGTCCTGAATAGGAAAGCAAAAGAGAAGCCAGGTTTGAAAAAGAAGTCATAAGGGAAACTGGGCATATTCTTATTGATAGAAAGGAGGCTTTGTGGTTGAAGTTTTCAAAATTTGAATCTGTTATATTCATTTAGCTGTTTTGGTTAAGGAACAAAAGTGCTTTAAAACAAATAACGAAACTGTACTCTTTCCTAGAGATGTGAAGCATATAATCACTGTACCAGTGTTATAGATGGACAGATACACAAAAGTTAAGAAACTTGCTCAAGGTCACCCAGAGCCAGAGTCTGGTGAACCCTGATCTTAATATGTTGTATCACCATCATCAATGCCAACTCTGCCCACACTTCTGGCTTGGCAGACAAGTTGCAGGAGGGATCTGGCTGTATAGAGGAGTGATTGGTTTACTACTTTGCCCCTCTTAGGCCAGCCATTCAGCTCAGGGAGCTCATGCCAGGCATGCAGGTTGAGGGAGAAAACCAGGAAAAATAGATTGTCATAGATTCTGACTCCCCATCCTAGATGAGAGAGGGGAAGTGGCCATTCAGGTTTCAGCCTTGTGTCGCCCTCCATCAATTGTGCTGATACCCTTCAACAAAGCAAGGGAAGTGAAGATATAACATCCCTGCTATTTCAAATATCAAAGCAAGCAGAACAACGCTGCAGTCTTAATGCACCCTAACGCCCTGGCGAGGTGCAAAGGTAAACATGTTGAGTGTTCATCACAGTTGATCTTTAACAACAGGCAAAAGGTTTTCAAACAAAACAAAAAGGCTCATCTGGGCTGTAACAAAAATCAACCCCTCACATAGCTTAGCCTGGCTGCCATCCCTGCGGCCATCTAGCTCCCTACCATGCCTTTCCCATCTGCCTACGAGTGGCCTGCTTTTAAAGAGCTTTTTCCTTATGTGATTTTCTTGATGCTGAGCACCTAGGGCTCACACTGGAGTCAATGGGAGTTACAGATGTCCAGAGCCCTTGTATATCAAGTCATTAAGTTCTTTGGTGCCCTGCTCCACTCCCCCAGGGGTGTTTTCTGGTTCCAGGGTAAGCCCTCTGCACCTTGTCACAGCTTGATATTTCCCAGCACTTATCAGCTTGGCTCTGAGCTACTCAAACAGCAATGCTGAAGTTATCAGCTGAAAACTGTACACTGTCATTATGCTTATGGATCCTTAGCAGGCAATCTAGCTTTGGGCAAGCAGAGGCCTGATTTATCCCCACCCAGCTAGTTTTTAACCAGCATGGCAAGTTGTTTAAAGTTTTCTTCTAAATGAGCTCATCTGGTCTCCTGAGTAAATAATATGGTATGTCTGATTTTGCTTTTCTTCTTAAATTGCCTCATCCCCCACTACCAGGGAAACATGAAAGTTAGAGCAAAAAATCCCTAAACAAACCACCAACAAAAACTCTGGTTACACTTGCATTGAGGGTCAGAACAAATCTCAACTTACTGACTTCATCTGAACGGGGGTTTTCAGTTATACATTTGACAGAGCTGGTTTTGTAATCACATTGTTGGCTTTAAATCAGCAGTTTTGTTCTTTCTGAAGCAGAACAACAGTCTTTCCAATCACCAAGTCCCCGTTCAGCCTTTGTACAGCTCTGGAGGAAGGTGGTGCGAAGCCACCCTGGCTTCATTCCAATCTTTGGACTGCCAGATGCCAGGCCAGTCTGCAATGGGATGTAGACCAGCCTGAAGACTGCTCCATCTTGCGTTAGCAGCTCACAGCCCTAGTTGGTCATTCCAGCAGCTGGGGATCACTGGGATATAGGAATAGCCCAAGCAGTGTCCCTTTCGTGCTAGTCATGCCACTGGACAGAGCAGAAAGGGGGATGGTGTAAGAGCAACTATCCCAGGTCTACACCGCCTGCGCAAGAAGAATTCTCAAGTGGCCATTTCAAGTGGGTTATTAGATGCTTTCCACCATCAGAGTGGAATCTGTTGCTCAATTTTTAAACGTGGTAATGTCAGCATGGTAGAGGGGTGTCTGTTGTTCCTTGGTCATTCCAAGGAAAGAACAAAAGGCGCCATGAGCATGGGCTTCCATCCACAGATCATTAGGCTGCAAGTAGTCAGGTAAGACCTTAAAGACTGAAATGCTACGCAGGAAGGAGATAACCCAAGTGCACCAAATTTCAGGTTATTCCTAGGCACATGAGGAGCAAAGGGGGCAGACACCATTCATTTTCAGTTTGCAAAACTGAAAGTTCTCCACAAAACTTTACTCTAAAACTTGTGAATCCGCAAAAGAGCACCATTTCTACCAGTAAGCACAATTTTTTTGCATTAAATAATGAACTCCCACCCCCAAAGCATTCTATTATATTTACCACCTGTACCAGAGGTGAGAAGTCACCATTTTCACAGAAAAGATCATTTGTAGAAGTGAAAAGCATTTTTGTTGTTTTGGGTGGGGCGGGGGAATGAAAAAAAATCAAGAAATGTAAGGTGGATCTGAACAACACTGAGAGCCATTTGCTTGGAAACTTTCTAAACAATAAATACTTGTTTGTACTAAAAACACTGTTTAAAAAGAAAAGCCATACACATTCTTCAACACTGGAAACATTTGCTCTGTATGTTTAGTTCAACTGATATGCATATAGAGCTTGCTGCAGCATTTTGAGCCTATGTGCTTATCAGAAAGTCCTAGAATCGGAGCACTCCAGTAATGTACTATGGTGGTCTCATATTCTCAAAAATGGAATATATCAATCTGTTATCCATAAATCAATGTGTGAGCATTATGATGGTGTCCGGATAATAATCCTAAACTGCAAAAGGAAGATTCAACTCTAAACTACTATGTTTTTCTTGAACTTGAGCACAGGGCTGACATTTTCACCTTCTGCGGTTTCAGAATCACCTCTGAAGTGACTAGATTATTTCAGATACTGTCATTATGGGCACCCTAAAAATACCAGTGGTAGAGAGATAGCTCAGAGAATTGTCAAAAGTTTGGCTCAAGGAGCACCCCACCTTTGTGTTCTTCTTCAAATCATAGCTGAACCTTTCGGGTCTTCAGAGCTGGGCTGAAAGTTTCCCAGGAACAGCTTTCCTTGTCACATTTTGGCCCACTCCCTTCCAATCTTGGCTGTCACCAGGTCATTGAGGCATGTTTGGAAATGAAAATAACTGCAGGAAAAGTTAACTGAACTATCTTAAACCTCAATAAAGTTTCTGTTTTGTGCCAAGCTTTGAGTCAGCGAGTGTTTTAGCTGAACAGGCTTGTTCTTCCCTTATTGTTTCACCCAAAGGAGATTATTTCAGTCACCGGATTTGTACACAGAAGGAGTTCAGATTACGATGTACACATAGACTTTACAAGATAAAGAGTAGCCAAGCAGTGCAGGAAAATTGAGGAGATTCTTTCAGAGGATAACTGATCCATCTTTCATTGAATAGAATACCCAGATTCCTCAGAGATGGGGTCTCTACAAATTAATACAAAAGAATAAAAACAACAGTAAAATAATAGCAATGCTAAAAATATCAGGATTTGAAACTGAATTCAATGGGAATCTTAAATATAAGTAAATTAAAAAAAAAAAACCAAATAGGAAATGCTGGCACAACCTTTAAAACAAAAAAATTAGATCAGCTGCTTTTTCTTGCATATGAAATCTTTATTATATCTTGCTTTCTTGGGTGCATCAAACAGCTCTGAGCAATCTAATCCCCATCAGACAAGTTGACATTATTGAGTTTCCTGAAGAAAGGTGTGGAGGATGAGATATAAATCTAGGCATCAACTTCATCTAATAATCCACAAACATGGAAGCAAAGGATAGAAGTCTGAAAAACCACATCAATAATGAAAAGTTTGAGGCCAACACGGAGCTTGCTAGGCAACTTGGTAACTCAGGAACAAAACTGAAAAAGTAATTAGCATACATGATGCATTTGTATGTAAGGACATTTAAATGGAGGATACACAGCAAAGCATTTTCTGTCTCAGATCACTTAGATATTTTCCTTGTAGATCTCCAGCTTGACAAGTCTTGCCACAACCCTGAATTGTAAAATTTCCTTGAATTCAAGGTAGAATCTAGCAAAGCACTCCATTATACTGCAGAATGCAGAATCTAGCGAAGTGTCCCAATATACTGCATTCAGCATCAGCTTATATTCTTGTCAAAAAGGGGACGCTCAAAAAGTCAATGAGTATATGGGACTTGTATAGTGCCCTATCTAAATGTTCACTTTTGGGTACCTATTACTATGTAACTGAAAGGAGATGATGTCTCCTTAGACTGTAAATTCTTTAGACTAGAAAACATTTTAACACTCTCTGTGTGTACATTGGCCAGCACAATGGAGCGAAAACTTTGAAAGTGCGAGACTGTAATATTGATGCAGGCCTCTATGACCTATCTAGAGATACAGTAGTACAAAGTTATAACAAGAACCAATGGCTAGAAGTTGATGCGAAATAATTCAGACTGAATATAAGGCATACATTTTTAACAGTGAGGTAACTAATCATTGTAACAATTTATCAAAGGTTTTAGTGGATTCTCCATCACTGCTAATTTTTAAATCAAGATTGGGTCTTCTCCGTGAGCGCTCTAATTCAAACAGGAATTATTTTGGGGAAGTTCTGTGGCCTGTGTTATACAGGAGGTCAGACTAGATGTTAACAGTACTCCTTTCTGGCCTTAGAATGTATGACTATGACAAGAATATAGAGACTTTTTATGTGCAACTCAACTTACATATAAATATGTCTGAAACCTGATTTTATTATCTGTCACAAGGTAAACCTAATGTAGTCAGAAAACAATCAAATGTTTGTTCTACAGAAAACATTGTTCTATGGCGGGTGTCCTGGATGTATCATAATTAGCTGTTTTCTGGGTTGGGAAACACTATCTTTGGAGCCAAATGCAATGTCTCTGTGTGACTCATCAGCAGGAAATGCTACTCATTTACTTAATGGTGTCATTGACCTTTGTTTTGCTGCAATGCTTCTGTGATAGGTTTCAGTGCCACCACCCAACATGGCCAAAGTATGTTCCTCAAAGGAGCCTATATTTTAGGAATACTATACATCAATCTAGTGTCTGCTGCAAGGACTAGAATCTGAAACTGAATGGTAGAATGGGTCTAGATTACTGTGCCCTGGTACTTCATTGTAGAGGTCTGGCATTTTTTATCTTCTGTTAGCAACAGGTACAGCATTTTATGTGCTTCATTGTGCAACTAAGAAGCCTACAATAATTGTCTATAATCACGTCAATATCACTGGGTGCTGATCTGGGATTTGGCATATAAAGGGTTAGGAAGGAGGGTCTGGAGGATAAGAACAAGAATGTGTCTGAAAAGAAAAAGGAAAAATGTTTTACTGATTATTTACCAGTCTCACATCCTGTGTGCTAAGGACACTTTGTGAAACATTGGCAGAGATAGCACATACTATACAATAGTAGCTACTACATATATAAAGCTGGCTGTAGCTTTACAAAGACACATAATCAGAGAGTTTCTGGTTCAATGCCAAGGGTCATGGTCATTTTGTAGTTTTAAAAATAAATTACAAAAAGACCTGATGCAAGAATTTGTGCCTAATACATCTGCAGCAGGCAGGGTCCCAAAGAAAGAAAGCAACTGGCTGTAGCAGTTCCAAGAGACTGACAAGCACTGCTCAGAAGGGCTTTTTTATTTCCGCCTTTCAATTTTCCCTGCTCAGACCAACCACAACAAGTCAGACCCACTAAACACGTTTCTAAAGAGAAGAACTGACTTAGACCCTCACATGGAAATGGTTCCCAGGGATTAGGTAACCCTAAAAGTAAAGGAATCCTCTAGCTACTCAGTTATCATATAATAGTTTTAACAAAATGTATGCTTTCCATCAGGGAGAACCCACGCCTGCTCCGGGATCCCCATTTTAAGTTGCCATTATTATACCATACAAATGACAAAAAGCAAATATTAATTATTGAATTATGCTTTAGGAGAGACATTATGGGATGCTATTACTGCTTTTCCTTTCAGGAAGAGAAATGATTGCTTCATGTAATAGCTAGTCCCTTGTGGTTCCTTTGTGCATTTCCATTTACTGCCGTTGCTGGAAAATCATTGGCTTCACAGGAGAACCATTTGCTTTGACATTGTTGTATGGCTGCCTGCAACGGTAAATCAATACACTGGGAATTCTTATTTCAGTAGGTTGTAATGTAGTCCTGAGCTGTTGAGCATAATGCATTAATTTGGTTTCAGTGGGCCTGAAAATACCATTCTCACCCTGCTTGCCTTTGGAAACCCTGGCTAAACCAATTCTCCTAGTTAGTTAAAATCCATAAGGCCAGTATCCTCTCCTCAAGGCTGACTTAAGGGGCAGATGAGCATAGTTCATGCAACAGCACTTTATCTGTTTGTAAGGGTGTAATAAAAAATAATGGTTGCTATATAGCTACATAGATGCAAAGACTTGACTGTAGCCCTCTCTGCCTCATCCTTCAGATGTCATTTGTCTTCTTAGGTTGTAAGATCCTCAGGGAAGAGACACTATGTATTTTCATAGCACAATTGGTTCCCAATCCTGACTGGGGCTTCTGGACGCTACTGGAATATAAATATGAAAGAATTCTAATTATACAGCACTGCAGGGCATGGTAGCTTTCTGGAAAAAACACCGCCCTGAGTGCAGCAAGTTTCAGCGCTGTAAAGCGCCAGTGTAAACAGTGCACCAGCGCTGGTAGCTACGCCCCTTGTGGAGGTGGTTTTTTTAGAGCATTAGGAAAGCTCTCTCCCAGCGCTGCGCACAACCACACAAGGCATGTTAAAGCACTGCCGCGGCAGCGCTTTAGCGTTGCCAGTGTAGACTAGCCCTTAATTAGAGGAAACATGGAGGCAGTGGCCAAGAGATCCAGATCTGAAATGAATCGGAGCTTGCAAAAAGAGTTTGTGCCACTGCCACTTGAAGAGATGGCTGCCTGCAGGAAATGGGCTTGAGAGAGGGATCTGTGAGCAGAGTTAGAGACTCCAGATATTTAAAAAAGCCAAAAGATAAAAACCTTCCTTAATGGTGGAGGTTTAAGCTTACAGGGATCGATATCAGGTCTAGACATGTTCATCTGAGGAGACTGATTATCTTTTTGTTAGTGCCCAAAGACACCAACCAGGATCACAGCCATGTTGTGCAACACACCATACAAATAGTGTGCGAGACAGTATCTGCCCAAAAAGCTAACAGTCTAAGAGATGTATTGTTTCTGGATGCATTGAGTTACACAGGATGACTGACAAAACTTGTGTTAAACATAGTATTGCCAACCCAAGTGTTCAAAAATCATGAGACAGGGCCCCAAAATCACGAGACTGGCCCAAATAAAAAAATAATGAGATTAAAAAATACACTGAGGTTTTTTAATGCCTTCTGGTTTTTAAGCCTTTGGGATGCACAGATCACTTACTTTTTTTTTAAATGAAAGCTTGAGATCCCTAAATAGTCACATGACTTCAGAAGCTAAGGCTTTAAGTGAACCACAAAATATTGTGAGACTTGCAATAAAACTGCAAGAGTTGGGAACATTGTAAACACTGCATGAGCAATTGCTGCTTTTGAAATGTGGGGGAGAAGAGAATGCATAAAATAAGCAAAGGCACAGGAGTTCAGAGGGTTCCTAGGGAAAATTCAGGTTGGTGTAATTGAAGGCTTAGGCTAAGGTAAAGTGAGTAAAGCCCTATGGTGGTGTAATAAACAGAGGAACAAACAAAACAGCAGTTGATTCAAAACTCCTGCACAGAGCAAACTGCAACACTACTGTTTTCAGAGATCTGCCATCTGGAATCACAAGATACTACATCATTTTTAATAAGACATAGTTAGAACTAACCCTGTATTAACCCACACAAGGAAGCTCTGAATTAGAAGAGACCATGTTATTCCTGATTCTCTAAAATAGAATCCCTTCATGCATGTTTTTGTTTCTAGTGAGAATTAAAATAAGTAGACGTTGCCACATGTGGAGCAAGACATCCTTTGCCCTTCTGGTCACACTGTTCTGTTCTTTGCCTGGATCAGAAATAAATTGGGGTACATTCCTCCCTATCAAGGAAACAAATCCAGAGTACTTGCCTCTTCTTTTTCAGGCAGGTTTCTTCAAGGAGACCCCGCTGATGGAAAAATTCACAGAGGAGAATGCAGAGGACAAACACCCCTCATTCCTCTTTGCTTTAGTATCTAGTGGTAGCAACTTGAGTTGCTTATGAGAAGCAGTTATAATTAGCATGTTAATGTGTGGCTTCACTCATTTTTCCACTGAGCATCCTTTTTCTAAGAGTGAGGGGCATAGTGCCTAGAGTTGTGTACACACACACACACACACACACACACACACACACACACACACACACACACCCCTAAAAATTCTCAGTTCCAATTTGCAGCTGGAAGACCAGGGAAGAGAGAGATAATTCATGTACTCCCCATGCCCTCCTACTTCCTCAC